>NC_063352.1:17152434-17161999 GCF_021869965.1 Rhincodon typus | reverse complement strand
TGCTGCTTGGCCTGCTGTGTTCATCCAGCCCTGCAACTTGTTGTCTCTTTGTCCATTGCTATCCCTTTCACATGATCTCAAAATCCCATATCATTAATGGAATGTATTGTCCAGTCCATTATCCCCAATTCATCACAGTGTGAGACAATTATGTCAAAATATCACATCGAAAGTGTTCCCTACAAAATGAATGACTGTAAGTAGCAGTTTTATTTAGTGCTTGATAACAAGAGGCAATAAAGATACATCACAATCTGTATTGATGTTGTTATAAAAAACTTTCATTTATATAGCCCCTTACTTAACTTCAGCTGGTTTACAGAAGCTGGTTTGCTTGCGGCAAGCTCTTGATTGAGGAATAAAGGTCATCAGAGATAACGCCACAATTCTTCTTCCATGTAAAGTGTTTTACATCCACCTGAGAGAGCAGAAGTGACTTCCGTTTAATGACTTACCCGAAAGACAGATCGAGGAAAATTAAATACTCAGCATGAATGGCTTACATTGTTTGCACTTGATCTCAAATTATTTGAAAAATAATTTGTCGTTATTAAAACTGAAGGAAGTTATAGCAGGGCACTTAGAAAATATCAGTGCAGTCAGGTTGTAAACATGGTTTTGTGAAAGGGACGTATGTTTGACTAATTTATTAGAGTTTTACAAGGAAGTAATAAGCAACACGGATAAAGGGGAGCCTGTAGATGTGGTGTATTTAGATTTCCAGAAGGCATTTGACAAGTTGCTCCAACAACACATGGTGTAAGGAGGAACATATTCGCATAGCCAAAACATACATTAACTAAAAGAAAACAGAGAGTAAGCATAAGTGGGTTGGCAAATGTAGTCAGTTTTGGGCTGGCAAGATGTAATGAGGTGATTGTTACTGAGATCAGAGCAGGGTCCTCAACTATTCCCAATCCAAATCAATCATTAGGATGAAGGGTGTATGCATGGTTGCTAAATTTGCTGGATTCAAAGATAGGTGGGAAACTAAGTCATGGAGGACGTAAGAAAATAACAAAAGATAATAGAAAGTTAAGTGGGTGCACAAAGAAATTTGGGTGGCATGGTGGCTCAGTGGTTAGCACTGCTGCCTCACAGTACCAGGGACCTGGGTTCGATTCCACCCTTGGGCGACTGTCTGTGCGGAGTTTGCACATTCTCCCCGTGTCTGTGTGAGTTTCTTCCGGGTGCTCTGGTTTCCTCCACAGTCCAAAGATGTATAGGCTATGTGGATTGGTCATGCTAAATTGCACCTAGTGTTCAGGGATGTGTAGATTAGGTGGGATGGGTCTGGGTGGGATTCTCTGAGGGCCGGTGTGGACTTGTTGGGCCAAAGGGCCTGTTTCCACATTGTAGGGATTCTATGGAAATTGGCAGATGAAATATAATGTGGAAAATTGCAAACTTGTCCACTTTGGCAGAAGGAATAAAAATAAATACAATTTAAATGAAGAGAGGTGGCAGAATTCTGAGATGCAGATGGATCTAGGTATCCTGGTACCTGGATCACAAAAGTTAGTATCCAGATACAGCATGTGATTAGAAAGGAAGGGAATGTTGTTGAGTAAAGGTAAAGTTGACATAGTGTTACCAGACCACAGGGTTCTCTCTCATTAGAGAGAAATGACTGGTTGTGTTTTAACCTTAGGGTACCATGTTTCAGGTGAGTGGGATAAAGCAGGACTTTTATGGTAACCTCAGCCAGTACAAGAACTGACCTCATGCTGTTGGTTACACGCTGCATTGCAAGCTAGCTGTTCAGTCAACTGAGCCAACCCTAACAACAGTAGATGCAGTGACAGATAATGATCAATTTGAAACATGTCTGTTTTTGACTGGCAATTGATAAGGTCTATCCTTGTCTCTTGATTGTGGGAAGGTTTAGTAATGACCAAGAACAACTTACGTTACTGTGCAATATGAAGAGGATTGTTTGAAAGAGAATTCTGTTAACCATTTAAGGCCAACTTACTACCTTTGTCACTTTATACATTCAGTGAGCATCCGATATTGACTCCATCTAAATGAATGGATTTGAGTGAGTTAACAGCAGAACCATTTCAGGTAATCAAACTGACAAGTGGATAATGCTGATCCCTAAACCAATAATCACTTGTACTTGGAAATGTTTGGACCAGTTTGAAGGTAATGTAATCAACAGAGTTTACCTCTTCTATCAAACTGAAGACAGCCTTCTGGATATCCACTGGCATGATAATAAATAAAACCAGGAAGGAGGAGAAATATGAAATAGATTATCCACTTGCTATTATTCACCTTATGATAAGCGATCAAAGTCAAGACTGATCTCGTTGACTGCATTATCATCAATCACAGTTACTTGTACAGTAACACATTAACTAGTGACTAAGGGTTAACTGAAGGGTATAACAATAATTACTTCATAAGACATGTACTCCCAAGGAGCTCCTGATTGGTTTAATTGATGTCTATAATTGTATACTGGTGGAATAAAGGAAGGAAAAGTAAAGTGTAAACATATGCAGAAGTAAAAGCGAACTTATATTTAAATAAGCCACACAATATAATTGGAATGGCAGAGGCAAAAAGAGCACTTTTTTTCCAATGCGTTCAACTCCCAATGAATAACAAGCCAAAAAGAATATCTCACTTTGTCACCTGTCTCAGGCCATGATAAGACTGTCTCAAGACATCCAATTAATTACTCTGCAAATTGCAGTGACTGATATTATACAGGAGTAAATGCAGCCACAAATGTCTACAGAAGATTCTTTATCGACTTTCTTCTGATCTTCCACAGTTTAAAACTGTGATATTAAAAGAACTTGCTATATTTGGTATGCTTTGCGATCTCGAAATGTGTCAAATTGTTTTACAGCCAATGAATTACACTTGAAGCGTAGTCACCCATGATGCAGTATACACAGCAAAAATTGGCAAACAGCAAATTCCCAAATTATCAATGAATTAGCAATGTGATAATGACCAGATAATTAGTTTCAATTAAATCCCAGACCTGGGCAGGGAGGCCAATTGTCAGCACCCTAGCAGTCATCAAGGGCCCAGAGATTTAAACACATGATCATCCTAAATCCTAAACTGAGCACTATGTTTCTCTAGCAATATATTTCCAAGCCAGGATGGTGTGTCATTTTGAAGGAATTTTGCAGATGGCATGATCCTATGCATATGTTGCACGTCCTTCAAGATGGTGGAGGTCTCAGGTTTGGAACTGGCTATCAAAAGAGCCTTGCTAAGTTTTGGCCGTCTATCTTGTAGATAGATCACACTACATGTTGAAAATGGTGGGTAGGATAAATCAAGTAGCCTGCTGTGCCTTGTATGGTGTAAATCTTCTTGAGTGTTGTGTTTTTTAAGGTTGTTGGAGCTGCACCCATCCAGGAGAATATTCAATCACACTCCTAATTGTGCCTTGTAAATACTTCACAACTTACCTATATTGGTGAAGGATGGAGAGAGAGGTGTGATTCACTGACCAGCAGTATGAGGAACATAGGAGTAGGCCATTCAGCCCTTGAGCCTGTCCCACCATTCAATGGGATCATGGTTGATCTGTGGCCTAACTCCATATACTTGCCTTTGGCCCGTATCCCCTAATACCTTTACTTAATAAAAAAAAACTATCCCAGATTCAAAATTAACAACTAATCTGGCATCAACTGCTGTTTGTGGAAGAGAGTTCCAAACATCTACCACCCTTTGTATGCAGAAGTGCTTCCTGACATCTCTCCTAAATGGTCTGACCCTAATTCTCAGCCTATGCCCTCTAGTTCTACAATCCCTAACCAATGGAAATAGTTCATTTTATCTACCCTGTCTTTTCCTGTTGATATCTTGAAGATTTCGATCAGCTCACCCCTTAAAGTTATAAATTCTAGAGAACAGGCCTAATTTGTTCAATTTTGCCTCATAACTTAACACTGAAGTCCAGGTATAATTCTTGTAAACCTACTTTGTCCTCTGTCCAAGGCCAATCTATCCTACCTAAGGTGTGGTACCCAGATCTGTTCACAGTATTCCATGTGGGATCTAACAGATTTTTATATAACTGTGGCATAACTTCTGCATCTTTATACTCCCGTCCTCTAGATATAAAGGCTAGCATTCCATTATCTTCTTTTGTTTTCTTTTTCATATCTAGAAGTGCAGATTTTTTTTCCCATCACCAAATCACTGTGACATTTTTTCCTTCATCTCATGCATAGTTCTTTGAAAGTTCCTTCACAGGTAGACAGGGTGGTTAAGAAGGTGTTTAGCACACTTGCGTTCATTGTTCAGACCATCAAGTATAGTATTTGGGACGTCATGTTGAGGTTGCATAGGACATTGGTGAGGCCACTTTTGGAGTACTGTGTACAGTTCTGGCCCCTCTTCTATAGGAAGGATATTATTAAATTGAAGAAGGTTCAGAAAAGATTTATCAGGATGTTGCCAAGACTGGAGGGTTTGAGTTATAAGGAGACGCTGGCTAGACTGGGACTTTATTCATTGAGGCACAGAAGGTGGAGAGGTGACATTATAGAAGTTTATAAAATCACGAGGGGCACAGAGAAGGTGAATAGCAAAGATCTTTTCCCTAAGGTGGGTGAGTTCAAAACCAGGATGTGTATTTTTAAGGTGAGAGGAGAAAGATTTAAATGGGATCTAAGGGATAACTTTTTCTCACAGATGGTGGTTCGTATGTTGAATAAACTGTTAGAGGAAGTGGTAGATGCAGGTACGGTTATAATATTTCAAAGATATTTGGACAGGTACATGAATAGGAAAGGTATAGAGGGATATGAGCCACACGCAGGCAAGTGGGACTAGTTTAGTTTGGGAAACCTGGTCGGCATGGACTAGTTGGACCGAAGGGTCTGTTTCTGTGCCTTATAACTACATGACTCTATTAGCCAATACCACCAGCATTACATTAACTTTCTTGATTATTTTTTGCATCTTTTGCGATATTTTATGTACATGAACCCCCAAGTCTCCTTGGACATCCATTGTATCTTAACTCAATATTATCTACCTTGATCTATCCTTTTCCGTCCAAAATAGATAAGACCATAGTTTCTTGCATTGAACTCCATCTGCCACAGTTTTGCTCATTCACTTCGACTATCAATATCCCATTGTAGTATTCCATTATCATCTACACTGTCTGCAATGCTGCCTAACTTTCTGTCATCAGCAAATTTGGATATTTGATTTTCTATGCCATTCTCTAAGTTGTTAATAAATAATGTGAACAATTGAGGTCCCAACACCAATTCTTGTGGGATACCATCACATCAAGCCAATTTGAGAACCTACCCATATCCCTACTTTCTGTTGCCTGCCACTCAACCAATTTCTCAGCCATGTCAGTAATTTGACCTCATTTCCGTGGGCTTCTACTTTAGTTAACAGTCTGTTATGTGGGATTTTATCAAATGCATCCACATAAATAACATCCATAGACATTCATCCTCCACTACCTTTGTCACCTTTGCAAAAACTTCAATGAGGTGTGTTAGGCATGACCTACCTGTCAAGAATCCATGCTGGCACTCCCTAATTACCTGAAAATCTTCAAGGCGTTCTGTTATGCCACCCTTGATTACAGACTCCAACAATTTCTGCATCACAGATATTAGGCTGATTTGTCTGTAATTCCCCAGGTTTCCTCTCCCTCTTTTGTCGTCCTTAAAAAAGCAGATTGACATGCAATTTTTGAATCGAGATGTACACTCCTGGATCTAGTGAACTCTGAAAGCTTATAGTTAGGGCATCTACAATGTGCTCACTACTACCTTTAATGCCTTCAGATGGAAACCATCAGGTCCTGGATATTTGACACTCTAGTTCCATTAATTTCCTTGTTGCCTATGTTTTATTTTGGTTAATTTTATTCATTCCCTGTCCCTAATATACTATTAATTTTCTCAGGACATCCAATAAGCTATCCTCCTTTTCTACTGTAAATACTGAGACAAATTAATTCTTCAAATTTCTGCCATTTCCCCATTGTCAGTGACAATGCTCCCATTTTCAGTCTTTAGTGGGCCAACATTGCTCCTGACCACCCGTTATTCCTTTATGTAACTATAAAATTTCTTCTGATTGATTTTGATGTCCCTGACAATTTTCCTTTCGTAATCCTTTTTAGTAGCTCTTATAAGCTGCTTCGTGGCCTTTTGTTGATCTTTGTATTTCTCCCATTCAGCGGTGTCTGTGCTTTTATTTCCATTTTTGTAAGCCCTTTCTTTTAGTTTTACACTGTTCCTTATCTCTTTAGTTGTCCGTGGCTGGTTTCTCTGTGAAATGGACCTTGTACCTTCTGTTCTTAAGAAGAGTCACTGGACCTGAAATGTTAAGCCTGCTTTCTCTCCATCGATGCTGCCAGACCTGTTGAGTTTTCCTAGCAAATTCTGCTTTTGTTCCATTGTTCTTCAGTTGTTTTATCCATTGAAAGATTGTCCCAGTTTACTGTGGACAGTTTCTGTCTCATCTCATTAAAGTAAGCCTTATCTAAACCTCAAACTCTAGCAGCTGACTTATGTTTTTCACTTTCAAACACTACTTTGAACTCGATCATGTTATAGAATCATAGAATCCCTACAGTGTGGATTCAGGCCATTCGACCCAACAGGTCCACACCGCCCATCCGAAAAGCATCCCACCCAGACTCATTCCCTTTACCCCTGCATTTCCCATGTCTAATCCACCTAACCTGAACAACCCTGAACACTATGGGCAATTTAGCATGATCCATCCACCTACCCTGCACATCTTTGGACTGTGGGAGGAAACCAGAGGAAACCCACACAGATACGGGGACAATGTGCAAAATCCACACAGTCGCCCGAGGGAGGAATTGAACTCGGGTCCCTGGCGCTGTGAGGCACTGTGCCGTTATTTGATCAATTTTCAAGCACTATGTTATGAATTAAATGTGTCTCATTACTTATTACTAAATTGAATTTGCTTGTCCCCTGTTGCATCTAGGACATATTACTGTAGAAAATTAACCCAGACACACTCCAGAAATTAACTACCTTCCTGACAGGTGCTGGTCTGCCTCTCCCAATCTATGTTAAAATTAAAATCCTCCTTTAATACTATGCCTTTGTAATGCACTTGCCTGATATCTGTGTTTATACAACCTAGCACTTCAGAGGTACTATCAGGGAGTCTATACACAACACCAATTACAGTTTTAGATCCTTTATTGTCTCTCGGTTCCACCCATAAGTTCTTCACTGAATGTTTTCTTCTCGTTGTATCCTCCCTCACCATTGACACGAGTTTGTTTTTAATCGGTAAGGTTACTCTACCACCTCATTGTCGAAGTTTTACACAACATGCCCTGAAATATACTTTGTGCAAATGCAGCGACAGTGCTGGGAAGGTTCTGACAGCTCAGATCATTCCTTGTCTCAACACCAAGGGCCATCATTCAAAGGAATAAAACTATTTTGATTTTGCCAAACAAAAAGAGCACCCCTGATTGGATGGCCTGTATACTCTGATCCTGGGTAGGACACTGTGGCAACACAGCAACTAATGACAAAGACAAGGACTGATGACTCTCGATCCTCATAGAAGCAGTTTGCCATGAAACAAGTCCCCCCAGGAACCCTGTAGATTCTTGGGGACAGTAGTGAAAACACCCCACAGACTTTCCTTTATGAATCATAGAATTCCTACAGTGTGGAAAGAGGCCATTTGGCCCATCAAGTCCACACTTACCCTCTGAAGAGCATCCCACCCAGACCCACCCTCCTTCCATATCCCTGGACACTATGGGCAATTTAGCATGGCCAATCCACCTAACCTGCACATCTTTGGACTGTGGGAGGAAACCGGAGCACCTGGAGGAAACCCACGCAGACACAGGGAGAATGTGCAAACTCCACACAGACAGTCGCCTGAGGGTGGAATCAAACCTCGGTCCCTGGCGCTGTGAGGCAGCAGTGCTAACCACTGAGCCACCGTGCCGCCCCAAACCACAGAGACTTTGGCAGGGATAAAAGGATGGAGGAGGTACAGTGGGAGAGCTGTGAAAAATGGTGTAAGTCGTGACATCATTGGCAATCACTTACCAACAGGAAATTCTATGTCACTGGTCATGGGACTTTGTGGGTTCTTGTGTGGTGGCTGAGCCTGATTCTAGATCTGCATCCCAGGTGACATTTGGCAGGGGTTTGCAGGAGGTGGAATTGGTCCTTGGCCTTGAGATTGGTGACATTCCTTTCTTCAGTAAGATAGCTGCAGAGTAGGAGACTCCAGCCAAAGCTCCTCCATTCCACCTGTTCTTTTTCTTTTTTCTCCTTCCTTCTCCACCTTCTCTCCGACTCGGACACCTGGTCCCAGCCTGCGAAGTGGGGTCAGCGGTCAATGGCCCGAAGCAGAGACACCAGCGTCTGCAGCAGACATGCTGACGACCATCAGCCCGGAGCGGGTCACCAGAGACCAGGGGCCGGAGTGGGGAATGCCAGTGACCAGCGGCCGGCGCGGGGAATGCCAGTGACCAGGGGCTGGAGAGGGGACACCAGTGACCAATGGCCCGGAGTTGGGACAGCAGTGACCAGCGGCTGGAGCTGGGACAGCAGTGACCAGGGGCCAGAGTGGGGACACCAGTGACCAGGGGCCAGAGTGGGGACACCAGTGACCAGGGGCCAGAACGGGGACACCAGTGACCAATGGCCCGGAACTGGGACACCAGTGAGCAGCGGCCGGAGTGGGGGCACCAGTGAGCAGCGGCCGGAGCTGGGACACCAGTGAGCAGCGGTCCAGTGCAGAATGTGGTGTCAGTGGCCCAGTGTGGGAGTGAGGAGAATGGCCCAGTGCAGAGTGTGATGACAGCCAGCAGTAAGGCCTTGTGGAGGCCCCCTGCAATGGCCTGCTGTGGAGAGCCTTTGGAGAGAGCCTGTGATGTTTGTCTTTTCAACTTTACTTCTTGTTTTTTCTGACCTATGTGTATAGCTGTAATGTAACTTCTCTTTGTCGTCATTTCTCTATTCTTTAATTAAGGGTTGTACCTAGAAACCTTTGTATCTAAGATAGCATTGTAAGTGGCGACTTATAAATTTTACACTGTACTCATTTGAGCACATGTGACAAGAAAGCTAATTCAATTCAATTCAGTTCCTTTTCTGTACTTCCTCTTGCCATTGAGCATTCTCAAAGAATTGTATCCCTTCATACAGGAGATTTTTCCAAGTTGGTTTCTTCTGAACAAGGATCTCCCATGCATTGACAACCATGATGCATTGACATCTATGCTAGATTTCTTGAGTGTAATCTTCAGGGAGTCTTTGAAACTCTTCCTTTGACCTCCTCTTGTTTGAGTCCTATCCTTGAGCTGAGTGAAGATAATTTGCTTCGATTGTCAGAACTCAGGAATCCTAAGCACATAGTTGACTCAGCAGAGTTAGTTTCAGAGGATCATGGTCTCAATGCAGGTACTGCTAGCTGCTTCCAGGATACTAGTGTTAGCACGCCTGTCCTGAGGATTTGATGTGAAGGCGCCGGTGTTGGACGGGGTCAAAACTCACCCAACACCATGTTATAGTCCAACAGGTTTATTTGA
>NC_063352.1:17137646-17151934 GCF_021869965.1 Rhincodon typus | reverse complement strand
GAAGGACCAATGTTATCTTACTCTTATGTAGGGCCTTTAACATAATAAATTGTCCAAAAGTGCTCCACAGGAATCACCATCTGCTTGATAATGTGGAACATTGCCCAGTTATGTCCTGTACACAAAAAAAAGGACAAATCTAACCCAGCCAATTACCATCCCACTCGTTGACTCTCGATCATCAGTAAAGTGATGGAAGGTGTTATCAACAGTGCTGTCAAGCAGCACCTGCTCAGCCATAACCTGTTCAGTGATGCCCAGTTTGGGTTCTGCCAGGGCCACTCAGCTCCTGAGCTCATTACAGCCTTGGTTCAAACATGGACAAAAGAGCTGAATTCCAGAGGTGAGGTGGGAGTGACAGTCTGTGACACCAAGGTTACATTTGGCTAAGTGTGGCATCGAGGAGTCCTAGCATAACCAGAATCAGTCAGCAAACTCTCCAATGGCTAGTCATACCTGGAAAGTGGGAAAATGGTTTTTGTTGTTGGAGGTCAGTCATCTCAGCTCCAGTCCACCTCTGCTGGTGTTTCCCCAGGTAGAGTCCTAGACCCAACCATCTTCAGCTGCTTCATTAATGATCTTCCCTCCATCGTAAGGTCAGAAGTGGGGATATTCACTGATGATTGCACAATGTTCAGCACCATTTGTGACTCATTAGATACTGGAGAAGTCTGTGTTCAAATGCAACATGTTCTGGACAATATCCAGGCTTGGGCTGACAAGTGGCAAGTAACATCATGTCACACATATGCCAAGGAATGACCATCTCCGACAAGACAGATTCTAACCATCACCTGTTAGCGTTCAATGGTGTCACCATCATGAATCCCCTGCTATCAACATCTTTGGGGTTACCATTAACCAGAAAATCAACTGGACTCACTACATAAACATAGTTTCTACAAGACCAGGTCAGAGGCTAGGAATACTGTGGTGAGTAACTCACATGCTGACTCACCAAAGCCTGTCCACCATTTACAAGGCACAGGTCAGGAGTGTGTTGGAATACTCCCCACTTATAGAGTCATAGGGTCATCCAGCATGGAAACAGACACTTTGGTCCAACCAGTCCATGCTGACCATAATCCCAAACTAAAATAATAACCCCTGCCTGCATTGGGCCCATATCCCTCCAAACATTTCTTATTCCTGTACTTATCCAAATGCCCTGTAAGTGTTGTAACTGTACCTGCATCCATCACTTCCTCCTGCAGTTCATTTACAGATACCACACTCTGTGTAAAAAAGTTGCCTCTCAAGTCCTTTCTAAAACTTTCTCCTCACACCTTAAAAATATGGTCCCTGTGGGCATATCCCCACCCTAGGGAAAAGACCCTTGCTATAGACCTTTTCTATACCCCTCATGATTTTATAAACCTGTATAAGGTCACCGCTCAATTTCCGACACTCGAGCGAAGAAAGTCCCAGACTATCGAGCTTATTTTTATAACTGACACCCTCCATTCCCAGCAACATCCTGGTAAATCTTTTCTGAATCCTCTGCAGTTTAATAATATTCTATAGCAGGGCAACGAAAACTGCAGGCAGTTCTCTAGAAGCAGCCTCACCAACATCCTGTACAACCTCAACATGTCGTTCCAACTCCTATATTCAAAGGTCTGAGCAATGAAGGCAAGCATGCTAAACGCCTTCTTAACCACCCTGTCTACCTGTGACACAGATTTCAAAAAATTATGTACTGGAACCCCTAGGTCTTTCCGGTCTATGACACTACTCAGGGATCATAATCCTGCTCTTGTTGTTTTACAAAATGCAATACCTCGTATTTATCCAAATTAGACTCCATTTGCAACTGCTCAGACCATTGACCCAATTGATCAAGATCCCTTTGCATCTTAGATAACCTTCTTCACTGTCCACTATACCCCCAATTTTGGTGTCATCCGCAAACTTACTAACCATACCTCCTACATTCTCATTCAAGTCGTTTATGTAAATGAAAATCAAATGGGGACCAAGTACTGATCCTGTGGAATACTGCTGGTCACAGGCCTCCAGTCTGAAAAACTACCCTCCACCACCACCCTCTGTCTCCTACCAATTATATATCCAATTGGCAAGCTCACCCTTGCCTGGATGAATGCAGCTCCAACAACTCTCAAGAAGCTTGACACCATCCAGGACAAAGTAACTGCTTGATTGGCATCCACAAACAGTCTGTCATTCCACCACCAACGCTCAGTAGCAGCAGTGTGTACTATCTACAAGATGCACTGCTGAAATTCACCAAAGATCCTTAAACAGCACCTTCCAAACCCATGACCACTTGCATCTGGAAGGACAAGAGTAGCAGATACACGGGAAACACCACTACATGAAAGCTCCCTTCCAAGCCACTCATCTTCCTGACTTGGAAATATAACGCTGTTCCTTCACTGTTGCTGGGACGAAATCCTGGAATTCCCTCCCTAAGGGCATTGTGGGTCCATATACAGCACGTGGACTACAGTGGTTCAAGAAGGCAGCTCACCACCACCTTCAAAGCAACTAGGGATGGGTAATAAATGGTGGTCAGCCAGTGATGCCCATATCCCACAAGTGATTTAAAATAAAAACAAGTTGATATTGATCAACAAAAAGGACTCCAGTCTTATTGGGCCAAGAGCATCATCAATGTAATACCTTGAAAAATTCCTCTGCAGTGAGCAAGAATTATTCCTGAACAATCACTGCCATCTGACCATTAATGTGAGGAACGGGAATGGTCCATGACAGAACATTTCTCCACATCAGACACACTCAACTTAGGTGGCAGCATTGGTTACACATACAGCCAAGCTTCCTTGCATCCACCTTAATGATGTACTATAACCTCCTGTCCTTTCTGCACTAGAATCATTTCTAACTCCAATTGAGAGGTATTACTTTTAAACAAGTTATGCTCTGGAATGTGTTGCCTGAAAGGATGATGAAAACAAGTTCTGTAGTAACTTTCAAAAATGAATTAGATAGATGTTCCAAGAGGAGGCGATGGCCTAGTGGTATTATCACTAGACTGTTAATCCAGAGACCCAGATAATGTTCTGGAGACCTCGGTTCAATTCCCACCAATTTGAATTCAATAAATATCTGTAATTAACAATCTAACCATGACCACAAATCCATTGTCGATTGTCAGGAAAAACCCCTCTGGTTCACTAATGTCCTTTAGGGAGGGAAACCGCCATCCTTACCTGGTCTGGCCTACATGTGACTCCAGACCCACGGTGGTTGAGTCTGAACTGCCCTCTCGGCGATTAGGGATGGGCAATAAATGCTGCCCGGCCAGTGACGCCCTCATCCCATGAATGAATAAAGGAAAACACTGCATACTGGTGGAGAAAGAACAAGGGGGGTGGGGTTCATGGGAATGCTCATTCAAAGAGCCAGGGCCTTCTGTGCTGTCTCGTCCTCTGAATTCCTTGGGCAATAAGGATAGGCAACAAACCCACATCCCATGAGTGAATTTAAAAAAGATTCCAATTCTAACTGCCCTTATGCCCTCCGAAATAGGTTACCAAATGGTAACTTAGGGTCAGTTTTCTGCTTGGGTATTCTAACCATGCAACATAATGGTGCGATGAGTTTGTACATTTCGCTGATGAAATGGAGCTCTCAGTCTGAGCTGTACTATCAGGGTAGGTAACGAGTGAAGGCCGAAACCTGCAGTAGACAAGGTCACTCTGTAGCTGCCATTTATTGAACTATACTGTCAAAAAACTCAAACTATTTACAAACCATCCCTACGTACAGGGCCAAGCAAGAGACAGCAGGCTAAAAGAAAGGAAAATTGAGATGTTGCTGTGCAAAGTGGAGTAAACAAGTACCATTAGAACTTGATTTAAAAGATATATGTTATTTAAAATATGTTGAAAGTAAATAAGAAATGTTTTATCAAAACTGTTTCAGAGATTAGGGGTTTCGATGGCTTATTAATACAATAGAGCTATTAATACTGCGAATTGTATATCAAACAATAATTAGTAATGACTCAGGTTAACAAAGTCATAAAAATGTAACTCAAACAGTAACCTTTATCTGTAGAGGGATACGATTGAAAAGTGAAGACTGTCTGTTACAAGTCCTTGTTAGACTGGCACACGTGGGGGACTGTATAGATTTCTGGTTGCCATACTTTAAAACAAGGGAGAAGGTGTGGAAAAGAAATTCACAAGTGTGAGAGAAGATCTGTCAGGATAAACCTACCAAGAGAGGCTGGAGATTCTGGGCCTCAAAGAAGTTTTTAAAATTATGAGCGATTTGATAGGGTAGACACAGGGAGAATGTCACAAACTAAGGGGAAGGGCTAAACTAAAGGCTATTGATATAAGATAGTCACCAGCAGGGAATTTGGAAGAAACTTCTTTCCCAGGAATTGGTGATATCGGGCATTCCCTACCCCCTGGGAGAGGTTGAATTAAAAATATAGATACATGAAGGCCAACAAGCAAACACACATGTAAAGAAATGAAGGATTACAATGCCAGACATAGGTGAGGTGACCTGAACTAGTGGAATGAATGGCCTCTGTCTGTGTGTTATATCCTTTCTAATGTAAGCCTGTCCACCTCTCTTTCTTCCTTACAGGAACTTCCCGAAAACCCAACACTTTCAACAAGCTTTTCGTCACTGCTTCTACCATCTCGTTCAGCTGGATGTCAATTTTTCTCTGCGAATTCACCGTACTGGTTAAGGCTGAAGTATAGTTTTCTAGAGCCTGGACCTGAAACAAGCATTCGACCCTGGTGCCGATTTCAGGCAGCAGCTTTCCCTGAAATGGGGCTGCTCTAAAGACAGCCCAAACTAGCCTGAGCTGACCAGCCTATCAAAGGCCATGAAAGACTATTACCAAAAGCAAAATGAGTTCTTTGACATATACCTGTCTGGATGTGTTGCCTGGAAGAGTTTACTTGCCTCTGCTCAGTTACCCTTCTTGTTACAATCTTCTTTTAAACATAAATCTGCCAATCATATACGAGGATTTGTGAAACATTAAATTTGGCTCTTCATTCGAAGGTAATACTATAGATAATGTTTACTGGAGATAAATATAGTACATCTGATCTCTATCAATGCTCCTTCAGGCCACCTAGCAATTCATAGGACTAATACATTACATCCTGTTGATGTCTGTAATGAATGGCAGTAGTTTAAGAGTTTGCCTTCCTAAAGGTATATGCAGATCATATTAGAACATCTAAACCCAAAGCTTCCACAGTGGCCTGAAACTGAAGATAGTTCATCAGTAACCTGTCCAGCTACACATCTCTGAGATATCTGCAACTGGCTCAATGTATTGATGGCTCAATAAAATCTACTTTGAAAAGTTAGGCTTGAAACCCAAGGTCTACAAAGTTGAGCAGAGATCATTCCCTGCGCCCAGTTACTACTGACACACTATGGTGTTGTTGGAGACTATTTAATCCACTTTGCAAGCTTTAAGAAGGACATTTTAAAGACCCAGTACCTGTCAGTACCCCAAATGTGCAGGTGTACCCCAATATCGGAGTAGCATCATATTTTTATTTCATTTCACACCGCCACACACAGAGTTGGGTTTCCAACTCTAGTTGAATGTATTCCTGAAAGTCGTCTCCTTTGACCTCTTGTTCTTTACTTTCCCATGAGTCAAAACAGACTGAATCTCCATTTTCTTTTACAACCAATTAACAATAACTTTCAAAGAATTGTTTCAGAAAACATTGCTGCAATGACCCCACTATTGATTAATCAGCACAGTCCGCCAACAATCCTGGAGGTAAATTATCAAGCAATTGATTTAGCATCCGCTCATTTGATGCTGCTATAAACAACAGGATATGAGAGAGAGAAGGCAGCCATTCAGTCACAGATCTTCTCAAATCTCAGGAACAGATCCGACCATGGATGCACACTGGAGTATTCTGAACAACCCGTTTGACCATAAATTAGTTCAAAACCTTTAATTGTATGCTATTCCCGTATACCTGCGGAACACTCCAAATAAAACAGGTGTCAAGCTCCAGATGGTAGATCAGTTAGCATTAATTATTGCACTTCGCTGGTTCTGTCAGTGATTTAACCAGCCCTAGTACAATCCGACCTCTGTGCAGACAGCAATAGAGAGCCAGGGGAGGAGTGGAGCGACAGAGCCTGTGTTCTATTTAAAGGACAACTAGCAATTGCTAGCAAGATAGGAAGAAAGGAGAAAATCCACCCAACAAAGATGTGATCGAATAGAAGAAAAGATTATAATTCAAAGGATCAATTTTCCAAACTGGGTACAGTAGCTTAGGGTTTATGTTACTAGATGAGTAATCCTGAATTAACAAGGCATCAATTCAAATCCTACAAAGGCAATTAATTAAATAAATCTGGAAAAGTAAGTTAATATCAGTAATAAGATCACAGAATAGTAGCAGCTCAGAAGTAGGCCTTTCGGCCTGTCACGTCTGTGCTTGCTCAGAGCAACTGAGCTATTCCTGTCTTTTCCCTGCAGCAATGTAAATTATTTCTCTTCAGGTTCTTATCTAATTCCCTTTTCAAAGCCATGACTGAATGTACTTCCATCATGCTACACTCTCAGGGAATGCATTTCAGACCGTAATCACTCACTGAACACAGTTCTTCCTCATCAGGTTTATTTGCTGATCACAAATCAGTATTTTCTACTTTCCGACCTCTCCACCAATGGGAAATGTTACTCTGTAATTTTGGCCCTTTACCAAAACTCCTCTGAACTTTCTCTTCTCTGAGGAGAATTATGTTGTTGCAGAAGTTAACAATTCTGAAAGTGTTAATGTTGGAGACTGCATTAAACTACACCTAATCATATGACACATGATGGACTTAGGTGGGAATAAAGTAAAACAACTTATTCTATGGAGTGAAGTATTTTTCTACGGGTATCCTCATGATCTTAGTAACAATATCCACTAATGCAAAAACTGAAAGGTAAAGTTCCCATAGCCCTACCAGACCATATGGCTGTACTCTTATTGAAGAGAGAGTCACAACTGGTGGTGGTTTAACCTGAGGGTTACCACATCTCAAGTGAGGGGAGAGGTTGAGAAGGTGAGTCCTTCATGGTAACTTGAACTGCTGTGGGAATTGAACCCACAATGTTGGCATCACTCTGCATCACAAACCTATCATCTAGCCAACTGAGATAAATGTAACCTACATCTGATCGCTATCATGTAATAAATTGCACTTTGTTTAAGACAAGTGCTTTTCCTCATTAAGACTCACTACTGATCTTGCTATACCACTATAAACCTAATGGCCCTGAAAAATAATGGTGTCAGCAAACTACCTCTACCACTTACAGGTATTGGCATTTGAACACATATAGCAGCACTCAATTTCTCCAATCTATCTATCTGACTAAAGTACCTCACCCTTGTTCATAACACCTTCCTGCACTCTCTCTCTATAGCCTGCATGTCCTTCCTAAACTGCACTTCTCAAAATTGAAATCAATACCACAGTTGAATCCAAAGAATGGTTCATAAGGGTTCATCAGAATTTCCTCATATTAATCCATCCTTATTTATAAAGCCTACATTGATTGTAGTTGCTCTGTAAACATGATAGCAATCTTTTGCCTTAAACCACTACAATCCCTGGATGATGATACTTCTTCATGTCTTAGCTTTCTTTGTTTTTGCTTCTTAAAGCGATATCTGTTTTGTGAATCAAATTCATATGGTTAATTTAGTCGATGAGCTATTGGATTGTTGTAAAAACACAACTTAAGGATGAAATCTACTATGCTTTCCTGAATTGGCTTATGTTTAACTCTAGATTCATATCAATACAGCTAATTGTTAATTGCCCCTGAAAGGATGCAATGAGCCATTTGGTTATAACCAACCACTGTGGCAAACCCAAAAATTGCAGGAAGGTAGCTCACTGTCACCTTCTCGAGTGGCATAAGAGTAGTGCAATACATTCTGAGATAGTAAGAACTGCAGATGCTGGAGTCAGAGATAACACAGTGTGGAGCTGGAGGAAGACAGAAGGCCAGGCAGCATCAGAGGAGCAGGAAAGCTAACGTTTCAGGTTGGGTCCCTAACGTTTCAGGTTGGGTCCCTTCTCTGAAGAGCCTGCTCCTCTGATGCTGCCTGGCCAGCAATACATTCTAGCCTGGATAGTAGTGCCCAAGTCTTATCATAGAATCATAGAATCCCTACAATGTGGAAACAGGCCCTTCGGCCCAACAAGTACACACCAACTCATCCCCCTATAACCCACCTAAGCTCCACATCCCCGAACACTATGGGCAATTTAGCATGGCCAATCCACCTAATCTGCACATCTTTGGACTGTGGGAGGAAACCGGAGCAAACCCACGCAGACATGGAGAGAATGTGCAAACTCCACACAGACAGTCACCCGAGGGTGGAATTGAACCCAGGTCCCTGGCGCTGTGAGGCAGCAGTGCTAACCACTGAGCCACTGAGTCAAAAAACTTTTCAACTGTATTCACTGTCTGGCCTTTACACTCCCCACTCCCCGCTATCACACACCTCTTACACTTGCATAATCATCAATGAAACACTGCAGACACTGGAAATCTGAGCTGAAAGCAGGATGAATTGGAAACACTCAGCAGGTCCAGGGTGGGCGAAGGGGGAAAGGAAGAGAAACAATGTTAATGTTTCAAATATGTTCAGAGTTTAAAAAAGGATATTTTTGGGGTGGGGAGATGGTGGAGAGCTCACACGTCTGTCCCATCCGTCAGCAGAAGGGCAGTCAACGGCAAAACTGACAAGCCCAGATGAAGCCTACCAGACCACCATAACATACTGCGAATGGATAAATCAATGCAGAGTAAGGCTTCGGCACCTCCAGTGGCAGAGTGTCCCATCCTCTTGCACTGCCAATCAGATCCGTATCGGATAGGGGAGTGAACACGTTGAGAAGTTTTTTTTGTGTGTGTGTCTTCATAAGACATGGGCTTTACTACCCAGAGATGTGTAGCGAGTGCCAACAGAACCCCAGACCCAGGTAAATAAGAGGCATTGAGTAAGGAGGGTTTAACAACTTTATGGATTGGTTGCAAGAGGAGGGTAGGGGTAGGGGTTGAGTGGTGCATTTAAAAGTCCCAACAGGAAGGAAGGAAGTGGGATACTACCTTCTTGGGAGAGGGCCCACCAACATGTAAAGGATGCCCTTGAAGTATGGGAACAGCACCACCCCTGCCCCCACTTCCTTCCTGCACTTTTAAAGACATCAAATAAAAGTGGGTTACCCACTCCTGCCCATTTGTCAAACATTGTATGGCATGGGGAGGGTAATGTTGCAGTCATATGAGATTTTAACAAACTCAGTTGATGCCAAATTATTTATTTTACATTTGTGTTCCATATTGTGGGAGCGAGCTTGGGACTTGGGGGCAAGGTTGCAGGCTGGAGTCCACCCTGTTTGACATCCCTCTGCCTCTGCTGAAAACACACACAATGAGAACATGTAACGTCAGGCCCATACATCCCACTTACCTTTCCAATCTGCTGACCGAGGCTTAGCACCATTGACTCACGTCTGCCACCATTTGGCCAGAACTACCTTTAGCTCTGTTTTCTACTTCTCTTGGAACACTGCCCTGACTTTTCAAATAACCCCTTATCAAAAGTAATGACATCAATCACTCCACTCCTGAGCTCAAGAAATAAGGTTCAGAAAAGACGTTTGCCCTTGACCTCCTAGTTCTTCATCACAAGGCCGAACTATCAGAAGGTTGAAGGCCTGGAATACATGACAAGCAGAGAAAGGCCATCCCTCCTACTTTCCTTTTAGCTTTGTTCCTTTCTATACAGGCCTCTGAGGTCTGTGTGCAGCACTGACTTCCAAAACCAGAAGTCAATGCTGGGAATGGCATTAGCATTCCAGTCGGCACGCATGGAACTTTGGAGCAGCTATGCAGCTTAGAGGGAGCATTGCTGTTTTCATATTAACATCAGCCATGCTGCTTACCCAGATAAGAACCTACAGTCACCTTGACTCCACAAGAAAAGGATCTTCCCAGCATTGCCACACAGGCTGCACGAGCAAAATGGATGACACAGAACTGCCCTCTGAACACATGGGGTCATGAGGTTTCACTGTGTCTTTTAAGTGACAATTTTCCCCTTCATCAGATGAGTCTCCAAATACTTGATGGTAAGGCCATGATCTGAAGAAAGCGTGCCCCAAGGCTACCTATCAAAGACTTTTTCAAATGAAGAATTGATAGAACTTGGAAATCTGTCTTGGGAATTCCAGTGTGTTAAAAAAAAACAATCTGTTTATTGGCTGCGGGAAGACTAATGATGTTTCAAAAGTCGCTCTCTGAGCCGCCCAAAAGCAAAAGGTTACCCTTACGCTGCCCACATTACATGCAGAGAACAAATGAAACCTATAAAGCAATGATTTATGGTAACACATCACAGGTTATCTATTAAGATAATGCAGTGGCTGTGAAGGAAAGCACGATTCATGATGTATCGCATGCAGATGTTAGGGCGAATCAAACAGCAAATTATATAGTTTGTGAATCTGAAGCCGGCATTCCTGTCCCTCCAAACCCATGACAAATTCTGTGCAGTTGCCTTCTGCAAGGCCAAGGTTTCTAGATACTCATCAGCAGGATCTCAGTAAAAGGCAGGCTGACAGGAAGACAAAACCATTACATGTTCACAGAAGTCATTTTATGAAGCATAGGAAGGGATCGGGTATATGGAGAGACTGGAGAAGCTGGGGCTGTGTTCCTTAGATCAGGGAGGGTTAAGAGCACAGAGGTGCTTAAAACCATCAAGGATTTGGATAGATAGAATTTGGAAAAATAATCTGTTTCTGATGGCTGAAGAGTCAATAACCAGAGGCTGCAGATTGAAGGTGATTGGCAAAGGAATGACAGAGGATATAAGGAAAAACCTATTTTCAAAACGAGTACTTAGAATCTGGTAATACTTGGTCTTATGGTCAGAACAGATTCAATCGCAGTTTGCAAAAGTGAATTAAATAACTACTTGTAGGAGAAAAATATTAGAGAGATGAAGAACTGGGGAGTGGGATTAATTCGGTTTCTCTTCAGAAGAGCTGTCACAGACTCAATGGGCTGAATGGCTTGCTTCTGTGCTGTGCTATTCTCTGACTCAATATCTGGGGTTTGGATGTAATCCTGATGGTTTCATCACACGATCTCCAAACTCCAACATATTCATTCGCTCAAACTCTTTTATTTTTCTTTCAAATCTTTATAAATGAGCAAGTATTCAAAGAACATGAAGAACACCATTTCTTTAAATGGCCCTATAATGTTTCTCCATGGAATGTTAGCACAGAACAGTGCCCTGGAGTTAACCTTTAATTCTCGAAGACTCCAGGGCAATTCTGGTTGGTTGGCAACTGCGAATTGAAGCCAGGCAGGTTTCTCATGCTTACAAGGCACACAGTTAGCTGCTGACTGTTGCAGACAGCTCACTGTCTAAAAGGCATTAGCAAAAATGATTATTTGTTAAATGAAACAGTTATCAGAACTATTAGAAGAAAGAAAGACTTGAATTTATGTAGTGCCTTTTGTGAGCACTAAACTTCTCATGTTGTAGACTGATCAATAGCGATGTATTGCTGTGGTTAGTCAACAACTTGATTATAATTGCATCATGCTCCAGGATGGTACAAAACCAACAAGATAGCCCCCTATTATTTTTCTTCCAGCAATTCCCACATTCCTAAAGAAATTAGGGAGCAACAGAAAAGCACCTCAACAAGTATCTCCAGAAATTGCGCTGCAAGGTGCTTGCTGCGAATGGGCTGTAGAATCTATACTCCCTCTAATTTTGTTTGTCAATGCATGAACCTCCAAGGTCTGTGTGTGGCAGCAAATTCCGAAACCCGAGGTCAAAGTATCTGCACTCCAATCTCACCGAGCAGTGTGAGCAGAGCCTCAGAGACTAACCTTCCACCACAGCATGTTACTCCTTCAAATAACTCAAATTAATTGGTTACACAGGATTTCCCTTTGGTGAAATCATGCTGACTCTTTCCATGTACCTTCAGTTTTCTAACTGCTCAGCCCAATTCTCTTTAAAGATCAATTCTGACAACGTCCCCATGACACATCCCAAACTAACTAGCTTGTTTAATGCCTTCCTCCCTCTTGAACTGAGGATATATATTTGTTACTTTCCACTCGAAGCGAACCTTTCCTAAATCTAGGGAATTATGAAAACAACACCAATGTATCTACTCCCTCATTAGCTGCATCTTTTCAGACCTTATGATGAAATCTGTCTGGACCCAGAGATTTGTTAGCCCTATAGCCCCATCTGTAAATTTGTACCACCACATTCCCAGTGAATGTCATTTCACTAAGTTCCTCTCTCCCTTTCATCTCCTGATTTACAGCTCTCACTGGAATGTTTTTTGAATCTTCCATCGTGGAGACAGAAGCAAAATTTTTGTCCACGTTATCCACGGTTTCCTTACTATCCAATATCAACACTTCATTCTCATTCTGTAGAGAACAAATACTCACTTTACTTATTCTTTTCTTTTTTAAGTGCCTGTAGAAACTCTTACTGTCTACTTTTACATTCTTAATTAGCTTCCTCTCCTAATTTCTTCCTCCAGATTAACCCTTTATTCATTCTCTGCTGTTCTTTGCATTCTGATCAATTAGCTGACTTGCCATTCGTGTTTGTTCAGAACGCAAATTCATGGGTGGGACAAGATTGTGTCTTCAACACAGTAAAATATCCCCCAAGGTTCTTCACAATTTGACAGTGAGGCGCATAAGGGAAGGAAAAAAACTTGCATTTATATCACACAATGCTCGACCATAGGAAGTCACATTGCAACCAATGAAATACTTATTGAAGTGTAGTCACCACTGTAATGTAGGAAATGCTGCAGCCTGTTTGCACACAGCAAAATTCAACAAACAGCATGAACAGACAGCACAGTGGGTGTCCATACACCTTAGAGTCTACCACAGCTCAAGAGGGTGCTACAGTGGCTCAGTGGTTAGCATTGCTACCTCACAGTGCCAGGGACCTCGGTTTGACTCTATCCTCTCCCCATGCACATTCTCCCCGTGTCTGTGTGTGTTTCCTCTGGGTGCGCTGATTTCCTTCCACAGTCCAAAGATGCGCAGGTTAAGTGGATTGGTCATGCTAAACTGCACTGTAGTGTCCAGGGATGCGTAGGCGAGGTGGATTAGCCATGGGGAAATGCTGGGCTATGGGGATAAGGCTGGATCCGGGTGGGATGCTCTTTGGAGAGTTGGTGCAGATTTGGTGGGCTGAATGTCCTCTTGCCACACTGTAGGATTCTAAGGCAACACAGCACCAACTTCTCCAGGGCAATTATAGATGGACAATAAATATGCTCGAGCCAGTGATGCCCATATCCCACGTACAAATATTACAAATGTGTCTTGGTGATATTGTTTGAGGGGTAAATATTGGTGGATGAAATCTGTTTGTACCATGACAGCTGCCAGACATTAACCAACCTTCCTTCTACACTGCATGTCTGTGGTGCTCAGATGTTCCATGCACAGTGATCAGCATTGGCACACCGATCATGGCATTTAAATCATTGCTACACATGGACCACAGAGGCCTGTGCATCTGGTGAGAAAATTAGAGGGAATGCTGGCTGTGACCATCTCCAACAAAAGAATCTTACCATCTCCCTTTTGAATTCAATGGTATATCATTGCTGAATCCCTGACAATCAATATTTTGGGGGTCACCATTGACTACAAACTGAATTGGACCAGCCGTACAAATACTGCAGCTACGAGAAAAGGTCTGAGGCAGGGAATTCTGTGATGGGAAACTCATTTCCTGACTCTCCAAAAGCTGTCTACCATGAACAAGGCACAAGTCAGAAGTGTGATAGAATACTGGCAGCTCCAGTGACATTTTAAGCAGCTCAGTTCTTTGCAAAGGAGATTTTCATTGCATTGGAATGTGTGATCTTGAATTGCTAGAGCACATCGCATGCAGATAAAACAATCCACTCAACCACATTCACAAACTCAAACATGCAATCCCTCCACCATTGCCACCGTGACAACAGTGTACAACATGTACAATTTGCACTTCAGTAACTCACCAAGACTCCTTCGATGGCGCCTTCCAAAACTTTGATCTCTACCATCTTGAATAACAAGGGCAGCAGTCCCCCTTCAAACACACACACACACACACACTCACACACACACACACACACACACACACACACACACTCACACACACACACACACAGACACACTCACACACACACTCACACACACACACTCACACACACACACA
>NC_063352.1:17135395-17137146 GCF_021869965.1 Rhincodon typus | reverse complement strand
GAGTGCTAGTGAGTTCCTGTCAGTCATCACTGTCAATGTTGCCCTGCCTTACAGAGAATTTCAGAGTGTCTTTGTCACACTTCCTTTGTCCTGCCCTGGAATTTTGGGCATTTGAGAGTTGAAAGGAATTATTGGAAAAATGAGAGATTCAGTGATCTGGAAACAATTACACTGCTGTGAGGCTTCAAAATCAAAAGTGCACTGAGAGCCATATCATTTTTAATCCCCCACCTAGTATATCAGTCCAAGAGCAAACACCCAGAACCATTTGTATTTTATAAAGTATCACACTACATCTGTTGTCCACACTGAAAATCTTAATCATGTTATTACTGCACTGATAAACTGCTCAGAAATCAGCATTTTAACTCACTGGGATTTCTTTTCAAAACTGCCATTACAAACATCAAATCACATAACAGGCAGCAAATTTAAAAATTGGTTTGTAACCATCGAGGAAGACAGACAGATTGTTGTTCTTTTTACACAAAAACAAAAGGCTGGGGGAATGGGGGTGACCTAATAAAGGTCATTAAAGTTACAAAAGCCTTTGATAGAATTGATAGGATCCACCTAAATTTGGAACATCAAAACTATGGACTGTATATTTAAGATTGTCTCCAATAAATCCAATAATGCATTTAGGAGACAGTACATTAAAAGTTCTAAGCACGTGGAAAGGTGGCAGTGAATTACACAAGGTATTTAAGACGAAACCTAGATAAATTTATAAGGCCATTCTTGAGAGGGCTAAATCAAATTGTGTGGGAGGAGACTTGCATGCAGCATAAACTATGGAACAGACTAGTTGGGCAGGATGGTGAGTTTCTGTGCAGTAAATACTACATAAAAAAATTGATGGGAATTGTCGTTGGATATTTCAGTGCCTACAGTTACTTGTTCTTAGTATTACTGATCATTTAGCTATGTTTTGCAAACTAGGGCTTAATGGTCATCCCATGTTGCCCAAAGACAGACATAACATTCTCTTTGCCAGTGAGCATTATGAGATCAGAGTGGGACAATGGGTGGCAGTCTTTTCCCCAGTCAGAAGGTTGCGCATTCAAACCCCACTCCAAGGACTTGTACACAAAAATCTGACCTAACAGTCCCCGCTCCAAAACAGAGGGAGTGCAGCACTGTCAGATAGAATATTAAGCTGTGCTCCTGTCTACCTTCTCAGGTAGTTATTATGAGGAGCAATGGTCTCCTCAGAGTCCCAGTGAATACTCAGTTTTCAGTCAACATCCCAAAACTGCTTATCCACACGCTGCTGTTTGCACGACCTTGCATACGTTCCCAACAGTGGCTTACTTGACTGTGAAGATGTGGAGGTGCCGGTGTTGGACTGGGGTGGACAAGGTCAAAAATCACGTGACACCAGGTTATAGTCTAACAGGTTTATTTGAAGACATTAGCTTTTGGAGTCACGTTCCTTCTTCAGGTGACAGTGAGAGTCAGCATCAAGACACAGAATTTATAAGCAAAAAATCAAAGGGTCATAGAACTGATGTAAATGTATTGAACAAACCTAAGATGGCTGTTAATTCTTTAATCAGTTAGAAAGGGTTAATATGCAAATCCCAGAATTTCTTTCAAGTCACTGCCCTGCGATAACTAAAGGTTTTTTCAGTATGCCAGAGGTGATATCTCAGGTCAGACAATGCATTTTAGGCTGAGGCCTTGTTTAGAATCTGGCTGCGTGTTAACTTGAAGTCAGACTGGTTTTATTTCCAAGGTAGGAATTTATA
>NC_063352.1:17131371-17132795 GCF_021869965.1 Rhincodon typus | reverse complement strand
CACACAATCTCTCTCTCTCCGTCTCTCTCTCTCTCACACACACACACCACAATCACACTCACATGCATAAACACCCTCACACACACTCTCTCTCAAGCACGCGCACACACACAATCTTTCTCTCTCCGTCTCTCACACACGCACACACATATCTATGGGATGAATTTGCATTTGCAGATTTGTAATTGCAGATACATTCTACTTTATTCAAAAAGCACACAATTTGTAGACAATGTGGCATTTTATAAATTCCTACTTTGGAAATAAAACAAGTCTGACTCCAAATTAATATGCAGCCTGATTCTAAACAAGGCCTCACACCTAAAATGCATTGTCTGAACTGAGACGTCACCTCTGGTATACTAATAAAACCTTTTCTCTTGGGGCAGTGACTTGAAAGAAATTCTGGGATTTGCATCTTAATCCTTTCTAACTGATTAAAGAATTAACAGCCATCTTAGGTTTGTTCAATACATTCGCATCAGTTCTATGACCCTTTGATTTTTTTGCTTATAAATTCTGTGTCTGATGCCACCTCTTTCACTGACACCTAAAGAAAGAGCGAGACTCTGAAAGCTTGTGTCTTCAAATAAACCTGTTGGACTATAACCTGGTGTTGTGTGATTTTTGACCTTGGCTGTGAAGAGCTTTAGGACATTGTGGAAAGTGATATTTAAACAACGGGAAGCAAAGTTGGAGCCAAAGGTCCTTTTATAGTTCCAATATGGCATGGATTCTGAAGTGTGGCTGCCATTATAAATATTTTTCAATCAATCTGTTCAGCAATGTTATTACATACCTCTGGGGTAGGTGGAACTTGAACCCAGAGGGTAGGGACCCTACAATGGCACCACAGAAGCCTCTCAGCTGACACCATATTGATAAAGGTGTTAGTGTGCACAGCTGATGTCCACCAGAAGCCTGCAAAGCAGGCAAGTCATTAGGTCAGTCAGTGTGTAATGCTGGTTTGATATCAGAACAGCCAGTTTGGACACCTCCTTCCCCACGACACTTCCACCTACTTTCTCTTTTAATTTTGCACAGCTAAATATGACATGAAGCAGAAAGCCAGACCTTCCCACACATAGTAACAACTAATTCCAGATCCCCACCAATTCACTGAAGCCCAATTTCCAACAGCCCCACTTTCTATCTTCCATCAATTATCACATGCCCAAAATGAAAACAAAAACAAAAACCAACAGGATATTATTACATGTTCTACCAAAAATGAGAGAGGTGTGTCAGTGAATGCGTGCAATCTGTTTGGGTGCTCATAGGGGGTTATGGTTGAATAGCAAGCTCCAAAGTGTGGGGGTGAGATTGTGACCATGGTGTATCAGGGTGGGGTTAACAAATAAAGATGAGTATGAGTCTTGACTGATGGTAGGTGAGTGATGAGGGATCCTGACTGATGGTAGGTG
>NC_063352.1:17078946-17131361 GCF_021869965.1 Rhincodon typus | reverse complement strand
CTGACTGATGGTAGGTGAGTGATGAGGGATCCTGACTGATGGTAGGTATGTGATGAGGGATCCTGACTAATGGTAGGTGAGTGATGAGAGATCTGACTGATGGTAGGTGAGTGAGGAGGGATCCTGACTGATGGTAGGTGATTGGTGAGGGATCCTGACTGATGGTAGTTGAGTGAGGGGGAATGTGGTGAATTGAATGAAGTCTGAGGCTGATGTAATAGGTGGTCAGGTGTGAAATTTGAAGATGCCTTCTGCGATCTAAACCATTTATGTGAGGTCATTGAACATCATGCAGTACTATTTACAGGTCACTGGGGCTAGAGCCTGGCATTGATGTCCATAGCTTTCTTCTCCTACTTTCTGGAGACCTCCCTGGTCTTTGGAGATGCAGTTTATCTGCTCTCATTTCCACCTGCCTGGCCAGGGTAGTGTTTGAATCCTTGCAGCCTGTTTCTCTCATTAGGTGCCATTGTCCACTCTTTTCCAGGCCTGAATCTACTATAGAATGATTTCCAGCACATGCCATAACCACGGTGCACCATCCCTTTTAGACATGATTTCATTACGACCTGTTCATCAAGAAATTTGGCTTCCTGATGCTGTGTGCGAGTAACACGATAGCGTTGGCTGCTTGTCAAAGGCATTGTACAAATTCTGTGCCATGTTTCACATGTATATTGCAGTTAAGTTCATGTGGTAACCTTGTGTTAGGAGTGTGAAATGCACAGCCTAATGATACAAAAACAAAACACTGCAAATTCTAGGGGAATTTGGGGGTACAATTTGTTTAGGCATTTGGCCTACTGGCTGCATTCCACTACACAGAAGTGCCTCAACTATGCATCATGATCTCCAGACCTGTATTTGGGGTTTAACTAAGCTTACCCCCGAGTACACTTTCTGCAACATTATGCTGTCTCTCATGGTTATTTTCTTATGTTACTCCACAGATTCCTAGAATTATTAAACTCAACTTTGCAGCCTTACTGCAGAGTGTCATTAATCTAAGATGAGTACAAGTATAAGATTTCCACACAAATGTTATATGGAATGTGTATATGAAACATGCTTCAGAATTTGTGACATTTGTGCAGGATTTGGGATTTGTTTTCTAATTATTTCAGGATCCTGCTGTTGAAAACTAAAGCCCTTTTTCTGACTGAACAGAATTAATCATCAAACAAACTGAATAAAGAAAATGTGACTTCATTTTAAGTGCAATAGATTGTGATCTTCTGCACAATAATAAGTTAGTAGAATTACATTACCGCTGAGGAAAGAGGGCACTATTTTCAGAATACTGTCTAAGTCCAAGATCTATTAACAATTATCAAAGACTGTATTTTATCCCAAAAAGAAAACGTTACTTTCTAATTGGCCTGAAGTAATCTCATTCAATACCAGATCATAATCTTGACTGAGTTTTCAAATATTTTCCACTGAGGCATGTTATGTTGGACTTCAATACATTTTGACCCAGTCTAACAGCTTAATCATAGATCAACTGATAATGACAGGGATTCACATTAAAAAAGGGATTTGATCAAAACCCACCGACCATCTTAAACATTCACTCCCTCCACCAACGATGCGCAGTGGCAGCAGTATGCACCATTGACAAGAAACAGTGCAGCAACTTGCCAAAGCTCCTTCAACATGTACCTTTTAAACCCAGGATGTCTCTATCTAAAGGATCAAGGGCCTATGCACATGGGAGCACACCTCCTGCCAGTTCCTCACTTAATATCCTGTCTTGGAAATACATCACCGTTCCTTTCCTGTTGGTGGGTCAAAATCCTGGCACCTCCTCCCATTCAATTCCATTCACATACCTATGCCGTGTGGTTTGCAAATGGTCAAAAACAGGGAGCTCACCAATATCTGTCCAAGGCCCACCAGAGGTGGGAAGTAAATAAACAATGGCCTTAATGTACCAAAGTTACCATGTTAGAAAAGAAAGACTAACAGGTTTTTATGAGAGAGTTACCACAGCATATCAGTTAGCTCAAAGAGGTTCCTAACTCAGTTCAGGTTCACCCCAAAGTAAGGTCAACACATACAGTCAAGCTAGACCGTGCCAGAATAAATAGCAACTCTCAGCAGCAGCCTGGGGTGGAAATAAGAGCTAGACTAAAACCAACTAGGAATTATATTCATCGCTGACCTCTCATCATGACTGAAACATAAACAGAAATAACAGTCCGTCTGTGGCTGAAGCTTCTAAAGTATGATATCATATAAGCAGAGATCCACCCTCTAAAGCATAAGGTTGTAATAAAATGCCCTAGCCAATATGTGTTCCTCAACTAACTATAGTGCAAGTCATGCAGCACAGGAGAAGACCATTTGTTCCATTGTGCCCGAACTGGCACTTTGGAAAATCCATCCAATTAAGGATGCTTTTACACAGTGGTTTCCATGATCACCTCTGTCCAAATGTGCTTTGCAGCCTATGAAGTATTTCTGAAGTGTGATCACTTTTGTAATGTAGGAAACGTGTCAGACAACTCCTGCAAGATCTTGGGCAGAAACAGTTATGTATCCAAGTGGAGACTTTAAAAAATTAGAACTGCAGAGCAGTTAAACGTTAATCCTTTATTTCTTCTTTCGCTCAGACTCCCTCTGCTGGTACATGTATCTACGGTATCCAAGTCCGCAAATGCACAATGCAATTAACAATAGACGGCAAGTGGCGCAAACAGGAATATGATCATTTTCAAGTAGCCTGGTTTTATGTTAATTGAATAGCATATATTGGCCTGGGTGCCAGGGTTGACTCTCCTGTTCTACTTTGAGATAAGGCCACGAATTCTTTCATGTCCACCTGACAAGGTCTCAGTTTAACTTAGCGTCTGTAAGGCGGTATCCCCAACAGTGCAGCATTCTGTCATTGCTTCACTGAATGTTCAACCTGGAATTTTATGCTGAATGGGGACTTAAACTCACAACTGTTTGATTCAGATTTGCTGTCTTAACCTAGACAGAGGTCTCAAGTGGCTTGAGGGTGGAGCATTGATGGGGAACGCCTGACACAGAAGCACAGAAAGAAATACTAGCTTGCTCAAAGAAAAAGGTTTTAGCAATGGTTTAAAAGGGAATAAAACTTTTCTCTTGAGTATAAAAAACTCCTCCCTATTGCTTTTGCCAATGATCTTAAAAACTGCATTTATGTTGGGAAGCATGAAAATAATGCTTCATCCAAGAAGCATTAGATATTCCACACTTAATTGTATTTAGCGCAGACGTTGACACAGAATTCCAACATTTACTGTGGCTTTGGTTAAGGACTATTTTGAAGTATCTGTCTCAATATATTACTTTTCCTCTCATGATGTTGTAATGAATGGAAACTATCACAAAACAAAATCACATTGGCTGGATCTAGGGGCTACATAAACTTAGGATGAAAATACATTGCAGGCAAGAGGGAAATGTTACCTGGTTTGGATAAAATGGGTTTGAGGAGCCACCCTTTAGTACAAGAAGGTAAATCTTTAATGTCGAGTGACCTTACCCTTTGCAATTTTATGGGTTAGCTGACGGCAGTGACATACCAAGAACGTAAGGAACCATTCACGTCTTAGGAAGTGATCTGCATCCAAGGTGGGATTCAAGGACAGTGAAGAGGATTAAACTGATATCAGCGGGATTAAACATGATTTTTAACTGATGCCATTTAAAACTACATGTTAGCATGTCATGAATGAGTGCGTATTCCTCCATGTAACAGGTCCATGCAATAACTAATATGGCATGACACCAACATCCATTGGCACATTGCCACGATAACTTACTTTAGAATTGCAGGATGACAAAAGGTCAAGGAACATCTAGCTCATCATCCAATCTCCCAGTGGTCTCATGATCCACTGATAAGGGAGTTGTTGACTAATCACATTAATCAATCTCTATCTATTCATCTTTAACATATCCAGGCATGAGGAAAATTCTTCATTGTGCTGAGTTTGGAACCATGGTTGAAAGCAGCCTGTTCCTCCCACAAGCTAAACTCAGCACATAGTTAAGTCAAAACGTACTCATATACTGCATTCCAAAATATTATACCATGTACAATTATGGGGAAGTAGTGCTTTAATGGTGATATCACTAGACTAGTAATCCACAGCTAATGTTTTGGGAACATGGGTTCAAATGTCACCTGGTAGAAATTATAAGAACATAAGAGCCACGAACAGGAGGAGGCAATTCAGCCCCTTGAGCCTGCTCTCCCACTCAATACAATCATGACTGATCTCACTTCAGCCTCAACTCCACTATCCTGCCCGCTCTTCATAATCCTTTAACCTGCTACTAATTAAAAATCTGCCTGCCTCCCCCTTGAATTTATTCAGTGTCCCAGCATATTCAGCACTCCGTAGTAGTGAATTCCACAGATTCATGATCCTTTGCAAGAAGTAGCAACATGGTGGCTTGGTAGTTAGCACCGCTGCCTCACAGTGCTAGGGACCTGGGTTCAATTCCAGCCTTGGGTGACTGCCCATTTGGAGTTTGCGCATTCTCTCTGGGTCTGAATGGGTTTCCTCCTGTAGTCTGGTGATGTGCGGGTTAGATGGATTGGCTATGGTAAACTGCCCATTGGGTCCAGGGATGTGCAGGTTAGTGGATTGGCCATGGGAATTACATGGCAGGGGGGATGGGTCTAGGTGGGATGGTCTTTGGAAGGTTGGGATGGACTATATGGGTCTGCTCCCACCCTGTAGGATTCTCTGATTCATCCCTGTTCTGAATCTGCCACCCTACGATCTGACAAATTCATTAATAGAAGTCTGTATTTTTAAAAAATGTAGTCAGAAGTTGAATGATTATCATAAAAACTGACCTGGTTCACTAATATCTTAGATTTAAGGAATTCTGCTGGCCTACATGTGACTCCAGATCCATAGCAATGTGGTTGACTCTTAACTACTTTCTGGGCAGTTAGGGATGGGAAATAAATGCTGGCCTAGCTAGTGGTGACCACATCTCATGACAGAATTTAAAAAAACTAAAGTGGTTTCTCAGAGACTTGAGTTAGCCTAGGAAATCATAACAAAAGGCTTTGTACCTCTTTCAGCCCTAATCAAGAGCCTTGGCCTTCATTACTGAATAGGATTATTGAACTTGCCCTTCAAATAATTGTTCATTTCAAAGGAGCAGATGTATGTGGGATGCAAGGACATGTCTGAAAGGAAAGTCAAGATCGCTAAAGCCATCTGTGCATTCATAACACCAGTTTCCTCCTTCCCACCTGGCCATCCAAAAATAGAAAGGAATGAGGAGTGGCAGAGGGCACACATTGAGCTCAATAGTGACGTACGGGCACCTACTGTGGAGGAACTACATTTTTGAGATAGGGAGCAGAACATTAGATTTTGGCAGCAAACACTCACAGATCTATTTCCAGAACAACAAACTTCAGAAAGACTTTGTCAGTCACCTCTGGGCATACTGCCACTTGAGTGCAGCTAGAGGAAGAATTAAACAATTGTAATAAGTACAGATACATATGGAGACCTTGAACCCAATTACAAGTCCATTACCACTAAGTATTTTGGAACTTGGGTGGCCTAATAGCTTTAACAACAGTTCCAAGGTCCAAACATCAATGGGTTAGTAATTTGTCACAGCCAACTTGAAAGCTAACTTGCTGTTCTGTAACATTTACAGAAATCATTCAAAAATAACTGTTCACTTGGGCAGCTTGTGTTCATTTTCTTAGACAATCCACAACATAGACCTCGATAAATTCAGTCTTCTTCTAATTTTGCAGTGTATCCAGCAACAAACCAGTGCCTCGCAAGTCATTCTCAGGTCTCACACTAACCTATTGTAGGTTATTAGGATCTTTTGTGAGAGGGTTGGGCAGGGGCGGAGGGAGGAATAAATAATCATAATTATTGATTATACATTTCTGTCAGATATAAATTACTCCGTCTAAATACTTCTGGTTGCAGTAGTTTTCAATATGGTGTTTATGGTTCCATCTGTTATTCATGACTATCCCTATCACACGTTTTATATATGGCTGTCAAAATATACTTATACAAAACGTCTGCCATAATGATGACTGAAAAGGAATGTTAGTTGAGTCTTTTGTGTCATTTGTGAGCTCATTTTCATTGTGGCCTTTCAAACCTAAATTATACTGTTCCCTTTCCAACTCCTCCTCCCATTGTCTCCTCTAGCCAAGCTGTGTCAAAGACAAAAATCTACAATGGCATATGGTCCTAGAGGTAAAACAGGTGCCTGGGTTTCTCTCATATTCTTTCCTATGAACTGAGACAGTAAGTTTGCTGTAGAATTGAAAGACAAACTAATTAGGAAATTATATAGTAAACGAGTCTGCACCATGTTTGATTTAATTTTTGTGACTTTAGTCCAAAAATCTAAGAGAAACTGATTGAATCACGTCCCAGTCTGGGTGCCTCAGTGGCTTTTTGGGATTTTTCTTTCGCCTTAAATTATTGTTGGAGCTCTTCATTACCGGGTGTTCGATGATGAAGAAGAACTAGATTTATTGTGGTTGGAATAAATTAACAGTCTGCAGCTCACTGTCACTTAACACACACCATCTGGCAGACTGATTCATTTCTCCAGTCTTAACCTAGCTGGTTGCTTAATTGCAATATTGCAACAGCACACGCTGGTATTAAAGGAATGTCTCCTAAACTCTTATTCTCAACTGGATGTATCATTATGAGTGTCACGCCATACAATACATTCACCCCCATCAAGTGAGCAGAGGTGGGGTAAAGGATAGAGAGGCACGACTTTTTCGTACAAGTTTTGAAATCATGGTGCAAGTATTTATCTGTATCATAAGGAGTTCTATTTTTGGTTCAAAGCAGTGTGCTGCGAAATACAAATCAGTAGAAAAGTCCCAAAAAGGGAAAGTGCAAATATAACATCTCACAAGACAGAATCCAGAGCTGCCCAAACACACAATGAATGTTTATGATCACCAAGTGACCACATTAAAACTCTGAAGCAATGTACTGGAAACACCCATAACCATTTCTTGAGCCAGCTCTGATAACTACTGTACTCGAGAGAGTCTGACACCAGGCAGACAGATCAAGTGTGCCAAATACCTTATAGATAAACAGTGTCACTGCAAGGCAAGCTGATGCAGATCAGATTATTAACAGATTATTACAACAATGATAATAATGTCTGAAAGGGTGCTGGAAAAATATTCTCAGCAGTACCTTCCGAAAGGGAATTTTCAAGGGAGAAAACTTGCAGGACTGTGAGGAAAGTGGACGAATTGGACAGTCCTTTCAATCGTCCAGCAAAGACACACTAAACGAAATGGTTTCCTTCTCTGATGTAGGTTCTATGATATACCTGGGAATTGTAAGCTTAATTAATGACTGTTTTCACCAGAAGCAACCCTCAGTTTACAGTTATGCATAAATTCTACTCTGAACTCAAAACAGGTTTGCATTTACAAATTGGTGTCCATATGTTGAGAATGAATCAATCAATAAAGTGAGCGATCAGGCACCGCTCTGCCATAGTAGATAAAACTGCTGGCAATTGTTAAAACTACAACTCAGTTGAAAAAGCAGGAGTATCTCATCTGTTGTCAGCTCACTGTATTACTTGCTGATTAGCTTGAAGGAATGTGTGCTCCAGACACTATTCCTCAGTTAATGAGAAATCAAGTGGTGCTCAGTGCAGGTTGTAAATCCTTTCCCAGTTCATCAAAAGAACATAAATTGAAAACCACCCAACAAGGAGAGTCTAAGGCACATGGCAATTATTTCAAAGAGGTCACACAATTTGACTGTCTTGTAGCCTCCATTGAGGTTATAATTTGGAAAACACTGGCTCAGTTCTAATGAATACAAGTGTGCAAAAATTGAACAGAATCTGGATGAAAGTATGGTTTGTAATTGTCAAGTTATTCAAAGCAGTTTTCTTTAATTTTACAAAAAACATTCCTCTCATAAAGCACCTAATTATGTTTGCTAAAACAAAAATATGATAGATGAGACATAAATGTGGAACAACATGTTTTGGTTAGTTTTTAAGGAAGAGTAATATGTAAGGCAATAACTTAATATAAAAGAACTTGAATACTCCTTAAGTTGCACAGTACCTATTAGAGTCAGAGCCTCATTTACTTATCTTCTCTAAAGAGATCTCAGGCTGGATGCTTCAGGATGTATTTTCTGAGAAGTAATTGTTTAATAGTGTGAATCTTTAGGATCACGGTGTAACATCTCATGAGTGAGAGACAGAGAGCTGGAGAGAGATTTCATGAAGGAGAAACTAAGTTGTGGTAGATCTATACCTGTATGTGGTGTTAGTATTTCAATAAAGGCTGTGGTAAGATATGCCTAGACTACAGTAGAAACATCACAACGACCCAAAGACCAAACAAACTGACCACATGTGAAGCCAGAGTGTCAGAGAGAAGAATTTAAAAGCAGCTAGAATTAAAAGACAAGCTTCAAAGGTGGAAAACCACAGACAAAAGAAATTCAACTATAGATTAAAGAGAAAAACAGAAAAATGTCTTCAACTCACCAGGAGCAGCCATAGCAACGTTGAAGCAGCTATGGCAACATGCGAATAACCACAGCAACCAGGGAGCAGAGTAAGAATCCTGAATCAGCAGCAAAGTTTGAGCAGGCAGGAGAATGGAAGCACCTCTACCATTACCAGGAGCATTTTGTAGATGTAGAAGCCTGCAGCAGATACACCTGTGAGACAACTGGGCAAACAATTTGCCAGATATCAAACAGTCTACGGTGTATATTAAGGATCAGTGCGTTCAGGGGTTAGTACTTTATGCAACTGGAACCATCACAGATGAAGTGTTAACCTAGACAGGGGATGGATGAGGCTTCATCTTCTTGTGACAAATTCCTAAAAGTCTTCAATACGTATATTGGCATCTGAAAAAAATGTGATAATAGAGCGGGTTAGATTTAATAAACAGAAGGAGAAACCAAAGGAACGGCCACTATTCCTAAATTAATTGGGAATATCAGAATCAGCACAGACCTAGCATAACTTAACAAGGCTAGAGACAAGGAAATATATCCAATGTCATCAGTTGATGACAGCTTAGCAAAATTGGCAAAGAACGTACTGTTGACTAAACTAAATGTTAAAAAGTAGATTCTGGCATGTGCCCTTAGACCAGTAATCAAGTTAGTTAACCAATTTTGTTTCTGCCTTTTGCACAGTATTGTTTTAATCAACTGCCATTTGGAATAACATCAGCACCTGAAATATTCTAGTGGACCATGTCCAACATGCTCCAGAGGAAGGAAGGAATAAAATAACATATGGATGATATCCTCTTTCACGGATCAACCAAGGAGGAACACAATCATAGCATTTTGGGTGTTTAAAAAGCATTGTAAAAGATAGGCCTGAAACTAAACAACAAATGCCAATTTGGAAAGTCTATGATCAAATTCTTAGATCACATGCTATCAGCCACGACATTAAGGTTGATCAGAAAATGAAGATGATGAGAGAATTTGTTCAACCAAAGAAAATGGCAGAGTTGCAAAATTTTCAGGACTGGTCAATCGAGTTGAGAAATTCACTACTAACATATCGGTAATCAACAACCCATTGAGTGAGACAAAGCCAACACTAGTGCTGGAATTTTGTTTGAAAAATGTAAGAATTTAACTTTTTCAGAGGTACTCGGACATCACCACACATTGTTACCAATGTGAATAACAGTTGCATTATCCAGAGGATGAGGTGCAGTTTCAGAGAAGTACAGAAAGGTGATAACAGAAGCCCAGTACATTATGGTTCAAGCTCTTGAACAGAAACTCAGAAAAGGTACATCATATTTGAAAAAGAGGCCCCAGCAGGAACACAGTATGCAACCAGTTTTGTCGGAGATGAAATCTAAGGTCACAAGCCTCTGGTTTGTCTTCTCAATACGAAAGAAAATTGTGAGAATGCCAACTTGTATTCAGCATTTCAGAATGCATTTGATGAGATATGACTTGTCCAAGAAAAATGTCACAGAACCACTGATGTATTTTCTAAACTGCCAATAGAAGAGAAACATGATTTGGAATTGGTAGCAGAAGTAGAAGACATTGCATCCTCAGTAATAGAAACCTTACCAACATCAGAGAAGAAATTGTAATAAATCCGAGAAGCTGGAGGTAGAGATGAAAAACTTCTGCAAATCAAACCATAATGTCAGGAAGGATAGCCAGCATACATTCCTGGGAACTTAATATCAATACCGCGCTTTGATCAATGGAAATATCTCACGATTGCATATGATTTGTTAAGTTTTAATAAAAAGGAGCACATTGAAGCAATATCCTACAACAATTGCATCAAGGTAGTCCAGGAATATCAAAATGCAGAGCAAGATCCCAACAGCCAGTTTGGTGGCTAGGAATTACTCTATCATTTGAAGAACTTAGCAAATCAGCTGCCAGGAACAGAGAGACCTTTCATTATCGTCAACATTTCTGTCGAGATCTTGCAAAGGGCTAAGATTGGGCTAGTTTGAATTTAACAAAGAGATTTACAGTCCTCATTATTGACTATTACTTCAGATGAATTGAGATTAGTCACTTACACGGTCTTACAGCAGAGATGGTATAAAAATATTGAAAATAATTTTTTCAACTCACAGAATTCTGATGCAACTGTATCTGATAATAGGCCACTGTTTGTGAGGGAGCAATTTACAGAAATTTTGCCGTGATTTATATACCAAATCTAGCTCAAGCAAACACTGGAACTGAATGATAGTTGGTTCTGCTGAATTATAAATCATTACCACTACAGCAGAATTATTAATGGGGAGAAGACTATGAAACAGCATCTATCACTGTCTGAGAGATTAAGACCACTAGTTTCCAGGGAAGATCATGTTGGAGTGAGAAAATGGGAAGAATTCCAGAGAGAAACAATCTAGGAACTTTGATTTATACAAGGTGTAGAGCTGGATGAACACAGCAGGGCAAGCAGCATCAGAGGAGCAGGAAGGCTGACGTTTCGGTCCTAGACCCTTCTTATATCTCAGATTCTCCAGCATCTGCAGTTCCTACTATCCCTAGGAACTTTGATTATTGTCACTGCGTAAGAGAAGGAGAAGCAGCAAAAGAGAATTGCTGTTGAGAAAGCAGATCAGCCAATGTCATGTTAGCTGGAAACATCACAAGATATCCCAAGGAAAAATTATAAAGCCTTAATACCTTTGACTCGAGAACCAGAGAAGAGATAGTCCAGTGGTATTATTTCTGGACTGTTAATCCAGAGATTCAGCCAATGTTCTGGCAGCCCAGGTTTGAATCTCACCATGACAGATGGTGGAATTTGAATTCAATAAAAATCTGGAATTAAGAGTCTAATGATGACTATGAATCCATTGTTGATTGTTGGATAAACCCATCTAGTTCACTAATGTCCTTTAAGGAAGGAAACTGCCATCCTCACCTTATCTGAACTACATGTTGCTCCAGAGCCACAGCAACGTGGTTGATTCTTAACTGCTGTCTGCACAATAAGGGTTGGAAAATAAATGCAGGCCTAGCCAGTGATGCCCTAATCCCGTGAATGAATAAAAAAAACCATCATGAGGTTGCGATAATGTAACATCACATGATGAAGAGAACTAGTAAAAAATCTCGTAAAGGAGCTAATTTAAATCAGTGTGCATATGTAAGTGAAGGCTGTGTTAAAATGTATCTTGAACACTGCAGTCATTTAAGAAAAACAAGTCCCCTCCTCTCATCATGCTGACTCAAAAACAAAACGTGACCTGTCTCCATTGTACAGAATCCTCAGCTAACTTCTAGATTTACATAAACCACTGCTAATATTTTACTCAATTTCTCCAGTGTAAGTTATTGCATCAAGTCTCCCTTTCCAGATTTCTCATGAGCAATTCCTCAGATAACTGGAAGATCAAGGAGAATCCAGCCTCCTGATCCTCATTATTAAAAGCAGACAGCCATGATAGAATCATACGTCACATGATGGAGGCCTTTTGGCCCATTGTGTTTGTCTGGCTAACATAGTTGTGCTGGTTCTTTGAAAGAGCCATCCGACCTACCCATTCTTTCACTATAGTCCTACCTGTCATTCCTCTCCAAGTATTTGTCCAACTCTCTTGAGGAACTTACTTTAGAATTGGCCTCCACCATCCCCTCAGGCTGGACATTCCACATCACTGCATATCTCTGAGTAAAATAAATATTCCTCATCTCACCCAGGGTTCCTTTTCCAACAACCTCAACCTTAAGTAGCCATCCCTTCTGGAGTGAAAATTATTCTTTATTATCTACTCTATCAAGAGCCTTGATCATTTTGAAAGGTTTGAGTAATCTTGATAATTTTAACCATTCCTTAAAGTTGGCTACATTTAGGAGAGGAATTTCAGTGTGTTGCATTGAAGAAATATTTGAGCAGAAGCAGACGTACTTCCCTTTTATGGTGCTCCATCCCTGGTACCATTCTGACAAATCTCCTCTGTATCCTCCCTGAGTGTGCCAAGGATCATAAAATATGGTGCCCCACTCCAAGGGCTGCCAGCCAACCTGATGACCAGGATTGCTGGCCACTGCCAGTGCCTTGTACCAGCAACAAGGATGGCAGTGACAAGATGAGTCAGCATTAAGGGGTTCACCAGGATCCCATCAAGGTGCGAGGTTTATCAAGATGGTGGGGGGCAGCAGTTTCACTGGGCTTTGCTTCTTGGGACCTCTGTTAGATGCATGAAGAAGTGAGACCTCCTTCAATTTCCCCCAAGTCTAGCAGCCTTGCCAAGTAAAAACCGAAAGAACTGCAGATGCTGTAAATCAGGAACAGAAACAAAGTTACTGGAAAAGCTCAGCAGGTCTGGCAGCATCTGTGAAGGAAAAAACAGAGTTAACGTTTCGGTTCCGGGAACCTCAGAGGAAGGGTCAATGGACCCAAAACATTAACTCTGTTTTTTCCTTCACAGATGCTACCAGACCTGTTGAGCTTTTCCAGCAACTTTGTTTTTGAGCCTTGCCAAATAGTAGCCAAGGCCAATGATTTGCTACATGGGCCTCAAAAGAGAGGTAACCATCAACCGCTTGATTGAGCAGTGGCAAAATGCCAGTGGCCAATAAAATTACTCCTTATTGTAGATGTAACCATCTAATTGTTTGCTCATCTCCATGGTGCAGTCAGCTGATCCAATGCCCATCCTGTCCCTGGCAGGTTTCTGGCTGTGAGAATGCATCTGGACATTGTCCCAAAAATTACTGCCCCCATCCCACTATTTTCTTGGCTTTCCTGTCCCCTCCACTGCGGGGCCAGCAAAATTCAATCAAATGTCTCCAGTCCAGGACTTGAACACAACTATCAAGACTGGTACCCCAGTGCAGCATTGAGGGAGTGCCGCACTGTCTCAGAGCAGTTTTGCAGTCTTTAAAAAGAGGTTCATTCATCCTCTTAGGTGAATATAAAAAAAATCCCATGAAGACTATCCTGTAGATGAACAGCCTGATAATCCCCTGTTCCTTGGTCAATATTTATTCCTCAACTAACATTACAAAAATAAATAAACCATTTCTCCCCACCGATGTTATCCCAGTTGCTGAGTATTTCCAGCCATTTACTGGTTTCATTTCTGATTTCCAGCATACACAGTACTTTACTTTTATAAATAAACAGACGGTCTGCCATGATCACATTGCTGTTTGTAGGACCTTATTGAATGCCCACATTTTCTAAATCACAAGAATGACTACTCTTAAGAAGCATTTCATTGGCTGCAAAGTGCTTTGGAGCATCCTGGGGTCATAAAAGGCGCTATATAAATGCAAGCCTGTCAAATTGTTATAAAACCAAGGGTATCCCTCTGCTCTGAAGAGATACAATGTCAATTTTCACTTTCTTCATCCCAAGAACTTAAAGCACTAGACTTTTTCAAGAGTTAGAATATTTCAGCAGCATGAGAAATCTGTGTATGGGTTAATACTACGCCAAGCCTTCAGAGCCAAAACCCGTATTTTAAAATGCAAGCAGTAACAACGCATAATCACCACCCAACTTACCTCAATAGCCTCAGACTGAAGGATTACGGTGATTATTGTTTAAATTTAACTTTGTGCGTAGACACAATGGAAGAATGCTGGAAATTTCATTCCATTTCATCATTTCCACAAAGACTTTGCTCGTGTTTGTGTCCAAAACCTGGGATAATCAGAGAAGGGCAATGCATTTCAGATACTGGAAAGAACTGGTTTCCTTGCTTAGGGGAACCATTAATCGCCTCAATGGTACCATGTGTGTTATTGCTGGGGTTCATGTTATGTTTGACATTACAGCAACAACTTGTGTTTCTATCATATCTTTAACATAGTGAAATGCTCAAGGCCTTTCACACTGGAGTTATCAGACAAATGTGGCACGCAGCCATCTCAAAAGGTATTTCTGTCCCTCTTTTCATAGATGCTGCCCAGACTCCTGAGAGTTTCTGGCATTTTCTGTTTTCAGATCCACTGCATCTCCTGCCCCTGCAGTATAAGAGGAAATTGATACTACTGACATCATCATTGAGCATCCGAACTGCACTGGAACAGGATATTGGTGCCACTGGTGTCATTGTACGCATCTGTTGTTCCTTTTACCCCTCACACGCCCCCACCACCCCATTCTCTCCTCACTACCCCTCTACTTCCAATGCTCTTTTCTCCCCTCGCAACATCCCATTCTCCACCCTCACCATCCCATTCTCCCCCCCGCCCCCACCACGATCGCCCTATTCTCACTGCCAATGGCAATGCAATGAAAAATGGGGGGGGCTGCTGGAGGCCAGTGAATACAGAAGGCTGCAGACCTGCGAGATGCTACAGACTTAAGGAGGCGTGATTGAAAACAAAAATACAAACCTTAGAATTAAGATAACAAGGTGTAGAGCTGGATGAACACAGCAGGCCAAGCAGCATCAGAGAAGCAGGAAAGTTGACATTTTGGGTCTAGACCTTTCATCGGCTTTCCTTCTCCTCTGATGCTGCTTGGCCTGCTGCGTTCATCCAGCTCTACACCTTGTTATCTCAGATTATCCAGCATCGGCAGTTCCTACTAACTCTGTAGCAACCTTAGAATTGAGGTGTTGATGGCCTAGAAGCACAGAGGTGATGCTTGAACAGAACGTAGTATGGGTTATGGAGTCATAGCATATTGTTATATAATATGGTCATATGCATATCATGTAGTCATGTGCAACACAGGAGAGGTCCTTCAGCCCATCCAGTCTGCACCAACCTATCTACAGTCATCCCACTTTCCAGCATTTGTCCCAAAGCCTTGAACATTGAGTTATACAAGCAGCAGAGCGTGGGAATATATGGGAACATAAAGCTATGGCTGAATGTTATTGCCTTGGCAGATTTTCCGAGAGTTGGACCAAATGTAAATCCTGATCCCAGCCACATGGCTGCATGATCTGTCCAGGGATCTCCTCCAGGAGCACCATTCAATGAAGAACTGAGGAGGCATCTAACCGCCTTGGTCAATCAGAGGGTCCACAGTGACTCTGGCAGCCCTCCTTGGAGAGAGTGATAGTCACTGCAAGTGCAGGCAGGGCAACACGAGGTCTCCCCTCAATAGGTTATCTGGTGCCAGCTCATTATTTTGGAGAAGAGCCCCCTTTGAAGAGTGTGGCCTGCAACTGCTGCTGTGACCCCTTTGGAGAAGGAGGGTTCAATCCCTGCCCCTCGGGGCTGTATTCAGTCGCCCTTCCATCAATTCTCTTGTGGGAAGTAGGCATTTGCTGTTGAGTAATGGGATTAACTTCAAAGTGACGATGAGTGACGATGGTGCAATAATGATGGCAGAGTCACATGTTTGATTGGTGAAAGCTGGCAGGGAAACTCTAGAGCTGTGTGAGGAGACTGTATAAAACAAGCTGTAAACAAAGAGTTCTTACAGAGAGGACTGTGGACTCAAGCAGCACACTTTTGGGAGGCTAAACAAATGCTGGACCCCAATCTCACACCAACGCAGCCTCTGGCAAGTCCAGCATTTGTGACCCTCCCTAGTTATCCTTGCACTGAGTGGTCAACTTGGCCATTTCAGAAGTTAGTTAAGAGTCAACCACATCCATGTGGGTCTGGAGTCACATGTAGACCAGACCAGGTGAGGATAGAAGATTCCCTCCTAAAAATGACAACAGTGAACAAGATGGATTATTAATGATAGTTTCATTGTCACCATTACTGAGACTAACTTTCAATTTCAGATTCTAACTGCTGTTGTGGGAATTGGAACCCTATCCCCAGAACAATAGCCTTGGTCTCTGGATTGCTGGTCGAGTGACATTACAACTATGTTGCTGTCTACCCATATGGTGAGAGTATGGGACTCCACTGGCACTGTGAAGAGCTCAGGGGGCATTCCAATGTACCCCATGGCCAATTAATTGTTACTAACTAGCTACTGCTGAGCGGCTAGCTTCTTCCATTGTTCACCCCAGCTTCGGGGAAAATCACCCGGAGGTGGAAATATTTGCCCCAGCAACCGGATGACAACCTTTCAGATTTCCATCCAAGTCCTGCCTCCATAGATTTCTTAAGATTTCACCAATATCTTGTCAGTATATCTCCCCAAGTGCTCTAGCTACAGCCCTGAGCCAGCATTACCTGTCTGTGATTATCTGGAGGAAACTAAACCAAATAGCAAACTAAATGGGAGGAGAGTGATACCCAAGAGGTCCCTTCACAATTATTGTTTATGCACCTTCATGCAGAACATACTGCGCTTGGTGTAAAAACAGAAAGTGCTGAACAGACTCCGCAGGTATGGAAACAAGTGTGACAGAGAAACAAAGTTAACATTTCGAGTCCAATACAATTTTTCTTCAGGATCTTCCCCTCACCAGTCTACATGTTACAAACTCATCTGTCCATGATAGTACTGGTTAGAGCGACCACTGCACAGACCTCACGGAGACAAAGCTCCACCTTCACATTAATGATACTCTCCACGTTGTGTGGCACTACAATCATGGTAAGTGAGATAGATTTCAAACAGTTTATGAGGCACGACAGGCGGCCAGCAACAACAAAATTGTAATCAAGCACAATCTTAACCTCAAGCCCAGCATATCCCCTATTTTACCATAACCACCAACCCAGGGATGAGTTGTGGACCAATGAAGGGTGCAGCAGAACATGCCAGGTACAGCACCTGGCATACATTAAAACGAGGTGCCAAGCAGGTGAAGCTACAACACAGAAATAAATACACTGAAACCAAAATTAACGGGTCGCCTATTCACAACAGAGATGAGAAGACATTTTCTCGCAGTGGGACATAAGTATTTGGAATTCCCTTCCTCAAAATATGATAGATGTAAAGTCCTCGAATATTTTTTAAGGAAGAAGTAGGTAGATTCAATAAGCAAAGGGTTATCAAGAGGCGATGGCCTAGTGGTATTGTCGCTGGACTGTTAATCCAGTAACCCAGATAATGTTCTGGGAACTCAGGTTCGAATAAATATCTGGAATTAAGAGTCTAATGATGACTGTGAATCCATTGCTGCTTGTTAGGAACAACCCATCTGGCTCATTAATGTCCTTTAGGGAAGGACACTGACATCCTTACCTGGTTTGGCCTACTTGTGATTCCAGACCCACAGCAATGTGGTTGACTCTAACTGCCCTCTGGACAATTAGGGATAGGCAATAAATGCTACTTAGCCAGTGGCGCCCTCATCCCGTGAATGAATTAAAATTTAAAAAATCAAGAGTATGTGAGAATGTCGAGTAATTAGATCAGCCATGATCCAACTGAACGGCAGATTAGGCTTGAGAGCCAAGTGCCATCATCCTTCTCAGAATTCATATGTTCATCTCAATCTTATTGTGCGAGAAATGGGGCAAAGTAATCCCACTATCAGATTGGATTTAATCTCAGAGTCCTGAAAGATGATCACCAATTAAATAACTCACTTGAGGATAAGGCTCTATTCCTATCCCCAGCGGTGCAGGGGCCCAACACATCAGTTCAAAGAAAAGTTCAAACAAAAACAAAACTAAAACATTTGCAACCATCTTCAGCCAGAAGTGCTAATTCGGTGATCTACCTTAGCCTTCTCTAAAGATCTCCACGCTCACAGATGACAGTCTTCAGCCAATTTGATTCAGTCTACATGATATCAAAGAACAGCTGGTGGCACAGTATATCTCAAAGGCTATATGCCCAGACATCATTCCACCAATAGCACTGAAAACATATGCTCCAGAACCAGCTGTGCCCCTAGCCAAGCTGTTTGAAAAACAGCTACAACATTGGCAACCTACCCAACAATGTGAAAATTGCCATAAATCCAACCCAGCCAATTACTCCCCATCAGTCTACTGTTGCTCATCAACAGTACTGTCAAACAGCAGTTACTCAGCTATAACCTGCTCACTGACACTCACAGAATCCCTACGGTGTGGAAACAGGCCCTTCGGCCCAACAAGTCCACACTGACCCTCAGCGCATCTCCTATAATTCACCTAATCTACACATCCCTGAACACTACGGGGAGTTTAGCATGACCAATCCACCTAACCTGCACATCTTTGGACTGTGGGAGGAAAGCGGAGCATCCAGCGGAAACCCACGGAGACACAGGGAGAATGTGCGAACTCTACTCAAACAGTCGCCGTAGGGTGGAATTGAACCCGGGTCCCTGGTGCTGTGGGGCAGCAGGACTTAACCAGGGCCGCTCAGCTCATGATCTCATTGCAGACTGGTACAAAAGAGCTGAACACCACAAGTGAGGTAGGAGTGACTGCTCCTGACATCAAGACAGCTTTTGAACGACTGTGGCATCAAGAAGACCTAGCAAATATGGGCTCAATGGGAATCAGGGGAAATGATTCATTGGTCGGAGCATTGAAGGCAGTTCAGAGAAGGTTCACCGGGATAATCCCCAGTATAGAGGGATTGTCTTATAAGCAAAGGCTAAACAGGTTGGGACTCTACTCGCTGGAGTTTAGAAGGATGAGAGGTGATCTCATTTAAACATACAGGATTCTTAAGGGGCTTAACGGGATTAATGCTGAGTAGATGTTTTCCCTCATGACAGAGAATCTAGGATCAGAGGGCACAGTCTCTGAAAAAGGGGCACCAATTTAACACTGAGATGAGGAGGAATTTCTTCTGAGGGATTGTGAGACTTTGGAACTCCTCGCTACAGAGAGCTATGGGGGCAGAGTCCTTGTGTATATTTAAGGTTGAGATAAATTTTTGATCAGTCAGGAATCGAAGGTTACAGGAAAAAGGCAGGAACGTGGACGTGAGGAATGTCAGATCAGTCATGATCCTATTGAATGGCAGAACAGGCTCGAGGTCCCAAATAGCCTATTCCTGCTTCCATTTCTTTATGGTCGAATGGTCTAAAGTTAAAAGTTACAAATGGCAGACCTGGCTTCTTTGAACCTATTATTTCTGAAGTGAAGGCTTTGAAGACTTGAAATCACATTCATGGATTCTGAGAGATAGAATTTATACGCATTTGGAGAGGCAAGGACTGATTAGGGATAGTCAACATGGCTTTGTGTGTGGGAAATCATGTCTCACAAATTTGATCAAGTTTTTTGAGGACGTGACCAAAAAGATTGATGAGGGCAGAACAGTAGACGTTGTCTAAATGAACTTTAGTGAAGTCTTTGACAAGGTTCCGTATGGTAGACTGGTTAGTAAAGTTAGATCACATGGGATTCAGGGAGACCTTGCCAATTGGATGCAAAATTGACTTGATGGGAGTAGACAGAGGGTAGTGGTGGAGGGTTGTTTATTGATCTGGTGGCCTAGGACCAGCAGTGTACCACAGGGATTTGTCCTGGGCTCACTGTTACTTGTCATTTATATAAATAATATGGATGAGAATTTAGGAGGAATTATTAGTAAGTTTAGAGATGACACCAGAATTGGTTGATATCATCGACAGTGAAGATGGTTATCTAAGATTACAAAGGAATCTTGATCAATTGGGCCAATGGATTGAGGAATGGCAAATGGAGCTTAATTTTGGTAAAACAAACAAGCGCAGGACTTATATAGTTAATGGTAGAGCCCTGGGTAGTGTTGTAGAAGAGAGAGACCCAGGGGTTCAGGTACATAGTTCTTTGAAAGTTGCATCACAGGTAGACAGAGTGGTTAAGAAGGCATTTAGTACTTTTGCCTTCATTGCTCAGATCATTGTGTATAGAAGTTGGGATATCGTATTGAGGTTGTACAGGGCGTTGGCGAGGCTACTTTTGAAGTACTGTGTACAGTTTTGGTCGCCCTGCTATAGGGAGGGAATTATTAAATTGGAGAGGGTTCAGGAAAGATTTACAAGGATGTTACCAGGACGGGGGGGTTTAAGTTATAAGGAAAGGCTGGAATAAGATGGGATATTTTTTGCTGGAGTATAGAAAGTTGATGGGTGACCCTATAGAGACTTATAAAATCTTGAGGGGTCCAGATAAGGTGAATAGCAAACGACTTTTCCCTAGGGTAGGGGAGTTCCAAACTTGATGGCATATTTTTAAGGTGACAGGGGAATGATTTAAAAAGGACCCGAGGGGCTACTTTTTCACACGGAGGTTGGCTCGTATATGGAATGAACTACCAGAGGAAGTGCTAAATGCAGATGCAGTTACAACATTAAAAAGACATTTGGATAGGTACATGAATAGGAAAGGTTTCGAGGAATATGGCCAAATACAGGCAAGTGGGACTAGTTTAGGTTGGGAAACTTGGTCAGCGTGGATGAGTTGGACCGAAGGATCCATACTGTTTGTATGAATGCAGTTCAAAAAGCCCTTTCTCTCTTAATCCAAGTTTTCTATCCCTGGCTTTATTTAACTTTCAGTACCTGTTTTGATATTGAATTTACAATTCTAACTGGCAGTTCTGCAGGTGTCCCTCAGTGCAATGTGCTGTTTGACTCTATGATACCTTCTGTAGTTGAATTGCTAGAAGTTGCTTGCAAAGGTGGATAGAGCAGAACAGATCCTAAGAGTACGTTGAGTCTCCTACATTTCACTTGTACGGCCCTGCAGATTACAGCTCTTGGCAGCCTGAGTTGGTTTAGTAGTCCAGGAAACATACCGCTGTCTCCCTACTGAGAAGGAGAGGCTGGTCCTTCGATGGCTTTCTCATGGTTTCCAGATGTTTCTCCTCAGATCTCTGCACAAAACGAATGCATGCAGCTAGAATTTATACAGTTAAAACTCAAAGATCATAGAATCGTAGAATCCCTACACTGTGGAAAGAGGCCATTTGGCCCATCAAGTCTGCAATGACCCTCCGAAGAACATTCCACTCCATTCCTGTTACCCCAAATTCCCACAGCTAACTCACCTAGTCTGGCATGTCCCTAGACACTATGGGACAATTTAGCATGACCAATCCACCCAACTTGCACATCTTTGGACTGTGGGAGGAAACCGGACCACCCGGAGGAAACCCATGCAGGCACAGGGAGAACATACAAATTCCACGCAGGAGAAAATGGCTGCTGTTTCGACCTGCTGAATCTCTTGTTGTTCATCTATTTCTAAGCATATCACTGCAGGTGTTCTTCAGTATAATGTCTTAGGCAAAACCCTCTTGAGCTGCTTCATCAATGACCTTCCCTCTAACTAAGATCAGAAGTGGAAAAAGATCTTAGGAACAGGGGTAGGGCATTCTGCTTCAAGGTCCTGCTCCACTATTCAGCTGATCTTCTACCTCAATGCTATTGTCCCATATCATCACCATATCATTTGATATTTAGAGATGTACCTATCTCTGTCTTTAATACATTCAATGATTGAGATTCCACAGTCATCTGGGGCAGGAAATTCCAGAAGTTCATCACTCTCTGAGTGGAGAAATTTCTCCACATCTTAATCCAAATTGGTCTAATTTTATTCTGAGACTGTTTTATTTAATTCTTTGATGAGATGTGAGTGTTGCTGGCTAAGTCAGCATTTGTCACACATTCCTAATGCCCCTGAACTGGGTGGTTTGCTAGGGCCATTTAGGGACAGTGAAGGGTTAACTATATTGTTGTGGGTCTGTAGGGTAAGGTGAGCAGGTTTTCCTCCCTGAAGGAACAATACTTACCCAGGAGTGTTTTTGTGATAATTGATAGTTTCATGGTCACCATTACTGAGCCTGCCTTTCAATTCCAGCTTTTACTGAATTCAAACTCAACCAGCTGCCCTGGTGGGATTTGATCCCAGGACCACAGAGCATTAACCTGGATCTCTGGATTACTAGTCCAGTTTCATGACTACTGCAGCGCCACCTTTCTCTGGAATCCAACCATCTCCCTTTGATGTTTGTTGGCATTGCCATTGCTGAATCCCCCACTATATCAACATCTTAGGTGTTAGCATTGACCAGAAACTGAACTGAATCACCACATAAAGACTATGGCTACAAGGTCAGGTCAGAGGCAGGGAATACTGTGGTGAATAACTCACCTCCTGGCTTCCAAAGCCTGTCCACCATCTACAAGGCACATAAGGAGAGTGCAATAGAGCACTCCCCAAGTGTTTGGATCAATGCAGCTCCAACATTACTCAAAAAGCTATTTCTCTTTTAATCCAAGTTTTCACTTCCTCTATTCATTTAACTTTCAGTACCTGTTTTGATACTGAATTTACAATTCCGACATCTCTTGGCCCAAACCCTATGCAACTCGTTAATTCTTCAATCTGATAGGTTTAGGAGAACAGAATTTCTTGCCATTTGGTCAGTGCCTTGTCAAAGTCACAAACCATCTCCACCACCCACCGACAAGATCCAGTGTCCAAGCCCATGGGCCAGGGCAAGGCTAACAAAAGGGCAGTGGCATTGGATTTTCGTCATAACACTTTCTGGCCCATTGGCTGGAAAACAAATTAGATTTTGTCAAAAAAAACCTGACTCAACAAATTTTAAACCGAAAAACCAGAATCCATATTCACAAATTGAGCTTTCTGGAAAAGGATGCTGAGAATCAGAGCCACCAGTAGACAGAATAGAAGACTCTATCTAATCCATTGAGTAGGGCTGAGCTGAAACTGAGTCCAAAAATCCAAAATCGTCCACAGAAGAGTTTTTTTTTGGTAAAACAGCCTTGTGGGTTCAGGTGTTGGTCAATTGAGTCTTGAGTGGAACAGAGTCAATTTCCTTTACAAACTGCAAGAGGAAGTAACTATTTTAGTTGATTTGCTCAACTCTGAATTGGCCAAGCTCCAATGGGAATCCACTGACTTGCTGGCAGGGATTAGAGGACGAGACCCTTACGCTGAGGGACATAATGCTCAGTCCATGACTAAGTGCCAGCAAGGAAACTGTTTGGAGTCATATAAATCCGGGACTAGTCCCTGCAAATGCCTGGACCAAGAAGAAAATGGCAAGTTAGAACAATTTCCAAAGCCTAAATGATGAGAAAGAGGGCGGGGTGGGGGGTGGGATGGTGTAGGTTTGTTGCTTCATAAGGAAAAATAAAGTTAGGCGTCAGAGAAACAGTTGCTACTCTGAGAGTAAAATAGTCCCTTTGGTTCAAGGTTTGCTTGTGATGATACATTTCTTCTGGTAGAAATAGCCAGTGGAGGCAAGAAATTTTCCCACAGGAAGGGAGTTGAATCACCAGTAGTGTTTCCCAATCATTGGTCACAGGGGAGAGATGCCAGTGCTGTGCGCCAACTCCTCTCTAGTATGTGCCAGGTCAGGGAATCAAAAGAGGGGGAGAACACAGAGTACAGTTCCTTTAGTCCTCACAGAATTCATGTATTTTGACTGTTGCTTTTCAGAAGCATTGTATTTCAAACTACAACAAAGCTGCTTATCCCCCTACTCTTTCATCCGAGGCTGTCTGGGGTCTGATGCAGTTAAGCAATCTCAGAACTCCAGGTATTACAAGCAGCTGAATATTTCCCCATCAACTTTCATATTTTTTTAACAAGAAAAATTTCTGGCTTCCAAACAGCAACCTCCACTTTTGACTGCGCTCAGAGAAATTGGGATTTCCACGCTCGAGGGCTGGGGTAGGACAAACAGTAAGTGCAGTCCAATAGTTGTCTTTTTCTGGGAGCTGCCAGGTCTGGGTTTGGAAGGTAACCCATGTTCATCCCTTTCCTGGGCAAATGCATTTAAAAGTAACTTGTTAATTTTCACACGCAGAAGCTGGATGGGGTGACAGCCGCAAGCAAGAGATGCAGGGACATAACTCGGAGGTTCCCACCTCTTAATCCACTCATTTGTGTTGTTCACCAAGCTCCCACCCAGAAACACAATAAATAGCCCGCACTCCAATCGCCACAATAACACAGCAAGCCATGGCACCTATATGTGTAGTAATAAGATCACAAAGCTGGAAGTTACCAGCTGAAGAAAGTGTTCCCTTAGGCCTAGGATTCATAGATTATTTATTTGCTAAAGGGGCCATTGCTATCAGACATGTTATTTTATTTCCTTTAAAGCATTAAGATCACACTTATTTTATAAAAGACAGGCCAGAGGCTATCCCTGCCAGAGGTCAATGGTTTATTAGTTAAACAGCTAGCCACAAGGCTAAAAAAGTAGAAAAAACACACGGCTGTGTTTGGTTTGCAGTAATCAAGTTACACACAGTGTATTTTAAATGTTCTGAAAGATGCAAATAACCTAAAAGAACCTGCTATTTACTGCTTTTCCGGGTGTCAAATGGTCAGGAAGAATGAGGCTATTTGTTCCTTAGGCTCTGATGGTTTGGATGCAATTCATTTTATTAAATAGGTTGCCACATTGCTCCAAGCTTCCTTCTCTCGACACTTGTGTTTCTTTTGGCTCTGAAATAATTGCTTCAGAAACCTATCAGGTGTCCAAGCAATCATTTAATAAGGGCAGTCCACACTTAAGTATTGATCTGGGTTCATAGAAAAGAAAGATTTGAAAGAAAGAACATACGTTTATATGGAACTTTCCACATCCTGAAGTACTTAACAGCCAATGAAGAGCTTTTATCCTCCTTCATGTCAAGTCCTATTCATTTAATAACTCTGTGTACTCATGGACCTGCAATGGTTCCCATGCCATCAATGCCTCATCCTTGTTTTCAGATCTGACTCTGGCCTATTCCCACCTTATTTCTGTCGTCTACCTGGCTGTAAGATCTTCCAAAGTCAGTGCGCTTTTCCAATGACTGCCTTTAGCACATCCTCAGTCCACCATTGGTGCCTGTGCCTTCAGCTGCCTGCCTTCCAAACTCTGCGATTCCCTCCCTAACCCTCTCAACTCTCCATCCTTCTTTAAGACACTCTTTCAAATCCAATTACCCATTCTAATATCTCTTAAATGAATCCATGTCAAATTCTGTTTGATAAGGCTCCTGGGCCCTCTTGGGTCATTTCCTTATGTTAAAGGTAGCATATAAATGCACATTGCTGCTAAACTGCAATTTTCAGTTGTGAAGTAGGAAACTTTTCATTTACTTTCAATACCCATCCTTTATCCTCTCGCAGTTTGTGAAATGAATTTACTGAAGAGAGCGGAGACAAAAAGAGGTGACATCCCTGCAGCAATAGAAAAATGTGGAGAGGGAATGGACCAACTGGGAATGGCCAAATTTCCTTCCTAGACCAAATTTGTAACTTTTTTGGAAGCCATGCAATAGGCAACAGCAGAATAGTGGAAAGTTTGGAATATGAATGCTGAAATAAAGTTCAGTAAAGATCATGGGATTTTTGGTGACATGGTTGTGATCAGATCTGCCCTAAGGAATGATAAAGCTAATGGTTACTGGTGAAATTGCTGATTATCAACACCATGACTTTCAGTCAACTGGTTTAAGGTTATACATCAGCAGCTGTCCAATATTCACAGTTTGTGAATGCTCATTAATAGCGAAATAACCAGAGGCCAGTTTCCCGTCACCAGCTCACCCTATATTTACATGTGCAAAGTATTTGACACTGGTCTGGCTTCCTCAGAGTCAGCTCTCAGAGTGAGCTGAACCTCTGACACTCCTATTTATATCTGTCAGTCTGGGCTCCCTGATTGGACCAGGCTAGCAGTCCCATTCAGAGAACTCATATTCTATGATGTCCATCATACATTATGCCTCATTACAATCACTACAAATAGTTTATTCTGTACACCGTATAGAGGCAAAACATCCCATTACTGCAGAACCAAAAAGCCACGAAATGTTTGACTACATCAGGAAACACCATTAAGATACCAACATGGCAGCAGGAAATGGAGAGGTAAAAGGAGGTGTTGTCATTCAGAGGGAATAAAAAGTCCAATAGAAGAAAAGGCAGTAGGCTATGTCAGCAAGCCAATGAGCTGGAAGGGAAGATAATGTAGCTAACCTCAGCCAGAATTAAAATACATATTTTGCTGAACACAAGCTACATGTGTTGCAGCTACAGAACAGAGGTTCTGCCCAGTACTGTCCTCCATTGTTAAGTCTCAGGCAGTATCACTAAGGCAGATTCTCTGATCACATTTGCATTGCTGTTTGTGAGCTCCTACATTGTATTAGAACACAAAACTGTAAAGCACTGGAGCAGGCCGTTCATACCACGATGCTGCGCCGAACATGATGCCGAGTTAAACTAATCCCTTCTGCCTGCCCTTGGTCCATATCTCTCTATTCCTTGCATATTCATGCGCTTATCTAAAAATCCCTTAAATGCCCCTATTGTAACAGCCTCTTCCACCACCCCTGGCAGTACAATCCAGAGTCCTACCATTCAATGTACAAAAAAACTTGCCTCTCACATCTCCTTTGAACCTTCCCCCCTCATCTTAAATATATGTCCCCTGATATTAGACATTTTAACTCTGGGAGAAAGATTCTGACCGTCAATCCTCTCTATGCATCTCATCATTTTATTCAAAGGTACTTCAGTGACCATGAGGTGCTGTGGTCGTGAAAGATGCAAACTTTAGTAATGCAAACTTTTCTTTCTTTCTGTTAGAATGCGCACACAAGTCTAAAATTAAAAACTCTGTGCAGTTTCTATCATGTGATCTATGCTTTGCGCAAATACACGCTTGAGCCTTCTTTTGATTTCCTTTACGAAGGATTGATCTCAGAAGGAACATACACAGGCCAAATTATTCAGAATTGTAACAGAATGGAGTGGAAAGCAGTAGAAAGTGAATTCCTTTTTAATATAAACCTCTGTCAACACAGTAAACCTCTCAGCATTCAATTCAACTTGCCTGAGAAAGAATTCAACAATGTTAAGTATAATTAACAGGCATAAACAACGTCCTCTGAAATCTTTAGACATAGTCGTAACAAACCAAGGACAGTTAATCCGTATAATTAAAAGTTTTGTATTAGTGCTGTGCAAAGTTTTCCGGCCCACACATTTACAGTTGTGCTGACAGCACAAACACAATCTCTATTTTAGACATAATTGTAGCTTCTTATTAACAGGCATCATTTGCATCTTTCTGTCACACAACCTGCTATGCATTATAACTTCCCCATGATATTTAATTCAAATCTCTTTCCTCCTTTATACACTTCCTCTTGCCTGCCCTAATATCCATTTATGTGGTGACAGATTTTGTTTACAATTGCTCCGATGAAGTGCTTTGAGGTGTTTCATTACATTAAAGGCAATATATAAATGGAGTCTTTCGGTTTTTATATAAATGGAGTGGTTGGCAGTAGAGGTGACACTTGCAACCTAAGGAATAGGAGCAGGCCATTCTGTCCGCTCTGCCATTCAGCTGCGACATGACTCAACAGTATGTTAAATTCGTGGATCTGTCTTTGTTCTGCAATTTGTAATACTGTTACCTAAGAAAATCCTTATCAATCACAAGTTAGACATTTTCAATTAAGTCCCAGCACCAAGAGATTTTTGAAGGAGGGCATTTCAGCTTTCCACTACTCGTTCTGTGAAGTGCTTCCCAATATGACCACTGAAAGGCTTCACTCTAATTCAAACCTATTTCCCTTTTTTTTCTGAAGAAGGGTCTAGGCCTGAAACATTAGCCTTCCTGCTCCTCTAATGCTGCTTGGCCTGCTGTGTTCATCCAGCTCTACACCTTGTTATCCCTTCGTCTTGGCATCTCTCACCAATGGAAATAGTTTCCCACTATATCCACACCTTGTTTTAAGTACTTTGTGCCTTTTCCCTCGAGTGGAGACTCGTGGAAGGGGGAAATAAGATGGCAAGTTCATTCATTCTGACCCAATAAATTAATTATTCTTGGAATTACAGACTTTTTAAAATTTGACATACAAATCAGTTAATCAAGCGTAATTATTAGTTGTTCCTTTAGAGTCTATTTTTAGGTTAAAATATCACTTTGCTTGTCCTTCAGAACAGTCATTATAATTCACATTAGGCCTAAACTTTTTCAAAAGATTTTCAGATCTTAAGAATCTTTAATTGCAACCTCCAAAGTCTGTTCTTTGTACATATATAAGGTGACAGTTCAAATGCAATACCCTGTCATTTCTCAGTGGCATATCATGTAGCACTATCATCTCAAAGATCAGGCATGTAGTCAAGGGTTGTTGTACAAAAAGCAAGCTGTGGTGTGTTTTTTTGACTATTTCCAGAGTATGTTTCAGGAAATTACTAAATATCAAGGAAAGGGGAATACACATTACTCCCCATCAAAAAGTGACTTGATAATTGATGGTACCTTTGCATGTGGCTCAAGGAACAACAGCTCATCTTTCAATCCAACGCTCTATAGCCTTCCAGTCTTAACACAGAGTTCAACATTTTCTGACCTTAACTACCACTCCTATTTTTTAAACAGCCGATGCTAGTGATATTGTTGGTTACCATTTTGGACCTAGCATTTGTTAATTTACTTGTTCCAATGCAAGCTTCACTTTGTCTTGAACCATCATCCTTCTCAACCCCTCTGACGTCCATTCTATTACAGACATTCTATTACATTTTTCCCCATCCCCACCAATGATCGCTGCACCTTGTCTCTTGCTTAAAACCTGTTCACAACTTTATGATGAAAGATTAACAAACTGAAACCTTGGGCAGAATCTAAAAGAGGTCTGAATGACATGAGTTATAGTGAGATTTATGGCAGAATCTGACAAGCAGTCCAGTGAAGCCTATCTCAATATCAGGAGTATCTTGCTCCATCTATTATGCCTTAGGCAATTGGAAAGGTGAATTTCACACCAGGCAGCAGCAAGTTGCCAGTTAAAATGGGATTAATTGCTTGTTAAATGCTTTGTTGATGGCCCAAATTGCCTCATTAATGTAATGCTTTACATCTTACCAAACTTGCCAAACAAGGTACATGATGAGAAAACTGGACATGGAAACTTCAAAGGGGACCAGGCAGATTCAGCTTTGAATGACCTCCATGTTGCACACAACCAAGGCGCACCAGGGATGCCAACCACATGTCATCGTCCACGGATATTGGCATCTCAACCATCATGGCACCTTTCTGTTACACCGGCCGTGTACTCAAGAAGCACAGAGCAGCATTGCAGGGTACCCTGGCAACTAGCATTAGAAGACTGCAGCAGGAAGGCTTCATGAGCATGAACAGAGATCCAGCTGATGGATTGGACCAGGCTGCATATTCATGCTGTTTGCCTGCTTTCTTAGCACTTGATCACTTATCACCAACTGGAATGCTCACAACATTCATTCCTCAATTTACTATACCACTTGGTGCAGTCGAGCCACCAAAGCAGCTTGCCTTGATGGTTAGCAGTCCTCCATCAGTGGAGTGTACATCTTGCTGAACTGCAGTGTGCTGTGTCAATCTTACAGCTGCAGCATGAGCCAGTAAAATACACAGCAAATGCAGCATTACGAATAAAGAACATTTCCTACCCTATTAGCAAAGCATCTGGGCAGAATACAAAGGTAAAGTCACCATAGTCCTGCCAGACCATTGGGCTGCTCTCTCATTAGAGAGTGAGATGGCTGGTGGTGGTTCAACCTGAGGGTCACTGCCCCTTAGGTGAGGGGTGAGGTTGAGAAGATGGGACCTTCGTGATAACCTCAGCTGGTGCAGGAATTGAACCCATGCTGCTGGCATTGCTCTGCATTGCAAACCTGCTATCCAACCAACTGAACTAGCTAACCCCTCCGACACCCAGCCCCCCACCCCCATCCATCTAGGCAATCACCTACATAACTCAACAGGGTGGAGACAAAGCATTCAACATAATACCTTGGAGAAGAGTACTCTAGCTATGAAAGGGTATGGTCAGATGTAATCTCATTATTTAAGCCAGGCAACTAGAATATACTGGTTATGACCATATTGGGTCACTGGTCAGTTGACCTTTATCCTGTCACAGACCTTTCATTTTAGACTTTATTCCTACCCTCTCTCCATTTACTTCCTCAAAACCTGCTGCTGTTCTAACTTTTTCTAGTTTTGATCAGAAAGTCACAGACCTGAAATATTAACCCTGTTTCCCTGACTGACACTGTTTGACTGGCTGATCACTTGCAGCATTTTTTGTTTTTATTTCAGATTTCCAGTATTTTGCTTTCATTTCCAGATCTATTCTACTTTGCTCTGAATTGCACTGAGTTGTCACAGCTGAGTAGGAATGTGTAGCTAATTAAAAAAGATCTTATAAGATTACATATTAGGAAGAACAAGGGGTTTTATTTTACAGCTATTTCTCCTATAACACAATAGTTGCGTTTTGTGCGACATTGCGCTATAGAAAATAGCATTTTAGGGAAATCGCTACACTACACAGTAGAAAGTTCACATTATCCAAACAGCATCCGCTATTCATCAATCATGTTACAGCCAAATTGCGTTAACAAAACACACGTCATAGCAGAAAAACTTGTTTTTGTTCATGAGATATGGGCATTGTTGACATTTATTGTCCATCACTAATTGCCTAAAGGACAATTAAGAATCACACTCATTGGTGTGGATTTGAAGTCAAATGTAAGCCAGACCAGGTAAAGATGGGAGATCTCCTTTTCCAAAGGGGATTACTGAATCAGATGGATTTTTTACAATAATTGACAGTGTTTACATTGGTGCCATTAAGCTAGCTTTGCAAATCCAGATTTCTGTTGAATTCAAGTTTTACCATATGCCAAGGCAGGATTTGAACTCATGCCCCCAGAACATTAGGATAGACTGGGGTTCTGGACTACAAGTCCAGAGACATTATCACTATGTCACTATCTCCCCGAAATTTATAGCATGAAGACACATGCTTCTATCAGCTTATCACTGGCCCATTCTTCATATAGTCTTGGTTCAAGCTTAGGGAAGAGAATGTTGGAATGCAGTCGCTCTCATGCCAGGAGAGACTTTCTAAATTCCAGCAGTGTTATTGTGTCTTTGTCAGGTGAAAGTTTACAGCTTCACTAACGCCAGATCTCTGAGTATACATCCATGATTTGTGGCTTCCTCTATTCTTCCCCTCTCCCACACTCTTAACCCCTCCCCATTTACTACAGAACGCAAGTAAATTCATTGATGCAGCTGGTTGTAAGAGCACAGCTCCCACCTCTACTAAGACAAATAGGAAGGGGCCGTGAGAAAATGTGAGGGGGATGTCAGAACTTGGCACATTCCTGGGAAATTCCAGACAGTGGGAATGACTTGACTGTGTTATCAAAATATTATTGCTTCCCATTCTGTGCTCTTCATTGTATGAAGATTTTGCCGTTTCTGTATATCTAATATTTCCAGATTTCAATCTTCAACTCATGAATTATGCAATCGCCAGAAACTGGGTTTCAGCCTCAGTTTCTTTAGCTGTGAGACAACTTTCAGGATTGCGCTCAGTTACCTGTGGGAAGTAACCTCGACTGAAGCCATCACCTCACATACATTGTTTTGATTTATTTTACTTACTCCGAATATATCTCAGGCATTTTTCACTGCTCTTTTCAATGTGCCCCATGTTCACTTATTCATGTCACATCAACTGCAATTACAGAACATTTCTTGCAAAGATTTGTCAGTAAGCGGTCTTTAGCCAAAGATGCACCAATAGTATCACACATGTAACTAATTTCTAGAAACAAACACAGAGAATGCTAGAGAAACTCAGCAGGTCCAGCAGCATCTGTAAAGAAAGAAAGTGTTAAATGTTTTGAGACTGGTATGAATCTTCTTGGGAACATATTTCTAGAATGCTTCATTTAATAATATTTTTAAGTTCTGGAGTAAAAAGGATATGGAGGTGAGTGAAAAAGATGCAAAAATATTCAGCAAGCTTGATACCAGAACTGAGAGGTTATAACCATCAGAAAAGCTAAAGAGACTTGGGCTTTTTTCTACACAAAAGAGAAGATCCTAACAATAGCCTTTCAATTAAAAATGGGTTTAATTGATTAATAGGCGCAGAGACAATGCTTTCTCGTGGGGGAAGAGACCAAAACTACAGGCCACAGTTTTAAGGTGACCATCACAACTTCCAACAGGAAATGTAGAAGAGGGTCTTTTGATTTGGTTTAATTTATTTATTGTCACGTGTGTTTATAACAAATGCAATGAAACATGTTGTTTAGTATCACCACTCTTTGGCACCATCTTAAAACACGGAAAATCATAGGATATAAAGCCAGAAGAATAAAATAATAAATTTCGTCTTATCTCAATAAAGTTAGGTGGTTTTTTGAACAGCTCGCACTTCTAGCTCAGATGTGGGCCTGGGTTTGGGCTCCTCAGCCCGATGCCTCGAATCCCTGCTGCTAAACCAATGACAGTGCTGTAACCGTGCCGTGTCGTCGCTGCTGGAACAAAGAGTCACCACACTCCGGCACCACCTCGCCTCCACCGGGAGTTCTCGCTGGGCCGACCTTGCCCGTGCAGCCACAGCCGGTGCCACAGGGTCCTGCACCGGGGACCAAACTCGCCACCTCCGCCATCAGGTGCCCACGCCTAGTCACAGAACCGGAGCCTTGGCTCAGCCTGCAAGAGTGTGGAACTTGCAACCAGGTATTCCAGGTGAACAGAATAGTATCAATACCTTTACTGGAAGGCTAGACATGTACGTGAGAAATAGAAGGTTAAGTTGTGTGTCAGGGAATCAGGAGGCTCAAGTGAAACCAGTCGGGCCAAAGGCCTGTCTCTCTATAGCAACTTCCATGTAATTCCACCCAGGGCTTTCTTCATACTTCCATCAGAACTATTCACCCTCTTTTTCAGCTGCCATTTATGCCTGAACCTACTCCAATGAGCATTTTTCCCTTCGACTCAATTCCAAAATTTACTCAAACTCAGCAAACCATTCCTGCAAAGCCATCACGAGGACAGTCTTAGTTAGCATTTCCGAAGAAGGGTCCAGACCCGAAACGTCAGCTTTCCTGCTCCTCTGATGCCGCTTGGCCTGCTGTGTTCATCCAGCTCCACACCTTGTTATCTCAGATTCTTCAGCATCGGCAGTTCCTACTATCTCTTAGTTAGCAGCGTGCTCACTTGTGAGTCACCAGGTATGGGTTCAAGTCCCATTCCAGACTTTGAATACACAAATCTAGGCTGACACTCCCAGAGTCACTACAAGGCTGTGCTGAACTGCCAGAGGTGCTATTCTTCACAGGAGGCATTAACCTGAGGATCCGTCTGCTCTCTGAAATAGACATAAACAATCTCATGGCCTCATTTCAAAGGAGAGTAAAACAGTGCTCCTCGACATCCTGATTAATATTTATATCGCAATGAACATCACTGTAACAAATGATTTAGTCATGATCACATTGCCCTTTGTAGGAGTTTGCTGTTCATTTAATGAGCTGTTTCCCAAATTACAACAGTGACTAAAAGTACTTCTTTGGCTGTAAAGCTCTGTTGGACATCCAATAGTCATGAAAGGTGCTATATAAATGCAATTTAGAAGACAACAGTCACACTTGTGGTAAAGAAATGGAAACGTAGCCAGTTTGGGACAAGAATACATCCTGGAATCATGAGGGTGCCACCATGTACCTTCCTAAATGTTTTTCTCGCTTTCCTCACTGTCAGATTCTTTTTTTCACAGGCCTCATCTTCCATCCTACCAGCCTCCACATTCGACTGATTTGTGCATGCATTTTGGTACGTCTTTAATCAGGCATTGAAAGATGATGTTTTGAGTCCATCTGAATTTACCTTTAACTTCCCTGTATACATAAAAATCTTCAGGGGCTGCAAACAAATCTAGATAGCATTTATCAATAAATATGCTGGTGTATTTGATCTCTTTTGTTTACTTGAATGCCACAAGTACACCTGAATCTGTTCAATTACTTGATTGCATCTTGAATGCCATAAACAGTTGATACCAAACACACAAATCTTCATCATTTGAGCAGTGTAGAGGAAAGAAAGCCTAGACATTAGAGTTGTGTATTTTGGTTTTAATAATGCAGTCAGGTGATTCTTTTTGACAGAAATGGAGTGCCAACACTGTTGGAATTTCTGCACTTATATCCACAAAGCTGCCTTCTGATTCACTTTTGTAGCACCTCTTGACGTTGGCCACCAATTGCAAAGCTTAAGAACATCAAATAGACCTCTGATTGGTGGAATTTCCAGGTCAGGATGACTAGTTGTGAACTAATGTACTTGAAATTGAAAAAATCTATCTGACTAATTGACATATTGAGGTACATGGACAAGAGGGCACTATTGAGTACCACAAACGAATTTAGATAACATCCAAAGAATGTCAATGATTTGGGTTTGAGTCCCATAGTGGCACTTTAAAGCTTTGGAAGGTACCTTCACAACTTTGGCCAAATGGATTGGTTATGAGTTTGTAACTCTCTCCATTATGCCTGATGACAAGTGGTAGGGGTGGGACAGTGTCCCAGACACAGCAATGCTGGGCCCATAAGGTGGGCCAATCTAATTGAGTTTCGTGGCCAATCCTCAGAAGCAAGGATGAGTAAAAAGACAGAGAGATGAAATCAGGACTTTTTTATTGCGTGTAGTTCTGGTCGCCACATTACCAGAAGGATGCGGCTGCTTTGGACAGGATGCAGAGAAAGTTTATTAGGATGTTGCCTGGTCTGCACAGTTTTAGTTTTGAGGAGAGGTTGGATAAACTGGAAAGATGAAGGCTGAGGGGTGACCTAATAGAGGTCTACAAAGTTATAAGTGGCATAGATAGGGTGGATAGTCAGAGGTCTTTTTTGCAGAGTGGAAGCATCAACCTCAAGACAGCACACATTCAAGGTGAAAAGGGGAAAGTTTAGGCCAGAACTGCAGGGAATGTTTTTCACACAGAGGATAGTGGGGACCTGGAACACACAGTCAATGGAGGTGGGGAAGCGGGCACATTAGCAATGTTTATGGCGTACCTTGATAGACATATGAATAGGAGGTGAACAGAGGGATAGAAACCTTGTATGGGCAGTAGGTAGCAGGTCTAAATAAGGATTAGAATCAACACAGCCTTGGAGGTGGGCCAAAGGTCCTCTTCCTGCGCTGTATTGAATTGTATTGTATCACTAAGATATAATCACTGTGGGTGGATGGACTACAATTCAGAAATAAATGATTGGTGGATGCCAAGGAGGAAAGACTAGACAAGGTAAGGTGTTTTATGGATGCAAGACTAGACAAGAGCAAGTTGAGGTTTTATAGGAGTGGAAGTCCTTCAATTGAACTCAGTGAGGATCTCAGTGAGGATGTTTGTGTCAGTCAGCAGAATTGGAGCTTATGAAGCACAAGCGAGGTCATCGACCTAACAACCCCTGTGTTAACAAGATAATAGCAAGGAGGTTTCGCATAAAGCAAACAGCACAGGATAACAGGTGTTAAAGTTAGTAGAGACCAAACCTTCCTGCTCCTATGATGCTGCTTGGCCTACTGTGTTCATCCAGTTCTACACCTTGTTATATCAAACATCTTTGTGGAGCTGGTCTATATCCTTCTCAGTGTTGATGTGAATCAACCATCATGTATTTTTGATGGCTCAATTCTTCATTCTGCAAAATCTAACAATAAACTTTCAACATTTACCATCTCAATGGTTTTAGGTAATTTTTCACATTTCATAGCATCATTTTTAATTCTGGAAACTGCAGTTTTTGGGCTGTGCTCATATGAGTTATTTCAATAGCTATAGTATTTATTGTTCCATCTCTTTGACAAATCAATAAACCAAAACGAAGTACTGACAGTCCAACACAAGACTTGCATCTTATGTTTTTATTAACTGTTATTTTCTGCTGTTAAACATAACAGAGATAAACTTATCTCAATAGTAGTCAAGGAATATTGTCAAAGCTCAATATGTCTCTCCATCTTTCAGTTACTCCTTAAAATCTCAAAATTTCTGAACAAGACTTTGGTCTCCTGTCCTGACAGCTCTTTCTGTGGCTTGATGTCAAATTTGGTTTAATAGCATTCCTGTAAACTGCCTTGAGAGATTTTGTGTCATAAAAGATGCTATGTAAATACAGGCTGTTGTTAATGTTCTTTAATTCCATTGGACAGTAGTAGCCACAAATCTGCATGTTCAAAGAGCTTTCATGTTGTTGAAAAGCTTCCAGTAACAATTTGAACCTGAGAAACCCCTAACAGGACGTGAGGTGCAGTTTTATCCCGTGTGTCAGCTATGAGTACTAATCTCAAGTGACAACAGTCTGGATACATTCCCAGGAGATCAGCACCAATCTATTAGGAACAATAGCTCAACAGCTTTTCATTTGGAGATGCACAACTTGTGTTAAAGCAGCTGCACAGTTGAGAAATGTTGTGAAAGAAATGTCAGCAGAGCTTCGCATCAATCCTGACCTCTTTGAGTTATATCTGGCCCTACAATGCTTGGTCATGTCATATCAGATGTGCAAACAATGGTTCATGGATTATGTTCTCATTTGTACTTTTCACAGGATATTTCTGAAAGGTAGCTTATGAATCAGATGCAAAATGAAGTCAATAACAATACTAAAACATATTTAAGGTCAGAATCGTTGTAGTCAGCCACAAATAAAGCCCAAAGTAGGTTAAAAAACAAACTACAAAACCATTAAGAACACAGTAACCACATCATTTTTAAAGTTTTTTTTAATAACTCTTGGCATGTGTGTGTCACCGGCTGGGCCAGAATTTATTGCCCATCCCTAATGGCCCCCGAGAAAGTGCTGGTGAGCTGCCTTCTCAAATCGTTGTAGTCGACATTAGGGAGGGTGTTCAAAAATGGTGAATGACAGTGGAGGAACAGCAGTACAGTTCCAAGACAGGAATGTGTGTGAATCAGAGAGGAACCTATCCACATTCCGATGTATCTGCTACCTTTATTCATCTAGGTGGTAGAGATCGCAGGTTTGGATGCAGGTACTGATAATGCGAACAATAGAAGCAAAGTGGCATTAAATATGGACTGCCATTAATTATTGACAGGATTATAGGGAAAGAACATGCATGTGGAACTAACTGGACAGCTATTTGAAAGAGCCAGAACAGGGAAAATGTGCTGAGTAGCTTCCTTCTGAATTGCATGATTCGACGACAAACAAAATGAGAAGTCCAATCGTTTTTTTCAAATCTTACCTTTCTCTTTCTTCATATGTTATCCTTTTCAGATCCCCACTCCACCCTTCCCTTATCTCCAGCAGAAATATAAAGGGAGACAATCCCAGGGAAAGCAAGGGTATTTGTGATAGCAGTCCTCCCATCACATCCTAAACCACAAGGTCAGCTGGCTCTTAGACTTTCCCCTCCCTCCTTCACAAGAGACCTGGGCAGCATTCCTTAGATCCGCACATTGCCAGTGACATTCAGCCTTCTTATAAAATCACATGGTGCATAAGGAGGCCATTCAGCTTATCATGTCACTGCTGGCTCTTCTAAAGTGTTAGCCAATTACATCACATCCTCTGTTCTTTCCCCAGAGACTTGCCAATTTCTTTCCTTTCTCAAATTTCTATTAAATTCCCATTTTAAAGTTGGAACTGAGACCATCTAGTGCAGTACTGCAAATTCCCCTCATCTTTCCTGATTCTTTTGCCAATTATCTTCAATCTGTGTATTCCAGTTACCAATTCTTTTTGTCTGCGGAAACAATTTCTCCTTAGTTACTGTGTTCTCCTGTAACCATTGATCCCCTTAGTAATTACCTCTGTCTTAAATACACTCAATGACTTGGCCTCCAAGGCCCTCTGCAGCAATAAGTCTCACAGTTTCACCACACTCTGGCTGAAAAAATTCTTCCCATCTCAGTTGCAAAGGGTCATCCCTTCACTCTGAGCTGTGCCCCTTGGTCCTAATCTCTCCTACTAGTGGAAACATCTTCTCCATGTCCATTCTATCCAGGTGTCTCAGTATTCTGTAAGTTTCATTGAGATCCCTTCTCATCCTTCTAAACTCTGTGTGTGGACCCAGGGTCGTCAATCACTCCTCATATGACAAGCCCTTCATTCCCAGGGTCATTCTTGTGAATCATTATCACCTTGCTGCTTGTGGGAAGTTTGCTGTGTGGTTGCTGTACTTCCTGCAACAGTGACCACACCTCAGAAAATATTTCATTGTCTGCAAAGTGCTTTGAGGTGTTTGTTAGTCACAAAATATTACAAAGAAATGCAAGCTTTTCTTTTCCCCTTCAGTTTGAAAGCACCTGTTAAATTTCCCTTAACCTTTCTATTCACGGGAACATAGTCTCAGTTTCTCCAGACTGTCTATGTACTCCAGCTAAATTTATAAGTGATTTACAAGTGATTGTTCTTGACCAAATCCGGACCAAATATTACAGATAGCTGCATCACTTAAATAACATATAAAGCACATGAGCCTGGCAACCTGCTCGCAGACAAGAGCATTGTACCTTGCCTGTAATTAATGTGTGTTCAGTTGCTTGGAATTAATGCAGTGTAACATTACTGAGTGTGCAAAGAAAACATTCCTTTAATTAAATCATTCCCATAGAGTAAACACTGCTGAATATTTCAGGAATTAATTGCTGTCTGAGTAAATGATCCACTGTCACATTAATGGTGTGCATTGTACTGTCGCGCTCCCAGGGATCCTTACACAACCATAAAACTGCACTCAGAATGCCTTGCTAGAAATGGTTACTGGGCTGTAACGCTTTTAAGGCTTTTAAATAGCACTGGAGTGTACAGTTTGTAAATACTTAAGCACACCTTTGAAAGAAGTAGCGGCTATTGTATCAGTACCTCTTGTAGACAATCCCTGTTCTTGTCCAACGCTGCAAATACTGAGGGGGCTGAAGGACTGCCCCCTTACACTGACAACGGTGGTGTGTTTGTGATGTAGGTGTGATTTGTCTTGCTGCTGAGGATTAATGGTGTGTCATATCATCAACGGAGATTTAATAGGAAATTGCTCATTTGTTTCATAATTTCTCCATCAGTGCCAAGGTTATTGGTTTAGTGAATTACAAAAAAACAATTTTGCCCTCATGTCCGGAGTAACTTTCTGTCAACAATTGGATTAATTAGGGTCAGATTAATGAGGTGTGACTTGCCGAAATTTTGAGCCCGAAAGGAATAAAGCAGATGTTGCTAGTTGATATATTAAGAATTTTTCTTTTAGTAAAATAGTATCTCCCACATTGGACTCTCCTTCAAAAGTTCTACGATACATTGTCATCTAGAATGAAGTTTCACCTTCCTCTCACTATCTCTAGTGGCATGTTTTGGTTAAACTACAGAGTCGTCACAGAGTGTGAGCGTGGGATTTGGGCCCAGAAAGAAATTAAAATTCAGAAGAAATTGTAGACAATATTTTTAAAAATACTCAATGTCATCTGCTGTTCAATAGTGCAAATATGAAAAGAACAGGACCAAATACATTGCAGAGACAGTGTCATGGTGATAACATTACTAGACCAGCAATCCAGAGGCCCATGTTAATTTTTTGGGGAGATAAGATCAAATCCCACCACAGCAGTTGCCATCCTACATGTGATCCCAGACCCACACTATTGGCTACTAAATGCCCTCTGAAGTGGCCTAGCAAGGCATTCAGTAATATCAGAACCACCTGGCACTGTGGGTGCACCGGTACCAGGGGACTGCAGTGGTTCAAGAAGATAGCTCATTACCACAAGTAGTTTGCTCACTAGAGCCTTCCATTAAGGATGCAACAAATGCGAGTCTTACCAGTGACTCCCATGTGCCAAGGGAAAAAGAACTTTAAAATGCTGGAAATGCTCAACAGGCTGTGAAGATAGAAACAGGATTAATATTTCAGGTCAATGGCCTTCCAATGGAACAGATAGAAAGGTAATAGGTTTGAAGTAGGTCAAAAGTCGGTGAAAGAAGAGCAGAAGAATGGAAGACAGGAGACATTAAACAGCAAAGTAGTTGGTGGAGTGTAGCCAAAAGGGAATGGGATACTTAAAGAAAGGAAAATTGTGACCACAGAAGGTTTGAATGGCAGAACAATAAACAGCCACTGTCTGAAAGCAAAAACAAAGGACAAAAAATGCAAGGTTAGGATGGAAACATGCAAAAGAAAGGAAACGAAAAGTAGAGTTGGGAACTTATGGTCTGAAATTGTTCAACTCAAAGTTGAATCCAAATGACTACAAGGTACCTAATGAAAAGATGATATGCTTGCATTGAGCTTCATTGAAATGTGGGAGTATAGGCAACATTGGAACAGGAGTAAGCCATCCAATCTCTCAGGGCAGAGATGTCAATTTGAGAGCAAGGTGGAGAATTAAAATGACAGCTCATAAGAAGTTGGGGTGAGGGGAAGTGCACACAAAACAGTTGTGCAAATGGTGCTTTGTCTCCTGATGTGAAGTCATAGAAAGAATAGACTTGCATTTATATAGCACCTTTCATGACCACAGGATGTCTCGAAACATTTTATAACCAATACAGTATCTCTGTAGGATGGTCATGTTTTAATATGGGAAATGTAGCAACCAGTTTTCCAAAGCCAGGAGTTATAAATAACAATCCGTTAGTCACTGGATAATTGCATTCTTGTGGACAATCCTTTTTTTTGCTCTTGGTTGAGTGATCTATATTGGCCAATACACTGAGGAAAACTTCCCTGGTCTTCATCGAATATTGTTCTTTCCATTGTCTTGATTCTGCCTGTAGAATCTCAAAACCCAACAAAGCGGAAATGGGGTGGGAGGTGCAGTGCTGGCAGCGAGCTCTCTGACTAACTATTCACCTCAAGAAATAAGGATAAGGAGTATTCCTGAAATTAATTGTGCAACATGTCTGGAAACAGAATCAACATCAGCAAAACCTCAATTAACGACCGTAATACTGACGACTAGTACAAATTGAAGTTAATCTCTCTTTGGGCTGAGAGACAGATTTATGACAAGAAAGAAGAAAATGAAATTAGCTTGTGGTGCATCAAGATGAATTCTCCTGCCAGTCTCTGTGCAGGGAGATGCAGTCGATGGATAGGGTCCATTGTGTTGTGGTCCTTGCTTTATTTGAGATTAAAGCAGAAGTCCTTACATTTTAATATAAATGAAGACCACCAGCTCTTGTCACCCTGGTGTGTTCAGAGAATGTAGAGAAAACCCAGCATTGCCTCTGGGATGGATTGACTGTTTCAGCTCCCAATTGTCACCCACAGAAGACAGTTCCTGGTGCCAATAAAACATCAACACTGAGGTTAGATTTAGTTAATAGAAAATGATCAAACGGAGAAAGAGAACTAAACATTGGCAGAGGATATAAGATCGGTTTCTTTTTCCTTGGTGGGGGGTGGTGTATGTTGAGGTGGGAATGACAAAGCAAAGTTCTTGGATCCTCCCTACCTCACCTCAATGGGCTTGTGATACTGTTTAACTTACAAGTACTCTGTGATGAGCAAATTTTGAAGTGAACCACACACACAAAAGAAGGACTTCGGGCCCTGAAAGCCTTCATCAAATGAAACCATCTCTTTTATTGTAAAAACACACATTAAAGCAACCTTGTTTATCCAGTTTTGATTGACATAAAGGGCTTTCTTAAAGATAAAATGTTGGCATTTTCTATGAAAAGAGTGAATCAAGTTTGAATCAAATAATGGACAAAAGTCCAGTAATTGGGAGAATATGCTTGTTTCCAAAATAATTACTTGGCACATTCAGTTAGAAAGCACAAAAATGGTGCCATAAAAGAATCAGAAAATTGGTGTCTGGTGTGAAAATTATAAGAGATTGTTTGCTCGCCATTTGTAAGTCAATTATAATGTAAGTGATAACTTGTGCTAACAAAATACCTTTGAAGGGGTTTTCCTGCTTTCAAAGATGTTTAATCCATGTGGTGGTTAGACTTCCTTCAGAAAGAAAACCACAAACAGCCCAGGAGTCATCACGTTTGTGGGGTAAAGATAGATTGGAACAAACATTTGGCTTTCTTCAATTTGATTTAGCCTTGCGTGACCATTCACTGTGATACACGCAGTGTGGTTTGCCATGTACATTACTGGCACATGCTGCTGTGTGTAGCATGTACAGCAACATGGCCAGCCCCTTGGATAATCACTGCTCGGCAACCAGAACATGTCTGCACAGAACAGTAAGGCGAGACAGCAGTATTATGAGCCTTTAACCACTGACAGAGGGGGAAGAGTATCCAAAGTATCCAAGATGGCAGCAGAGTAGGGCTCCTAAGCAGGAGCTCCTCCGCTTCATCTGTTTCTTTTCTTTTTTTCCCTTTTTCATATTTTTTTTCTTTTCTACTTACCTCCCGTCCTCAGACAGCGTCTGTGGCTGCGAATTAAAGCAGCACAGCCTCAAGGTGAGGCCCAGTGCGACCTCGTGGTGAGGCCTAGCGCAGCCTCAAAGTGAGGCCCAGCGCAACCTCAAGTCGAGGCCCAGCGCAACCTCGAGATAAGGCCCAATGCAGCCTCGAGGTGAGGCCCAGCACGACCTCGAGGTGAAGTCCAGCGCGACTTTGAGATGAGGCCCAGTGCAGCCTCAAGGTGAGGCCCACTGCAGCCACAAAGTGAGGCCCAGGGCAGCCTCGAGGAGAGGCCCAATGCAGCCTCGAGGTGAGGCCCAGTGCAGCCTCGAGGTGAGGCCCAGTGCAGCCTCGAGGTGAGGCCCAGTGCAGTCTTGAGGTGAGGCCCAGTGCAGTCTCGCGGTGAGGCCCAGTGCGAATTTGAGAGACTCCAGGCCTTGAGGTGATTTACAGGGATGTTGCCAGGGTTGGAGTGTTTGAGCTATAGGGAGAGGCTGAATAACTGGGGCTATTTTCCCTGGACCGTCGGAGTTTTATAAAATCATGAAGGGCATGGATGGGGTAAACAGACAAGTTCTTTCCCTGGGGTGGGGGGGTACAGAACTAGAGGACATAGATTTAAGGTGAGAGGGGAAAGATATAAAAGGGACCGGAGGGGAAACTTTTTCATTCAGAGGGTGGTGTGTGTATGGAATGAGCTGCCAGAGGAAGTGGTGGAGGCTGGTACAATTACAAGATTTAAAAGGCATCTGGATGGGTATCTAAATAGGAAAGGTTTAGAAGGATATGGGCCAAATGCTAGCAAATGGGACAAGATTAATCTGGTCAGTATGGACAAGTTGGACCGAAGGGTCTGCTTCTGTATTGTAGAACTCTATGACTCTGGACAAAACTCCTGGAGTCAGGAGATTTGAATATCACAGCTTGCAGTAGGGAAAGGGGTCAATTGAAACCACAAAATTTCGTTTTTACAGCTGTTACCCCTTTCCAAGAATTGTGTTTAGTTTATTTTCTTAATTTCCTTTTTGTCGCTTTTCTCCCTTTGATTCCCCTCTGAACACCCCCACCCCAATACCTTCCCCACTCCCCATCCCCATCGGCTCGCCACCCCCATCCAATCATTCCTCCCTTCTCTAGGCTTCTTCTGGAGTACTGTTCTGGTCATCCTGTCATAGGAAGGATACTATTAAGCTGGAGAGGGTTCAGAAAAGACTTACCAGGATGTTGCTGGGAATGGAAGTTTTCAGTTATAAGGAGAGGCTGGATACACTGGGACTTCTTGCACAGGAGCTTAGGAGGTTGAGGGGTGACCTAATAGAGGTTTTTAGGATCATGAGGGGGCATGGATCAGGTGAATGACAGGTGTCTTTTCCTTAGGGTGGGCAATTTCAAGGCTAGATGGCATATTTTAAGGTGAGAGGAGAAAAAATTATAAAGGACATGAGGGGTAACTTTTTTACACAGAGAATGAGGAATGAACTCCCAGAGGAAGTGATGGATGCAGATACAGTTACAGTGTTTAAAAGGCATTTAGATAAGTACATGAATAAGAAATGTTTGGAGGGATATGGGCCAAGTGCAGGCAGTTGGGACTATTTTAATTTAGGATTATGGTTGGCACGGACTGGTTGGGCCAAAGGGTCTGTTTCCATGTTGACTCTATGACATTGTACGTATCTTCCTTCTCCATTGTCCCTCTGTTTCAGTCTCTATCCTTCAACCTCCCCACCCCCAGCCTCATCCCATGTCCAACTCTCCCTCTCATCCCTACCTCCTTGACCAGACACAACTTGTCCATCTTCTCTCCCACCTATCCGCTCCTCCCACCTCACTGACGAATCCCCACCACTCCCTACCTGCACTCACCTATCACCATCCCACGTACCTTCCCCTGCCCCACCCCTCCTCCCTCAATTTATTTCCCAGCTCCCTTCCCCCTCCCCATTTCTGAAGAAAGGTCCCGACCCGAAACGTCAACTTTCCTGCTGACTGACCTGCTGTGTTCCTCCAGCTCCACACTGCATTGTCTCTAACTCCAGCATCAGCAGTTCTTGCCATCCCCAAACTCTTGAGCATGACTTTTTTTCATCAGGATGCCAACTTGACTCCATTACAAGTTTTCACTTCCACCAACTTAACCTGAAGGATTAGGAAAAGTTGGACAAGTTGGCTCTGCATTCACTCTAATTTAGAAAAGTGAGAGAAGATCTTGACGAAACATACAAGATCCGGAGGGGACCTGGAAGAGTAGATGCGGAAAGGACTTTTCCCCTTATCGGAGAGACTACAACCAGGGGACACAATTTAAGGATAAGACAGCTCCCATTTACAGTGGAGATGAGGAGAATTATTTGCACCCAGGGGGTCTGTGCAGTGTTGAAGACAGGCTCATTGAATATTTTTAGAGCAGAAGTGAAAAGGTTCTTGACTAACCAAAGAGACAAAGGATATCAGGAGTAAGCAGGAAATCAGAGTTGAGGCCACAATCAGATCAGCCACGAACTCATCAAATTACAGAGTAGTCTCAAGGGGCCAAATGGCCTACCCCTGCAACAATCTCATACAAGATACCCTGCATTCACAAATTCTGTGCCATCAGTTTTTAATTGCCACAGTAAATTTGGTTGCTTTGTATGTTCCTATAATAAAGCTGCACACCAACTGTTTTGTTTTAATTAACACACTGCATGCTGCTAAAATACAGACATGGTAATAAATTCACAGGAGAATATTTAGCAACATCTATCATTAACACAAGTAATTTATTACTCAAAGCCTCTGGGACTTCTTATTTTAAATTGCAGCATTAGGCCAGCAAATCACAGTGCGTAAAGAAATTCAGGAGAGTTTGGACCAAATGCCGTTGAGTCTTTGCAGCACAGAGAGAAGTAATTTGGCCCATTGGGATCAATGGTGATTCTCTGTGGCACAATCCAGTCAATCCCGTTCCCATGCTGTTTTCCCTGAAGCGTCCAGCAAATTTCCTTTTCATATCTCTGCTTCCACCACTTTCATAAGCAATGAGTCCAGATCATTACACATGGTGCCCAAATACATTCTTCCTCACATCACACCTGCACCTCTTGGTCAAAACCTTAAATCTCTGCCCCTTGTACCATCAATTAATGCTTATTCTTTTAAACTTATCTAAACCTGTTATAGTCTTGTATATTTCTATCCAATACTCCCTCAATTGTGTTTGCCCAAGGAGAACAATGCCTGCTTCTCCAACATAATGTCATAGCTAAAATCCCTCATCCCCAGACCACATACTGGCAAAGCTCCTTTGCACCCCCTTGCAAAAGCTCACATCCTTCCTAGATGTGATGACCAGAACTGGATACAATATTCCAATTGATGCAACCAGTGTACATTTCAGAGAGCACAGCAGCTATATGCAATCACAGCAGTGAGTCAGAACTGCAAGGCCCTTCAATCAGTAAGAAGTTAACTCACCAGGTTATCCAGTTTTCATGAAGCTATACATACTGTACTCCCTGTACACTTACAACTGTGTTGCCAAATTCCAAAAGAACGCCATCTACAAGTTCACCGACAACACCACCGTAGTGGGATAGACATCTAACAACAACGAGTCAAAATACAGAAGGGAGATAAGGCTTAGTCCTTTCTCTTTGACCCATAAGGCTTGGTGACATGGTACAATGAGAACAACCTCTCTCTCAATGTCAGCAAAACTGAAGAACTGATCATCAACTTCAGAAAGAAAGGAGGAGAACACACCCTCATCTACATCAAAGGAACTGAGGGTGAGAGAGTGAAGAGCATCAAGTTCCTCAGAGTGACGATGTGCGATGACCTGGCCTGGACTTTCTACGTAAATGCAACAGTCAAGAAGGCACAACAACACCTCTTCTTCCTCAGGAAGCTCAGGAAATTTGGTATGTCCATAAGGTCCCTCACCAATTTCTACAGATGAAAGTATATTGTCCGGGTACATAACAGCCTGGTACGGCAACTCCTCTTCCCAGGACGGTAGGAAACTACAGAAGGTGGTGTGCACAGCCCAGACCATCACGGAAGCCGACCTTCCATCCACAGACTCTATCTACACTGCCAGCTGCCGCGGAAAGGTGGCCAACATCATCAAAGACCCATTGCACCCCGGTAATAATCTCCTACAACCTCTTCCGTCGGGCAGAAGATACAGAAGCCTGAGCGCATGCACCAGCAGGTTCAGGAACAGCTTCTTTCTGGCCATTATCAGGCTGTTGAATGGACTCCAGCCTCAAATAATGTAACCTGCAATGTAACCTGTATGCCTCTAAGTCTTTTTTGATCTGTACATCCTTCGCTTGCTGTGATCTGCCTTGTACCGCTCGGAAACAAAGTTTTTCACTGTATTTTGGTACACACGACAATAAAATCAAAATCAATTGTAAATGACAGAGTATAAATCAACTTCTAAATCTTCAGAGAGGCCCACCATAAGCAGGGTCAACTTATTTGCTGAGTATAGAAGTGAAACGCCAATGTGAGTCATGAGTTAAAACTGCTGACTGGGGTTAATTGATTAACTAATGATTCAGTAAATTAACTGAGGGAACAGGTCGTATCGGAGTTAAAAGGAGTCATATGACTGAGTAGTCAATAAATTCTATTCTTAAGGAAAAGGTATCTTGAATTCTACTTCATCTATAGACTTGGATCAGAATTGACATGGGGGATGAACTGTTAACAGCATCTGATGCAAAGAGTGGGAGCTCAGTATATGCCCACCTATTCTCACAGCAGCCCTCACATCACTCAAATGATTCCTGGTGTCTAGTCATAATGTACTGGTTAATAAAACATCCATTTCTAAGGTGAGAAGTTGAGGCCAATTACTCATGCAAACATAGTATGACATGGGGGTTAACTTAGAGAGTCATAACAGCATGGAAACAGACCCTTCGATCCAACTCATCCGCACTGACCAAACATCCTTTTAATCACCCATCCCTGCATAGTTTGATGTCAAACGTTGTCTGTTAACATGCACTTTTGGCTATTTTACTACTTTAAAGGTACTACAGAAAGGTAAGTTGTTGTTGGTCAACCTGCTGTACTCTCTTAGCAATTTCTTTTCTCATTTCAGATTTTCAGAATTCACAGTTCTGTTGTTTCATTTTCACTGTGTGTGTGTGTGTGTGTGTGCGCGCGTGTGTGTGTGCGTGTGTGTGCATGCATGTGTGTGAGTGTTTTTCTGCGAACTGACTTAAGAGCAATGGCGGAAAATAGTTCAAAAGCAGCTGGGTTTCTTCGGGAGAGGTGGAGCAGTGGGACAGAAAGGAGAATAGAGTCTAATGAAGGTTGGCGTGTTGCAATTGGAGAAGGGTCAGAGCTCTTTCTCAGACTTAAAGGTGCAACTGTTTAGGTGGGAAACAGATGGTGCCTGACTTATTAACCAACCACAGTGGGGCCCCTTCAAAAGCCTGGTATCAGCTAATTTCTTGCATTTAGTGCTACTGTACCAAATCTGAAACTACATTTGTGAAAAGCAGTTCTTTTGATTCCTTAACAAAGAAGCTTTGAAAAAAATACTGACTGAACTCAATATGAAAGATCAAAGGATTGATTCCAAGAATGCATTAAGACTGCAGACGGATTCTCAAACTGCAAAATTGGAATGCACATAAATTTCTCGACCTCTTTCTGTTTGTCTTTCAAAGCTGAGACTAATAGTTAGGTCTTGTACAGTTGGTGAATCAACTCTATTTGTCTTTTGAGATGTGGTTCACGTTGCGGATTGAGTTCACCAACTTGGATTTTGTAGAACTTTGCAGGGTGCTTAGAGAGGAATGATTTCCTTTCGTGAGCCTGTCCAGAATGGGGGTAGTGGGGGGTCGTATACCGTAAAGTTAGAACTAGGCTGCTCAGAGGCGATGTCAGAAAGCAGTCTTCACACATGAATTCTCCAGAATTTATGGAAAAGCTGAAGATGAGGGGCACGCAAATTGAAAATTACAGATTAGTTGATGTTTGTCAGGTAAGTTTATCAAGTGATATGGAACCAAAGTGGGTGAATAGAATCAATCCGCAGATTAGCCATGATCTGGGAGAGCAGGTTCAAGGGGCTGAATGCCCTCTTCCGGTTCCTATGTTCTCAATCTTCCTGCGTACCTGAAAAATGACATTCCCCGATGATTGCTGAGTATTCCCAGCATTTTCTGTTTCTGTTTCACCTTCCAACTCATAGTCGGTATTATGCTGCACATTATGCTAATTCATATTGAATTACTTCTTAAAAATTGTGATGAGGTGTTTCTACCTCTGTCAGCCAAACTGAAATGTCTTCAGAACACTGTCCTAATAATGCCAGTTCTTCTTAGTAAACAGGTAACTTTCAGCAAACCCTATAACTATGTTTTTAAATTTGTTCATAAGATGTGGATGCTACAGGCCAGACCAGCATTTATTACACGTCCCTAATTGTCCAGAGGTTGGATAAGAGTGAACCACATTGATGTCGAGGTAATGAGGACTACAAATGCTGGAAGCCAGAGTCTATAAGTGTGAGGCTGGAAAAGCACAGCAGGTCAGATAGTATCCGAGGAGCAGGTAAGTCAACATTTTGGGGGAAATCCTTCGTCAGGACATTGCTGTGGGCCTGGAGACATAGTTAAGCAAACTAAGCAAGAACAGCAGATTGGCTTCCCTGAAAGGCATTAGTGAACCAGAAAGGTTTTTACAACAGCTGATAGTGGTTAAAAACCAAAAGAACTACAGATGCTGTAAATCAGGAACTTTCTTTTTTTTTTAATTCCAGATATTTATTGAATTCAAATTTCACCACCTGCCATGGTGAGATTTGAACAAGTGGCCCCAGAATGCTAGCATGCAGATTTGGATTACTAGTCCAAGACATAATCACTACACCGTCAGCTCCCAAGATGAGCCATTCAGTAATGAAGCAATTACTCCATCATCTTGTTAACTGGTGACCCCTTAACATCTTGCTTGCTGGGAATGACAGTACAGTGAGGTGGCAGCTATTATAGTATTCGATTCAGATAAAATGACAAGTCATTAATCAGCTGTAGGTCAGCCAGTTAGCAAATGTGGTGAAACAGCACTTAGAGGAGAATGTTGTTTGAGAATGTTGTCAAACAGTGTATCATTGAAAGAATTCAGCCCACACTCTCCCCCGCCAAAACATTTACCCAAAAGCTGGTTTCCTCACACAGTGTCAGTAAATCGAAAGCTAAAGAAACAGACATATGGTACTTCTATAAACAGAGAAAGCATCAAGCGCCCATCAAAATGCCATGAGAAAATGGGACACTTGTATTAGTTTAAACACAGACAGTTGGAAGAAAGTGCAACAGCTGAGCGTCAGTATCAATTGTGGTCCCTTGGTGCTGAAAAATCAAAAGCACAGCATGTAAAGAGCGTTAGGGATTGGGGGTCAAATATAACAAACTCTTGGGAGTAATATCAGGATATCTTACTGCTTCAAAGCATGGCAGCAGAAGGAAAAAAAGAGCAAAATATTTTTTAAGGGCAATTTAGGGATGGGCAATAAATACTGGCCTTGCCGGTGACACCCATAACCCACAGAAGAAATAAAAAAAGTTTTCTGTTTCACCATTTATAACACAATTGTTGAAAGCAGTTCCTTTTTTCTGCTTTCTCAAGTCCACTTTTCAGTGGATCCAAATTTGACTGTTGCCTATTTAGAAAATTTCCTTCAGGGCAGAGACATTTTCATGTCCTCTCGTGCCAGATAAGCCATGTCGAAAGATTCAGAGCAGAAAATAACATGAGGCCATCAAGTGAGCTTACTATCTTTACAGTGATCCTTTACAACTTGGGAATCTGCAACAGTACAAAGAAAATCCTACACTTCACTCCCCTTTCAGACTCAGAGCGTTCCCAAGGAATTTTACGGCCAATAGAATAATTTTGTAGTACAGTAGTCACCATGTGGTAATGTAGGAAATGCAGCTGCCAACTTATATTCAGCAAACTCCCACAAACAGCAATTTGGTAATGACCGAGTGATCTACATTTTGTCAGATCGATTGAGGAGATAAATATGAATCTGTTTGCCCAGCATGAACTGCAGGAGCCCAGGACGGCACCTCCTCACCACCTTCTCAAAGGCAATTAAGGATGGACAGTAAATGCTGGCCTAGCCAGTGACACCTACATCCTGTGAAACTGTTTGTAAAAAGACATTAGTCATGACACTAAGAGAACTCTCCAGTTCTTCATTGGAATAGTGCAGTGGGATCCTTGAGAGCAGCTGTGCCATATCTGAAAGATGATCCCTCTGACAGTGGGCCACTCCCCTAGTTCAACACTGAGAGGATCGGGCTACATTTTAGTGATTAAGTTCTTCAATGGGATATGAACGATCTTCTGACTGAGAGGCAAGAATGCCATTAACTGACTAACATTGTCACCATGGCTTACAAAGGAAATTAGAGGTAGTATCCAATCCAAGGAAGACGCATACAGATTGGCCAAGAAAAATAATATGTCTGCCGATTGGGAGCAGTTTAGAATTCAGCAAAGAAGGACCAAAAGATTGATTAAAAGAGGAAAATAGAGTACGAAAGTAAGCTTGCAGGGAACATACAGACTAACACTAAGCATTTCTATAGGTACATTAAGAGAAAGTTAGCTAGCGAGGTGAGGAATAAGGAGAGAGAGCAGTTGAACACGTGGCTACAGGGATGGTGCAGGAGGGAGGGATTCAGATACCTGGATAATTGGGGCTCATTCTGGGCTAGGTGGGACCTCTACAAATGGGATGGTCTACACCTGAACCAGAGGGGTACCAATATCCTGGGGGGGAAATTTGCTAATGCTCTTCGGGAGGGTTTAAACTAATTCAGCAGGGGGATGGGAACCTGAATTGTAGCTCCAGTGTACAGGAGGTTGAGAGTAGTGAGGTCATGAATAAGGTTTCAAGGTCGCAAGAGTGTACCGGCAGGCAGGAAGGTGGTTTGAAGTGTGTCTACTTCAACGCCAGGAGCATCCGGAATAAGGTGGGTGAACTTGCAGCATGGGTTGGTACCTGGGACTTCGATGTTGTGGCCATTTCGGAGACATGGATAGAGCAGGGACTGGAATGGTTGTTGCAGGTTCCGGGGTTTAGATGTTTCAGTAAGATCAGGGAAGGTGGTAAAAGAGGGGGAGGTGTGGCATTGTTAGTCAAGGACAGTATTACGGTGGCAGAAAGGACGTTTGATGAGGACTCATCTACTGAGGTAGTATAGGCTGAGGTTAGAAACAGGAAAGGAGAGGTCACCCTGTTGGGAGTTTTCTATAGGCCTCCGAAAAGTTCCAGATATGTAGAAGAAAGGATTGCAAAGATGATTCTAGATAGGAGCGAAAGTAACAGGGTAGTTATTATGGGGGACTTTAACTTTCCAAATATTGACTGGAAACGCTATAGTTCAAGTACTTTAGATGAGTCAGTTTTTGTCCAATGTGTGCAGGAGGGTTTCCTGACACAGTATGTAGAAAGGCCAACAAGAGGCGAGGCCACATTGGATTTGGTACTGGGTAATGAACCAGGCCAGGTGTTAGATTTGGAGGTAGGTGAGCACTTTGGTGACAGTGACCACAATTCGGTTACGTTTACTTTAGCAATGGAAAGGGATAGGTATATACCGCAGGGCAAGAGTTATAGCTGGGGGAAAGGCAATTATGAGGCAATTAGGCAAGATTTAGGATGCATAAGATGGAGAAGGAAACTGCAGGGACTGGGCACAATTGAAATGTGGAGCTTGTTCAAGGAACAGCTACTGCATGTCCTTGAGAAGTATGTACCTGTCAGGCAGGGAGGAAGTGGTCGAGCGAGAGAAGCGTGGTTTACTAAAGAAGTTGAATCTCTTGTCAAGAGGAAGAAGGAGGCTTATGTAGAGATGAGGC
>NC_063352.1:17063908-17078546 GCF_021869965.1 Rhincodon typus | reverse complement strand
ACATAGCTTTAAATTGAGGGGTGATAGATATAGGACAGATGTCAGAGAGTAGTAAGGGCATGGAATGCCCTGCCTGCAACAGTAGTAGACTTGCCAACTTTAAGGGCATTTAAATGGTCTTTGGATAAACATATGGATGATAATGGAATAGTGTAGGTTAGATGGGCTTCAGATTGGTTTCACAGGTCGGCGCAACATAGAGGGCTGAAGGGCCTGTACTGCACTGTAATATTCTATGTTCTATGTTCTAAAGAGATTGGTGAAGACAAATGTAGGTCCCCTGCAGACAGAAATGAGGGTATGTATAATAGGGGACAAAGAAATGGCTGAGCAACTAAATACATACTTTGGCTCTGTCTTCACAAAAGAGGACACAAATCAGATGCCAGAATTGTTGGAGAATTCAAGATTTAGTGAGAGGGAAGAATTGAGGAAGATCAATACTAGTAGAGAAATGGTGCTGGGAAAATTGATGGGATTGAAGGTGGATAAATCCCCAGGGCTTGATAACCTACATCCCAGAGTACTTAAGGAAGTGGCCATAGAAATACTGGATGCATTGATGGTCATCTTCCAGGATTCTATCGACTTTGAAACAGTCCCTGCAGATTGGAGAGTAGCTAATGTCACTCCAATATTCAAAAACGGAGGTAGGGAGAAAACAAGAAAAGGAAACAAGTAAGCCCTACATGGTTGTGGGGAAAATTCTCAAATCCATTATTAAGGACTTTATAGTGAAGCATTTAGAAAGCAGTGTCAGGATCAGACAGAATCAGCATGGATTTATTGAGGGGAAATCATGCTTAACAAATCTGTTGGAATTCTTTGAAGGTATAACTAGTAGAGTTGACAAGAGGAGGTCAGTCGATGTGGTATATTTGGACTTTCAGAAAACGTTTGACAAAGTCCCACTTAAGAGATTATAGTGCAAGATTAAAGTGCACAGGATTGTGGGAAGTGTATTGAGATGGATAGAAAACTGGTTGGCAGAGAGGAAACAAAGAGTAAGAATTAATGGGTCCTTTTCAAATTGGCAGACAACAACTAGTGGGGTGCCACAGGGATTGGTGCTGGGACCCCAGCTATTCACAATATATATTAATGATTTGGATGAGGGCACAAGTTTGCAGATGATACCAAGGTGAACTATGACGAGAATGCAGAGATCCTTCAGCTTAATCTGGACGGGTTGGGTGAGTGGGCAAATCAATGGCAGATACAGTATAATTTGGATAAATGTGAGGTTATTCACTTTGGAAGCAAAAACAAAAAGGCAGATTATTACCCGAATGGCTGTAAATTGGGAGAGGGGAGTGTGCAGTGGGACCTGGGTGTCCTGTGCACCAGTTGCTGAAGGTAAAGCATGCAGGTGTAGCAGGTGGTAAAGAAGGCAAATGGTATGTTAGCCTTCATTGCAAGAGGTTTCAAGCACAGGAGCAAGGATGTGTTGTTGCAATTATACAGGGCCTGGATTAAACCACACCTAGAATATTGTGTGCAGTTTTGGTCTCCTTTTCTGAAGAAGGATGCTCTTGCTCTGAAGGCAATGTAGCGAAGGTTTACCAGGCTGATTCCGGGCCTGGCGGAACTGATGTTTGAGGAGAGATTGACTGGGTTGGGATTGTTTTTGCTAAAGTTCAAACAAATGAGGGGAGATCTCATACAAACTTGTAAAATTCTAACAGGACTAGACAGGGTAGATGCAGGGAGGATGTTCCCAATGGTGGGTGTGTCCAGAACCAGGGGTAACATTCTAAGGTTTTGGGGTAGACCATTTAGGACGGAGATGAGGAGACATTTCTTCACCCAAAGAACAGTGAGAATTCATTACCACAGGAAGTAGTTGATGCCAAAACATTGAATGTATTCAAGAGGTGGCTAGATATAGCACTTGGGGTGCATGGGATCAAAGGTTATGGAGAGAAAATGGGTTTAGGCTATTGAGTTGGACGATCAGCCATGATTGTGAAGAATAGCAGAGCAAGCTCGAAGAGCCAAATGGCCTCCTCCTGCTCCTATCTTCTGTATTTCTATGTTTCTAAATGCTAGAGGAGAATTTGTTTTATACACAGGAAAAGAAACTACATACAGGTAACACGATTGAATAATAATGATCATAGAGCCACAGATTACAGAGGACAGTCATATGGCCCATCAGGCTTATGCAAGCATCTCTTTGAATGTGCAGTCCAATTTGTCTCATTCCCCCAATTCTCTCCCAATCACCTTTTCAAACATTTATCTCACTTTCTTTTGAATTCCACAGAAACTTAGAAAATAGGGGCAGAAGTAAGCCATTCAGTGCTTTGAGTCTGCTCTGCAATTCAATATGATCATGAACCATCCTATTCAGCACCCTGTTCCCAGTTTTGTCCCCATATCTTTGATTCTTTTAGCCATAAAAACTATATCTAATTGCTTAGGGCATCATGATGGTTCAGTGCTTAGAACTACTGCCTCACCGCGCCAGGAACATGGGTTTGTTTCCACCCTTGGGCAACTGTCTATGTGCAGTTTGCACATTCTCCCCATGTCTGTGTGGGTTTCCTCAGGGTGCTCTGGTTTCCTTCCATAGTCTAAAGATGTGCAGGTTAGGTGGATTAGCCATGCTAAGTTGCCCATAGAGTCCAGGGATGTGCAGGCTAGGTGGATTAGTCATGGGAAATGCAGGGTTATAGGGATGGGGTGGGTCTGGGTGGGATGCTCCTTGGAGGGTTGGTGTGAACTCGATGGGCAGAATGACCTGCTTCCACACAGTGGGGATTCTATGTTTCTTGAAAACTGTCAATGTTTTGGCTTCAACTATTTTCTGTGGCAGAGAATTCCACAGGCTCACTCACTCTCTGGGTAAAGAAATTTCCCTCTATCTCAGTCCTAATAGCTTCGTACTGTATCCTTAAACAATGACCCTGGTTATAGTCAGAGAGTCAGAGAGAGGCATACAGTCAGTCATTCAACATTGAAACAGGATCCTAGTGGATCCAAAATCCCAGACTAATGTGTGGGGCTATGGGTTCAAATCCCACCATGGCAGCTGGTGGAGCCTAAGTTGAATTAATAAATCTGAGATTAAAAGCTAAAATCAGCAATGATGAGCATGAAAATGTTAGTGATTGTTGTAAAAACCTATCCAGTTCACTAATGCCCAGTAGGGAAGGAAATCTGTCATCCTTGTTTGGCCTGGTCTACATGTAACTCCAGGACCACAGCAATGTGATTGACTCTAACTGCCCTCTGAAATGGCCCAGTAAGTTACTCTGTTCAAAAGCAAATAAGGATGGGCAACAAATGCTGGCCTGGCTGGCATGACCGCATTGCATGAAAGAATTTTTAAAAATGAGAAAAGTGGGCTTTAGTAAGAGAGGTTAAGAGTTTAGGGTTTATAAAGCAGAAGACACAGACACCAATGGCAGAATGATTAACCTTAGGGTTGCTAAAATGGCCAGATGTGGAGGAGTGCAGCAATCCTGGAGAACTGTACGGGCTGGAAGAGGTTATGGAGATGAGGAGGGGACAGGAACAAAGGGGTTTGAACATCAGAATAAGAGTTTCAAGTATTGAACCAAGAGCTGATGTGAGTGATGACAGGATGGAACTTCTGTGCAATAACACCTATTTTTAATTAAGGCACAATAGAAAGCATAGGCTTACATAGTAATAAATATTATGCATGCAGTCACATGATATATTTTACAACACGAATGAAAAGAGTCATGCATATCCATTTGATTTTGCATGATCTCATTCTCCAAGTGAACATAATATCAAAATAGCTTTATAAACAGCATGTTCATTATAGGCTTGTGCTAAAACTTGTACAAGCTAAAACCTTGTCTTTCATTCCTATTAAACCTTCTCATCCACACCTTGTACAAACCTATCCACAGAATTTAGTGCCCAACAATCATGAAGTGACAGGAATTTGCCATAACTTTTCCTGAAATACTAAACAAAGTATAATTAGTAACACAGGCAAAGCCAGGGAAACAATAACTGATTTTCTGCAAAATATGTGACAGTGCAGGTAGTTAAACCAAAATCATATTCAAGTTATTTTCTTTTATTTTACATGAAGTTAAATTAATTTCCTGTGTCCACTCTTCATAGAGCACTGCATTGAGAGTGACACTTGGAATTTTTTAGATTTAGATTTTTATTGTCACATGTACTGAAGTACAGGAGTACAGTGAAAAGAGTATAATGTTGCTGCATGTGGTGCCATCTTAGGTACCCAGGTACCTACGTACAAAAAAACTTAGGTACAAAGTTGTAAGGGAAGCAAGAGTTAAAAAAGTTAAGCTTTACTTCATAGAATAAGTAGAAAAATAAAGAATTAAGGTAATAGTTAACATTAAAGTCTTTCGTAGTTTAATCTAGGAAAATAAAGGAATAAGTTAAAATAGTGATCAAGAGTAGCAGGGACAGTTGATAAAGATGTTCCTAAACGTAAATATTCCATGCAACCAGCAGATTGCCTGCAGTCTGATCCAAGTTTGAACACACAAATATTTACTAGTTCACAATTATCCACCATGGAGAATTTTCATGAACATTCTACTAGTCACCCACTTTAACATTTACCATTTCTTTAATATGTTAACGATAATGGTCTAATTATCACTTATCAGGGTTTGTTTAACTCTGGGTTGGCTTTTTTTTAAATGATAAAACACACTACAAGTTAGGGAGCTGATTTTGCAATAACCAAATGATTTCTGTCCGTGCAGTTCACAGACACAAAATAGATATCTTGAAAGAATTTAAAATGTCTAAAAGATGTTCAAAGCTTTGGTTTCTAGACTCAGATGGTCTGGTACAGAAAAGGTTTGTTTAGTAATTGGGAACAAAGGTCAACACAAATTTAACACTCCAGGATTAACAACCAAAGAACTTAAAGATCCCTAAAAGATATGGACCACCTTAGAAGCCCAGTTCATAGTGAGATTAAACTTCTCGACTGGAATTCATGCCATTTAAACAGAAGCTTATAGAATCCATGGACCATTTCATGAGCAAATGCAGAGTAAAAAGCTCAGTATGCGATTTTCTCAGATGGAGAGTTAGCAAAACAAAATTGTCAAATTGGTGACTGCATCCCACAGTTGCCATCATATGTTAATGATATAGTGTAATAATCACTCACTAGTGATTAATTAACACAATAAAACAAAATTACACATTGTGAAGCAGACAGTAATGTAAACCAACTGATTTCTGTGTCTGCAGCTCGCAGGCAAAGCCAGGCAGAATCACAACATTGTATACAGACAGCACATGGAGTTCTAAAAGACGCATTATTTTAAAGGCAAGGCACATATACAATAAGTGTGAAGGGCTGTTATTTGCTGCATGTTTTTTCAACTGGAAAGACAAGCCTAAAAATTATCCTTGTGATACGTTTTAGCTACAGACAATGAAAGTTTCTGTAAGTTAGAACAATGGAACATTGTTGAATGGGCGATTCTACAAGAACACCACAGGTAGCATTACACCTTTAGAATGGAGAGGGTTAAAAGAGCAAGTGAGTGTACAACTCTGAGGAAGACAGCAGGTTTATGTCTGTCAACAATTCTATATTTTCAGGGAGTAGAAGAAGTTGACAGCTCGGGCCATCGGCTGCTTTGTGCAGGAACTAATGTAATTAATATACCTTGCATCAAAGAATGCTTGGAAAATTAATATTCACCTGTCTGCTCTTGTCATTATCCCCTATAAGTGATAACATGACTCACGACTGTCCTTCCTAGCCCTAATATTATTGAAGAAATGAAAGCTTCAGCCGTGCTGGACTAAACATTCACAACAAGGAAGGCAGGAGCACTGCTGTCAAACAGCAAAGGAAAAATTACAGCAGTAAAACACCCAGCTAATATTCCCAAAGCTTTTTGCTTTGAAGAGGCTGCTTCTGAAGTAATCTTCAATGCCTGCAAAACACTAAACAAAAGCCATCCACCGGGTGTTTCTGCCTCTAAACTGAGGTTGATTAAACATTCAACTGCAGAAAGCCTATGCTTTGTCATGCCAGTGTTGCCTAAGAATTAACATATCAGTCAGTTCAATAGTTATTGAAATAAACCTCAGATCTAATCTTAAAATGAAGGGAAAATTTGCACCAGGCAAGTGTGAGCATATATCATTGAGCTTTTATCTGACAGGCCTCACTGCAGTACTGATAACGTGGATTAACCCTTTTCCTTCAAAAAAATTCTGATAATCCACTTGAATGAACAGGTAGGATTCTGTGTGAGTTACAGCATCTTTGGTTTTCTTTGATTACCGATTGTAACTCGGAGCAAGTGACACAGAATGAAGAACATTTGTTAAACTTCATCCAGATATTCTCAGCCAAAGCATAATACTGAATGGTAGGAGAGGATTGAAGCTAGGTTTAGCAGTACATTCAACATGAAATGAGGGGAGCTGAAAGCCATCACGTAAAACTTCGATGGAGTCATATTATGTTCTTTTTGGAGGAGGAATGGCCTTCTGTGCTCCTGAGTCTAAGGGAGGATCAACATTGAAGTTTGAAACATATTCTCCATGTTAACACCTCTCTGATGAGAAGAAAGAAAGACTTGTGTTTCTTAATGCTTTTCAGAATTTCAGATGGCCCCAAAGCAATTAACGGCCAAAAACAGATTGTAAGAACTGCAGATGCTAGTGTCAGAGAAGGGTCCCAACCCGAAATGTCAATTTTCCTGCTCCTCTGATACTGCCTGGCCTGCTGTGTTTCTCCAGCTCCACAATGTGTTATCTATAACAGCCAAACAAAAAGTCTTTTTGAAGTCTAATCACTGCTGTAATGAAGAAATTCATGCACAGCAAGGCCTAATAAACAACAATGTGACAATGACCAAATTTTCTGCTTTTTAAATAAAGTGATGTTGATTGAGGAATAAATATTGGCCAGGGAGACCTCCCAAGCTCTACCTCAAAATCATGCCTTAGAACCTTTTGTGCCCTCAGACACATTAATTCAGTTTAAAGCCTCATCTGAAACATGGCAATTCCAGCAATATTCACTCAGTACTGCACTGCAATTGCACTCTGATCTCAAATGGGTGTTGAGCACAGAACCTCCTGACTCAGAGGTGGAAATTCTAACCAAAGGCCAAGCAAGTTAGAATTACATTATAATTCATGCAGAATTGGATTCTCTACTCAGTCTAAATGAAGTGTCCAGTTAGACAGCCTGCTGGGCCCATCCCAATAAGACTCTACCTGGACATAAAGGGTAAGTTATAAGAAGAGATTATAGAAATTAGGCATGTTTTTTCTAGAATTTAGACGGCTAAGGGATGATCTGACTGAAGTTCTCAACATGTTAACAGGAAAAGACAGAGAAGGTAAAAGGTATATTATTTCCACTAGTTGGAGTTTCTAGAACTATGGGGAATAGTCTGAGAATTAGGGCCAGACCATTTAGGAGAGATGTTAGGAAGCACTTCTACACACAACATGTAGTTAAGGTTAGGTATTCTCTTCACAAATGGTGGTTGAAGCTAGATCAGGTTGTTAGTTTTAAATCTGAGATAGGTAAATTTTTATTCAGGAAAGTTATTAGGGTTATGGGCCAAAGATATGTATATGGAGTGAGGCTACAGATCAGCCATGATCTTGTTGAATGTCTGAACAAGTTCAAAGTGCTGAGCGGCCTCCTCCTGCTCTTATGTTCCTAATCTAACTCTCAGTCACTGGGCAGCCATGTTTTGGTCTATGTTTTTTTTCATTTGTGTGCATTCAGTAACAATTATTCCAAATGTTCGTGTGTGTGTGTGTGTTCTGCAACAAGCAGGGCAGACAGGAAATGAGAAATTGAATGTATTTGTCAAGAATGTGGTGTAGAAGTCAGATGCGAGTTGTCTGATGAATAGATTGGAGAGGCTTCAGGATATGCAATATGTAATTAGGAATATTTCCACTTGGCCTTTGGTACTTAGTTGGAACATACAGAGGAAGCATCATCAGGCAGGAGGGTTTATTGCAGTTGAGGTGCAATACAACAGGGTAATCAAAACTACAAAGCAACGTTTAGGTTTGTGGAAAAGCAGACAAGGAGTGATAAGAAAAGAAAGAAATTATTGTTTGCTGGGCAGAACGGAATTGGCTCGCAGACCAGAGAGTCAAAGTTCTTTTCCAGTGCTAATATTTAGTTGGTTAAAACACCATGGTTGGAGTGGGTGGAGCTAAGTGGTGGAATCAATGCTCAACAACAAAGGAGTCACTAAGAAGGGGAGGGTCCAACTAATAGAAAAGACTAAGTAGGCTTTAGTGAGAAAGAGGAGACTGTGAGGTCATCTGATCAAGGTCTCTAAAATTACAAAGGGGTTTAATATAGGTAGTTCTATAACACGATAGTTACGTTCTTGCGTGACCTTGTGCTGTGCAAAATCACACTATAGAAAATCACATTATAGGGAAATCACTATAGAAAATTGCTACACCTGTACAGCAGAAAGTTTGTGTTATCCAAACAGTGTCCACTATTTATTAATTGTGTTAGAGCCAATTCGCATTAATGAAACACTTGTTATAGCAGAACTACCTGTAGGTGGGATGTAGAGAAGATGGAGTGGTGAGCCTGTGGAATTCATTACCACAGGAAATAGTCGATGCCAAAACATTGAATGTATTCAAGAGGCGACTAGATATAGCAATTGGAGAGAATGGGGTCAAAGATTATGGGGAGAAAGCAGGATTAGGCTGCTGAGTTGGACGATCAGCCATGATCATGAAGAATCATGAAGGGCTGAATGGCCTTCTCCTGCTCCTATCTTCTGTATTTCTATGTCTCTTGCAAGAGAGTCCAAAATCAGGGGGAGCTGTAAATATAAGATGGTCACCAATGAATCCAAACAGCAATTCAGGAGAAACTTCTTTAGCCAGAGAGATGTGAGACCATGATCATTGTTGCCAGGGTGAGTGGTTGAAGCAAAAAGCAGAGATACATTTAAGTGAAAGCTGGGTCAATACATGAAGGGGAGTGAGATAGAAGGGTATGTTGATTGGATGAGTTGAAGAGAGAATGCGAAGAGGGTCATATAGAGCTTCAATACCAACACAGATGTTTACAGTAAGCTGTACACAATGCTTCTGGGTGGAGCTATTTGGAATGACTTGGGCTGTAAAAGTAGAGAGAATGCAGTGGAAGTGGGAAATCAGCCATTTGTAGAAGTGTGGCTGGGTGTTAAAGGAAACGTGAAGTGATGAACAGTACTGAAAAGGCAGCAGAGAAGAGCATATATTGATAACCAACGTCAGAGAAACAATTCAGGTCATGTCTGATTGGCGCTACAGAGCAGCTGGCCACCATCCTCCCAGCACGAGCAATAGTGTTTTCTGACATGAAAACCACAGTGACATGTGGCACTTTGAGAGCTTTGGAAACAGCTAAAGTGTTTGTCCAGCTGACTTGCGAGCTGCACTGAAGATGAGAATTAGAGGGCTACAGCTTGCGGTGGATCAAAAACCAAGGTTTCTTTTCCACCTGACTTCCACTTGGACCCAGCATTACACACTTGTTTAGGCCTGATCTGCAGTACCTTCCCCATTAGAACAGATTACCTAGGGCGATGGCACATAACATGCACAACAGCAATATTAAGTCTCAGTTATGTAGCAACAAAGAACTGACTTGTACCTGTTTACTCCTGTCCAATTAGCACTTTTAATACTTGTAATTTACTAAGCATTAATTCTAAATGTAATTTTACCTATTAATTTGGGCATATCTAAAATTCAATTTCTGCAGCTACAAGAACTGACAACATGCATTCTGCAAGAGCTCACTTTGAAAGCCCAAAATTTAAAGTTTTAACGTGAGGTTTGCTAGCATCCATAATACAACGTAAAATGTCCTACTCTAATGTCATTAGAGACATTAAACTAGACCCTGTCTTCCCACTCAGGAAAGCTTAAACGATTCCATCGCAATATCTAAAGAAAAGGAAGGGAGTTTTCTGCAATGCCCTAACCAATAGCTATCCCTCAAACAACCTCACTAAACAGGTTAGCTAATCACTTTATCCCATTGTTGTTTGTGGGAGCTTGTTGTGCACAAAATTGGCTGTTACATTTCTTACAACACAATAACAATAATTCAAAGATGTTGGAAAGGCTTTTAAAGAGCTGTGGGACGTCATGGGTTATCAGAGGCATTTTATTAGCTATGAGGAGAGGTTGGACAAGCTTGGATTGTTCTTGCTAGAGCATCAGAGGCTGAGGGGTGACCTGATAGATGTATATACAATAACAAGGAGCATGGATAGTGTTAGTAAGAACTGCCGATGCTGGAGTCTGAGATAACACAATGTGGAGCTGGATGAGCACAGCAGGCCAGGCAGCATCAGAGGAGCAGGAAAGCTGACGTTTCGGGCCGGGACCCTTCTTCAGAAATAGGGGAGGGGAAGGGGGCTCTGAAATAAATAGAGAGAGGGGGGTTTGGGCTGGGAAAGGTAGGTGGGATGGTGATAGCAGATAGGTAGTGGATAATGTTAATAAGCAGAGTCATTTTCCCAGGTTGCAAATGTTGAATTCTGTGGGGGGAGCATGCATTTAAGGAGAGAGAGGGCAAGTTTAAAGGAGATGCATGAGTTAACTTGGTAAGTTTTTTTGCACAGTGGCTGGTGGGTGCCTGGATCATGTTACCAGGGCAGGTGGTTGAAGCAGATATGTCAGCAAAGTTTAAGAGGCATTCAGAGAGACACATTAACAGGCAGGTAATAGAAGGATATGGACCATGCGCAGGTAGATGGGATTAGTTTAGAATAGCATCATGGTTGGCTCAGACACGGAGGGCCGAAGGGCCTGTTCCTGTGCTGTACTATTCAATGTTCCATGCATAGAGCTGCAAGTTGTCTCTCTCAATTCCATTGGGGCAGGTAGATGGAGTTATAGTTTTAACCAGTCATGATCTAATTGAATGATAGAGCAGACTTGAGGGGGGGAAATGACCTCCACCTTTACCTGTGCCCCTTGCATTCTATCACTCATCATTTCCTAGGATCATAAAACTTAAACTTTATGGCCTCTCAGTACTGAGACATATGATTGGCTCTAGTTAGACATTACTACCTCGGCTTTTTACTTGTTTAACCATGATGCTATTTTGCATCCAAGGTAGCAAATGGTGATATGAATAGTGTACATATCTCTGCATTTAATCTTCCTAATTGGCAGATTCTTTTTTCACCCTGACCTGATGTTCCGAACTGAAGAATTTACTGTGTAATATTTGTATGAAGGAGCCGTAAAGGGCCATTACCCACAGAATCCAAATGCAAATAACTGACAGTTAGATCAAGAGGCTGGGACGCACTCCACCTATGAAGGGGAAATAAAAATAATTTTTATGATTACCACTTTGCTCCAAGCAGCCAGTGTGTGATCAGACAAATACCCACATCCTACGATTGCACGTAACATGTGCACCAGCATTAGATCATGTAGCAAACTTGTTTCATTACAATTCACCCAAATCAGGAAAAAAGGGATACAATTTTAAGACGGGTAAGCTATGATCTCAAGGGGAGATCAAACAATCTTACATCATTCAATGTTTTTATATGCAGCAGGTCTAAGTTTGCAAAGTATTAATTTCAGTTCAGGTCTGGAATTTGATTCGACTGTAGTTGAGAATCACCTCTGATACACATCCTCAAATAGATATTGAGAGATTTAATAACACCAAAAGTAGTGCCCATGCAATCAAACTAAAATCCAAAAGATTTCTGCTGTAATTTATAATATCTGACATATTCAATCGTAGACTTTTCTTTTCCTCATTCATTTGTTACTGCCAATTCCTATTGCCTGATGAGCAGGTGGTGAGTTGTCTCCTTGAATGGCTGCATTGCAGCAGTTTGAGGCAACTGTGGAGTTTCGTAAAGGCTATTTCAAAGTACAGTTAAGAATCAATAATATTGGTGTGAGACTGATTTCATATAGACCCAGACCAGGTGAGGATATTGGCTTTCCTTCCTTGACATGGTGAACCCTTCGGCTTTATATCAATCTGACAGTTCTGTGATTTACTTTACTGACAGCAGCTTTCTCTTTCCAGATTGTTGTTCTTTAATTTTGTACAGGATTCAACTTTCCAAAATGCCAATGTGAAATTTGAGCTCAAGTTTTCTGGTTTATTAATTCAGGCATCCATAACACAATCTGTGCAATGCTACATGCCTTCTCAAGGAAAGAACAATTTTCTTCATACATTTGAATTTTCCTCATCTACTTTTTTTTTAAATGACTCTTTATCATTTTCCTGATTAGAAGTCACATTACACCAGGTTATAGTCCAACAGGGTTATTTGAAATCACAAGCTTTCAGAGCGCAACCCCTTCATCAGGTTAAGTGAGAGGAAGCACACAGGCGCAGAATTTATAGGCAGAGAGATCAAAAGATAGTACAAATTGTGTGAGGGGATACCCACAGCACGGATGCCCATGGATAACCTCACAATGCTGCATTTCTCTAGCTTCCACCCTAAACATGTTAAAGAAGCCATCCCCTACAGACAAGCCCTGCACATACACAGCATCTGCTCAGACGAGGAAAAACACAACAGATGCCTAAAGATGCTGAAAGATGCCCTCAAAAGAACAGGATACAATGCTCAACTCATCAATCGCCAGTTTCGATGTGCCACAGTGAAAAACAGCAACAACCTCCTCAGAAGACAGACACAGGACACAACCGAAGGAGTACCCTTTGTCATCCAGTACTTCCCCGGAGCAGAGAAACTACGCCATGTTCTTCACAGCCTTCAACATGTCATCAAGACAACAAACATCTTGCCAAGGTCATCCCTACGCCTCCATTTCTTGCCTTCAAACAACTGCCAAACCTTAAACAGACCATTGTTCACAGCAAACTACCCAGCCTTCAGGACAACAGCGACCACAACACCACACAACTCTGCCATGGCAACCTCTGTAAGACATGCCAGAACATCGACATGGATAATACCGTCACACGTGGGAACACCACCCACCACATACATGGCAGAAACTCATGTGACTCGGCCAATGTTGTCTGCCTCATAAGTTGCGGGCCAGGATGCCCCGGGGCATGGTACATTGGTGCGAACATGCAGACGCTACAACAATGGATGAATGGACACCACACAACAATCACCAGACAGGAATGTTCCCTCCCAGTCGGGGAACACTTCAGTGGTCAGAAACATTAGCCTAAAATCTTCGGGTAAGCGTCCCCCAATGCGGCCTTCGAGACACACAACAATGTATAATCACTGAGCAGAAACTGATAGCCACATTCCGTACCCATGAAGATGGCATCAACCGTGATCTTGGGTTCATGTTGTGCTACATGTAACCTCACTATACTGTTCTGTATCTGCAAAATCTTTCTTACTGTCCTGTTTTGACACCATCACCTTGTTAACTTGTTACGATCTGTCTACCTTAATTAGTTTGTACAGTTTTGAATGACTTGTTACTTTGGTTAGACCCTTGCCATGCGACTCTTAGACCTATCATGTTATTCTAGCCATTTGGTTTGTCTCCAGCACCACCTTATTTTTGTTTTCTTGCAATTTTCTCTCTGCCTCAATTAATTGGATTATAGGTCATCCCTTCACTTGTTATTAGTATTGACACTTCACTCACACCGTCTGACACTTTTTGATCACCTGTAGAGACTTGTTATTCAGCCTGTCAACACTCCACTCATTCCATTTATACTATCTTTTGATCTCTCTGTCGATAAATTCTGTGCCTGTATGCTTCACTTCACTTCACCTGACAAAGGAGCAAGGCTTCAAAAGCCTGTGATTTCAAATAAACCTGTTGGACTATAACCTGGTGTCATGTGACTTCTGACTTTGTCCACCCCAGTCCGACACCGGCACAGCTGCATCATAACATTTTCCTATAACACAACGAGCAAAGGAAAGTGACATAACAGTAAAATTTGCTTGTTTAAAATTGACACAAACTCTCTATTTTGCTGGATTTCCTATAAGATTCACTGTGAGTGTTAGCAATTGGGCAATAGGGAACAGCAATACATCTTTGGACTAACCAAGATCATCAAAAATTTGGTTTTAAGGCAGGGATTGTGTGCATGGTGAGATGGTTAGGGTTGGGGGTTAGGAGCTGTTATCAGCCAGAGTTCCCACTCCCTGATCTTGTCCAAAAACATGCCACAGGGATGAGTGAGACAACAAGGTGCAGGGCTGGATGAACACAGCAGGCCAAGCAGCATCATAGGAGCAGAGAGGCTGACGTTTCGGGCCTAGACCCTTCATCAGAAAAGGGGGAGGGGAAGGGGGTTTTGAAATAAATAGGGAGAGAGTGGGAGGCGGATAGAAGAGGGATAGAGGAGAGGATAGGTGGAGAGGAAACAAACAGGTCGAAGAGGCGGGGATGGGGCCAGGAAAGGTGAGTGTAGGTAGGGAGTTAGGAAGGGGATAGGTCAGTCCAGGGAGGACGGACAGGTCAAGGGGGCGGGATGAGGTTGGTCGGTAGGAGATGGAGGTGCGGCTTGGGGTGGGAGGAGGGGATAGGTGGGAGGAAGAACAGGTTAGGGAGGCAGGGACGAGTTGGACTGGTTTTGGGATGCGGTGGGGGGAGGGGAGATTTTGAAACTTGTGAAATCCACATTGATACCATT
>NC_063352.1:17025427-17063508 GCF_021869965.1 Rhincodon typus | reverse complement strand
GGGGGAGGGGAGATTTTGAAACTTGTGAAATCCACATTGATACCATTGGGCTGCAGGGTTCCCAAGCGGAATATGAGTTGCTGTTCCTGCAACCTTCGGGTGGCATCGTTGTGGCACTGCAGGAGGCCCAGGATGGACATGTCATCTGAGGAATGGGAGGGGGAGTTGAAATGGTTCGCGACTGGGAGGTGCAGTTGTTTGTTGCGAACCGAGCGTAGGTGTTCTGCAAAGCGGTCCCCGAGTCTCCGCTTGGTTTCCCCGATGTAGAGGAAGCCACACCGGGTACAGCGGATGCAGTATACCACATTGGCAGATGTGCAGGTGAACATCTGCTTGATGTGGAAAGTCTTCTTGGGGCCTGGGATGGGGGTGAGGGAGGAGGTATGGGGGCAGGTGTAGCACTTCCTGCGGTTGCAGGGAAAAGTGCCGGGTGTGGTGGAGCTGGAGGGGAGTGTGGAGCGGACAAGGGAGTCACGGAGAGAGTTGTCCCTCCGGAAAGCAGATAAAGGTGGGGAGGGAAAGATGTCTTTGGTGGTGGGGTCGGATTGCAGATGGCGGAAGTGTCGGAGGATGATGCGTTGGATCCGGAGGTTGGTGGGGTGGTACGTGAGGACGAGGGGGATTCTTTTTTGGTTTTTATTGCGTGGACGGGGTGTGAGGGATGAGGTGCGGGAGATGTGGGAGACACGGTTGAGGGCGTTCTCGACCACCGAGGAGGGGAAGTTACGGTCCTTGAAAAACGAGGACAACTGAGATGTACGGGAGTGGAATGCCTCATCCTGGGAGCAGATGCGGCGGAGGCGAAGGAATTGGGAATAGGGGATAGCATTTTTGCAGGAAGGTGGGTGGGAGGAGGAGTATTCTAGGTAGCTGTGGGAGTCGGTGGGCTTGAAATGAATATCGGTTTCGAGGTGGTTGTCCGATATGGAGACAGAGAGGTCCAGGAAGGGGAGAGAGGTGTTAGAGATGGTCCAGGTAAATTTAAGGTTGGGGTGGAAGGTGTTAGTGAAGTGTATGAACTGTTCGAGCTCCTCGTGGGAGCACGAGGCGGCACCGATACAGTCATCAATGTAACGGAGGAAGAGGTGGGGTTTAGGGCCGGTGTAGGTACGGAAGAGGGATTGTTCCACGTAACCTACAAAGAGGCAGGCGTAGCTTGGGCCCATGCGGGTACCCATGGCTACCCCCTTTGTCTGTAGGAAGTGGGAGGAAATGAAAGAGAAGTTGTTGAGTGTGAGGACGAGTTCGGCTAAGCGGATGAGGGTGTCAGTGGAGGGGGACTGGTCGGGCCTGCGGGACAGGAAGAAGCGGAGGGCCTTAAGGCCATCTGCATGGGGAATGCAGGTGTAGAGGGACTGGACGTCCATGGTAAAGATGAGGTGTTGGGGACCGGGGAATTGGAAGTTCTGGAGGAGGTGGAGGGCGTGGGTGGTGTCACGGACATAGGTAGGGAGTTCCTGGACCAAGGGGGAGAAAATGGAGTCGAGATAGTTGGAGATCAGTTCGGTGGGGCAGGAGCAGGCGGAGACAATGGGTCGACCAGGGCATTCAGGGATGAGTGCTGGGTTCTCAACAATTTACAGTATATAGCATTGACTTGGTTGAAGTGACCAAATGTATGGGAGTTAAATTTATCAATGACACCAAAATTGGTGCGGAGGTAAGGTGTCAAGACAAGGTAGAGAGACTGCAAAGACAGGCTAAGTGAGTCGGCAAAAAAATGACTGATGGAGTGTGATGTTGGGGAATGTGAACTTGTCTACTTTGGCAGGAAGGCAGCTTACCACCACCTTCGCAAGGGCAAATAGGGATGGGCAAGAAATGCTGGTCAGCCAGCAATGCCCACATCCCACAAATGAATAAAAAAGAGGAAGAATAGAAAAGCAGTATGTTATTTAAATGGAGAGAGATTGCAGGCCTCATGGTACAGAGGGATCTAGGTGACATGGTGCATGAATAACAAAAGGTTAATCTGTGGGTAAAACAAATAATTACAAAGGCAAATGGAACATTGTCATTTATTGGAAGGGAAATGGAATATAAAAGCAGGGAAGTTTTACTGCAGCTGTACAGGGCCTTGGTGAGACTACATCTGGAGTATTGCGTACAATTTCAGTTTCCTTATTTGAAATAAACAGTATAATTACATTAGAAAGAGCTCACAGAAGGTACTCTCAGCACAAATCTGGGATTAACGTCTTCTCTTTTAATGAGAGATTGAACAGGTTGGGCCTAAACCCATTGGAAATCAGAAGAATAAGGGATGATCTTGTTGGAATATAGAATATCCTATCGGTGTTAGTCGTTGAACCCCTTAATAAACGGGTATTTTCTGCAGATTAAAGAACTTACAACATGTACTAATACAGCACTGATCCACCCTCTTTACAATACCATGTTAAACGTCCCGGGAAACATCTGGATCATGTGGAGCAGGTTCCATGCTGACTTCCTAAGTTAGTAGAATGGAGCCTGGTGTCACATTATGTACACGTTTAGAGAAGGAGATGATTCTAGCATCATATAAACTGATCTCAAGCTGGGAAGTGGAAAAGTGGGAAGTGACTGTTATTGTGTCACTGTCCTGTGTCCATTGGTTAATAGGAATTAAATGGGTGACTGACAGAGTAAATTAACAGCCCCTAGACAGAGGGTAAATCAAGAAGTGTGAGTTGGCAATGCTTGTCAGGCTGCAGTGCTCAGAGTCAGAGGCAGTGTTCACCAGACAGTTACATCCTTCTGCTGGAAGATGGGGCGGGAGAGGAGAAAGAAGGCCCAAAGAGACATTCAGCTTAAGGATGTTGCTACCACCACTTCAGTCTCTTCCAGGTCATATACTTCTCTGCCTACTTCATTAAAGTACCAGATCAAAACTGTTCCTTCTTAACAAACTATTTGAAAATTCCTTCCAAATGACTGATTGACTATGTTCAATAGTTCTGGCCACAAACCCCCAAAACCTAACAAGGGGACTTGATGGGGTGGACACTGGGAGGAGAATGTTTCGCCTTATGGGCCAGACCAGAGGTACAGCATAGGGTTAAAAATAAGAGGTCTGTCATTGAGAAGGAGATCAGGAGAATGCTTCCTGTCAGAGGGTTGTATGTCAGTGGAATTCTCTCCCCCAGAAAGTTGTGGAGGCTGGTAATAAGGTTAATCAAGGCCGAGTTAGTAAGACAAGAGAGTCCAGGGTGATGGGGACAGACAGCAAAGTGGAATGGACAGCACGACCAAATCAGATATTACTGAATGGGAGAGCAGCGAAGGGCCAAATGTCCTACTCCTGAATCTAAGCCCGAGGTTCCTAATGGAACGTGGAGAGTATGAATATCAGGCAGTAAGGCTTGGCTATAATTGCACTCCTCTCTCTTTTACTGTGACAACTAACCTCCAGACACGTTTGCTCTGTCTCTCTCTCCCTCACACATGCACACACACACACACACACAAACACACGTTAATCTATGGGGTGAATTTGTATTTGCAGATACATTCTATTTTGTTCAAAAAACAGGCAATTTATAGACAGTCAATGTGATGTTTTACAAATTCCTACTTTAGAAAGAAAACCAGTCTGACTCCAAACCAAAACACAAACAGATTCTAAACAAGGCCTCACACCTAACATGCATTGTCTAACCTAAAATGTCACCTATTCTTTACACTGACAAAACCTTCAGCTTTTTCAGGACCGTGACTTGAAAGAAGTTCAGGGATTTACATATATGTATTAATCAATTAAAAACTTAAAATTGATTAAAGATTTAACAGCATCTTGGGTTTGTTTATTACCTCATCAGTTGTGTGACGCTTTGATCTTTTACTTATAAATTCTGTGTTCTGTGTGCTTCTTTCTCACTTCACCTGATGAAAAGGCTATGCTCTGAAAGCTTGTGTTTTCAAATAAACCTGTTGGACTATAACCTGGTGTCGTGTGATTTCTGACCTTGTCCACCCCAGTCCTACACCGGCACCTCCGCATCTTGGCCGATGAGTGAGTGAGGCACCAAAGGGAGAACAGGAGCCACCAAATAATTCCTAACAAGAAAACTATTACCTCAGGGAGTGGAGGAGTCAGGGGAGGAATGGGAGAAAGAAACTTTAATTATCTAGCAGATGTGGTAGGGGAAAGATCCTGCCTTTTTAATCCACTTGAAAATCAATGGAAGCTTTATCACCACCTAAATAGAAAGTTTCTTCAAGATCTAGGTTTACACCTTTACTGGATGGTTGAAATAGAGCTTACAGGGTTTAAACATGTGTGTCTCACGAAGCTCTTCTCAGAGGGACAAAATAATTAAACCAGATTTCTCGAAAGGAATGCATGCAGAATGTGACTTGAATGTGAATGAATGAGACTGTGGAGGAGTTCAGCCAGGACAACACAAATAAAACAGAAAAAACCTATCCCTGAGCACAGCAATCAGCTGCCATCTGTTTGACAGCCAGTCTGAGAATTTATCACCCTGCCCTGATTCAGGTCTCTTGATCATATCCCAATTTCAATTGGTCCACAGTACGTGACTGTAGCTTCAGCTGCCAACATCTAAGCACTGGGACACTCTCACTAAACTTCTCTATCTTCCTACCTCTATCCCTCCCCGTAAAAAGCTCCTTAAAGCTGTTCTCTGTAAGCCTGCCTGTTCTAATACCTCATGTAGCTCAGTGGTTGTTTGGTATTAATTTCTGTGGCGCACCTTGGGACACAAGTGCAAATTGTTGCTAATAAAATTTGCAGTAAAGTTTTATCGTTTACCTTCCATTAATGGTCCAAGTGCTTGAACTTCAATACTAAACGTCAAATACATTTCTCTTTAATTTGGGGGGATGGTTATTTCTCAGCAAAGGGAGACCCACTTGTCTCAAGAACTTACGAAGCAGAATGTTACAGTTAAAATGCATCCAGATGCCAAAGAGTGAAGTGGAGCAAACTGATCTCATACTAAGGCTTCAGCAACTCATATTTCATCAGCTGCTCGAGTGGAACAAAGAACGACTAAACTTCAGGAATCCATCATGTTCGGATTAATCCCCAATCCTTGAAGGGAAAAAAGTGGTCATTTGAATATAGGCAGAAACATTTGAATGAATTCCTTGCACATTTCAAGGGTGAGGCTCCAGGAGGAGATGGTGCGGGTGGAGAGAGCTTGATACACATTTACATGGGAACTATTGCAAACATCATTCCACCTCTCTGTCCTCACAATTGTACATTCTAACCCCTACCCACAAGGTTTGCAAAAAAAAAATTAAGCCATGAACAACAATGGCATTGTCTGAATACCTGTGTTTTCCAACATTCTCAGAGTCTAGCTTTTCTGATAGTTAACATCACTCAACTTGCACAAACATTTACAGTCAAATCTGAACCCGTAGCTAAGTCAATTATAAATTCCTGGCAATAAGTATCAAATGTCAATGCCTGCAAAAAAAAATCACTTTTTAAACAACTTGTAATCAAGCTTGCTGACTTGTGTCCTTCCTTATGAGTTAATGAAACACTTAGTTTGTGATGATCTGTTTGCAAAGTGTTTACAGTAACTAGGTTTTCCCAGGTGAGCTGCCTCAATCTTTGTGGAGCATTCCACCAATGGCTTCAGTTAATAATGGTGGGACTAGGCTGCCATTAGGACAGAAGAAACCAAGTTCCAACTGGAGGATTTCCACTGATTGATACTGTTGGTACCTTACAGTTTCTTCCACTTTTGCCAAGAAGAATTATTTATGGTCGTTCACTGCCACAAGTCCTCCTATATTTATAATGTGTCTTGAGCCTGTGTAATCAGTAGCATTGGAAGATAGACTGGTAACTTCAAAAAGAAGAGGCATTTGTCTTAACAAAATGGTTCATTACATAATAACACAGAATACAACTTATGTTATGAGTCAGGCATAACTACTAAGGATTCTCAGGAACTGTGCAGAACAAACCTGCTCCCTCCCAAGGCTAGTCTGTACCCAATGATTATACATGACATCAGATTGAGTGGAGTTAATGCTAATTCAATATTAACTCTTTCAGAAGCATTACTTTAGACAATGCTACTTGCAATTTGTACTACGTTGATCAAAATCTAGGTGGCCAGTGTTTGGCATGCTACAATTGCATATAAAAAAGAAATAAGGCTGATTGAAGTGAAGAAAATCAGCCAAGGGATCTATAATCTCGATCTTTACTTTGGGTAAGAGGATGTGGTAAGGAGTACAAGGTATTTGGGGAGAGTGGAGCCACAGGAATCTCAGGACAATCTTCAGTGCATTTTAACTCCACTTTAATGGTTTCATTAAACAATCGAGGAAAGTCTCCCTACCAGAGGTGGAATGAGTGGATGTGAGGTCCATGTGGGATGGAGCAGAGAGATCAAGTCAAGTGTCTCAGAATGTTACAGAACCCAATGCTTCTTGGTATAACCTCAGTGCTAAGATTGTGATACCAATAAATTGCCCCAGCTTCTACCCCACCCCCACTTTGCTGGAAAATGTTCATGTTGTCATCCTGCATCCAGCATTCCACTCACCAAATAAGCTAACATAGCCCAGGTCACAACACAAGTGATGGGACATGAAACTAAATAGGCCCAAACAACAAGCACAGAGAGTGTGAGAGCAATTAACCCAAGGTTTCCTTCTGTTGACACTTCAAAACTGCACTATTAACTGGCTGCAAGCATCAGGAGGGGCCAAAGTTTAATACTCATCAGCAGTGCATTTAAAGTCATCACCTCTTAAAGGGGATGTGCATTGTGGCTGAAGCAGGTGCTGTGAATATTGCAGGGCATGAATGTGACCTGTAATAATCTCCAAATTATCTTCAAAAGCAGATTCTGAGGCTCTGTCCTAGAGACCTTGATAGAGAAGGTAATAAGGAAGGGAGATATCCTTATACAATGGAGTAGGGTGGAGGTTCTGGGGGGAAATGTTAAAAAAGAGTGGGGGGGTCAATGCCAAAAGTCATGTCCCGAGGACCTGGACAGAGTCTTGCAAAACACGGAATGACCTCACATGAATGGTCAAGGTCAGTGAACGCATTTTAAAATGGCACGTGTTACCAACTGCAGCACTTGGATCAGGCACTTCTCAAATCATTTTCTCCAACACTCAGCTGCCACAAACAATGACCAATCTGGGCTCACACATGTAACTATCAAACTCAGAACTGTTGCAAATCTCACAGCTTGTACGCAGAACCATGTCAGTCTCATCACCCAAACATAATGTACCAAAGTCTCCAACACACTGAGCTTCTCTGACAGAAGAAGATGATGCACGGTAGATGGTAAACTGCAGAGGGAGAGGCATGCTGGGCATTGTTCATCTACAGGAATAGTGCCAGAAGACTGGAGGATAGCAAATATTGTCCCCTTGTTCAAGAAGGGGAGTAGAGACAACCCTGGTAATTATAGACCAGTGAGCCTTACTTCGGTTGTGGGTAAAGTGTTGGAAAGGATTATAAGAGATAGGATTTATAATCATCTAGAAAGGAATAATTTGATTAGGGATAGTCAACACGGTTTTGTGAAGTGTAGGTCGTGCCTCACAAACCTTATTGTGTTCTTTGAGAAGGTGGCCAAACAGGTGGATGAGGGTAAAGCGGTTGATGTGGTGTATATGGATTTCAGTAAAGCATTTGATAAGGTTCCCCACGGTAGGCTATTGCAGAAAATACGGAGGCATGGGATTAAGGGTGATTTAGCAGTTTGGATCAGAAATTGGCTAACTGTAAGAAGACAGGGGGTGGTGGTTGATGGGAAATGTTCATCCTGGAGTTCAGTTACTAGTGGTGTACTGCAAGGATCTGTTTTGGGGCCACTGCTGTTTGTCATTTTTATAAATGACCTGGATGAGGGCGAAGAAGATGGGTTAGTAAATTTGCGGATGACACTAAAGTCGGTGGAGTTGTGGATAGTGCGGAAGGATGTTGCAGGTTACAGAGGGACACAGATAAGCTGCAGAGCTGGGCTGAGAGGTGGCAAATGGAGTTTAATGCAGAAAAGTGTGAGGTGATTCACTTTGGAAGGAGTAACAGGAATACAGAGTACTGGGCTAATGGTAAGATTCTTGGTAATGTGGATGAGCAGAGAGATCTCGGTGTCCATGTGCATAGATCACTGAAAATTCCCACCCAGGTTGATAGGGTTGTTAAGAAGGCGTACGGTGTGTTAGGTTTTATTGGTCGAGGGAGTGAGTTTCGGAGCCATGAGGTCATGTTGCAGCTGTACAAAACTCTCATGTGGCCGCACTTGGGGTATTGCGTACAGTTCTGGTCGCCACATTATAGGAAGGATGTGGAAGCATTGGAAAGGGTGCAGAGGAGATTTACCAGGATGTTGCCTGGTATGGAGGGAAGGTCTTATGAGGAAAGGCTGAGGGACTTGAGGCTGTTTTCGTTAGAGAGAAGAAGGTTAAGAGGTGACTTAATAGAGACATACAAGATGATCAGAGGATTAGATAGGGTGGACAGTGAAAGCCTTTTTCCTCGGATGGTGATGGCTAACATGAGGGGACATAGCTTTAAATTGAGGGGTGATAGATATAGGACAGATGTCAGAGGTAGGTTCTTTACTCAGAGAGTAGTAAGGGCATGGAATGCCCTGCCTGCAACAGTAGTAGACTTGCCAACTTTAAGGGCATTTAAATGGTCATTAGATAAACATATGGATGATAATGGAATAGTATAGGTTAGATGGGCTTCAGATTGGTTTCACAGGTCGGCGCAACATAGAGGGCTGAAGGGCCTGTACTGCGCTGTAATGTTCTATGTTCTATGTTCTACATTCAAGGAGGAGAAGGGTCTGGCCATTATAGGAAGAGCCATTGCTCAGGTGACAGGATAGGAGCCACTGAAAATCATGATATCCTCAACCTAAATCAGCTCCTCAAATTGCACTTTCCGCTCAATCCACAATCTCTCCTAATTTACAAGCTGCATATGATGTAAGTATTACATTCTGAAACACACATCCCACCTCTCCACCACCTCCCCTTCCCCATTTTGGGATCTGCATTTTATGAGACCCTGAGAATGAGTGTGCTGCAGCCAGGATTGTGGGCCAAGAATAGCCCAGGTGCCAGCTCATGGAAGACAAGGTTTCACACAAGTTTTGCTGCTGAGGACTCAGGGGAGGACTTGCATGTGGAAAGGTACAGGAGGAGCTGGTGAGCATGCATCAGAAAAAGCTTGGTGCATTGACTGGTCCATCAGAAAGCCTACTGGCTCAGTTAAGGAGTAGGGAGGAACCAGGGTGTTGAACAGGGCTTGGAGTCCATCTTTTGCAACATGGAGGTGATGGCCATCTCCAGACCGTGGACCATGCCACAATTTTTTTTTCTTTGTTCATTCACGGGATGAGGGCGTCGCTGTCTAGGCAGCATTTATTGTCCATCGCCAATTGCCCAGAGGGCAGTTCAGAGTCAACAACATTGTTGTGGGTCTGGAGTCACATGTAGGCCAGACCAGGTAAGGATGGCAGTTTCCTTCCCTAAAGGGCATTAGTGAACCAGATGGGTTTTTCCAACAATCGACAATGGAATCACGGCCATCATTAGACTTTTAATTCTAGATATTTATTGAGTTCAAATTCCACTATCTGCCATGGAAGGACTCGAATCCAAGTCCCCAGAACATTATCTGGGTCTCCAGATTAACAGTCCAGTGATAATACCACTAGGCCATCACCTCCCCCTTCTGATGACACATCATCTGATAGCCAATGTCTCAGTTTGTATTGCAATGCAACCAGTAGCGACCCAAATGACTGCATGTTTGAGTGGAAGCTCATACAGCTGCCATTACAGCCACTATGCAAGGGGGCTGTCAGGGTTTCACAACATACCTGCAATGTGTTCTACAAAAGATCTGATTGCTTAAGGCCATCTGTAGATAACACCAGAGGCCTTGTCCATCTTCTCCACCTCCTCCTTCTAGCAGCTTGTCCTGCTCTGCACAGCCTCTGTTTATTCCCACAGTCAGTGCCAAACCTTCCATCTGGGACATTCCATCAGCAAAATCCCCTTCAAAACCTTCCACATCACTCCCTGCAAACTTTTGGAACTTGGAACAGCTGCAGCAAACACCAAAAACATATAAAATTTTACCAACAACCAGAAGGAATCAACCAGCAAATAGCCTATAAGTAGATTTTGATCCCTTTCTGTACAATTATGGTAATTGTTCCTTCCTGCTGTTTAACATGTGTTCAGGTATGTTACGTTAAGAAGGAGCATCAGTTGGAGTGTGACCCTCCAAAATACTGAGACTGGCGTCAGTTCTGGTTCACATGCCGATGGATGTCATGATCTGTTTGCTGTGTATTCTCTGTGGTCTCACATGTTAATGCTTCCACCAATGTACAGTGTCATTCATAGCAGAGCTGTGTGCACACACAGACTGGATGCTAGTTTGGTTTCTGAATGGTACCAGTAGCACCCAAGCAACATGTACTACTAAACATTGCCTCTCACCATTGCAAACACAGGAGAAGGGGAATGGAAGGACGTTTTGCAAGAATCCAGCAATGAGATTTATATCACTTGCAATATAAATTTAGAAAAGGAAAGGAAAGTGAACATCAGACTGCTGCAGTGCAATATGATCATTCTAGTGATCCCTTTCACCCAGCAGTTATTAATTCCACATCTCCGTCTTCACACGTCATTATTAAAATTCTCATTCTCCTTTACAAATCCCTTCATGGCCTCACTCCTTTCCAATCCCCTCATCTACCTACACTCCTCCAATTTTCATCACTTCCACTACTTTTGCATCCCTAATTTGTTTTATTCCAGCCTTGCCTTTACCTGCCTGGGCCCCATGCTCTTGAATTCTCTTCCTAAACTTCTTGGACTCTTTGTCTCCTCCTATGAGATGCTCTAAAATAGCTACATATTGACCAAGTTTTTTACCCCAATATAAATTCATGTGGTTCGGACCTCTGTCTGATAGCACTTCTATGGAGTGCAGTAGAACATTCTTACTACTTTAAAGGCGCTATAGAAATGCAACTTAGGCCCATCATGTCCACCACTGATTTTGGCTGTATGAAAGGGATTGATATGAAAAATTACAAAATGTTCTGTTTAAAGGAACAACCTCAGGTTGCATTATGTTTATACCTAAACACAAGAGGGCCTGATAATGCTATTTATTTTCATTAACGTGTCATCATGTTTTCAGACTACCGAAGTAAATGTACAAAAACTCCATCCTTGTGACTGGAGAACATCATCCTTCAAAATCCAAGTGTACTAACATCAGATTAACTGGCTGCTCCTCACAGTCCTGCATCATTTATCAGGCTATTTTAAACTGAAGCTAAAAGCAAGCAGGCAAGCAGACAGATCTACCATACATCTTCAATACAAGGAATTGACAGATGCTATAGAGCTACAATGTGACATCAATCAACCATTTTGAATTGAAACACTGGCGTTAGTGTTTCAGATGTATTAGAAAGCAACAGCATGTTAAACCAAGAAGGGATGTGTTTAGTACACAATTCCACAGGGGCTTTGGGAATTATAAAACCAAGGTTAACACAGCACAATTTGAACTGTGGCCTTTTAAGGCAAACATCTTTTCCCTAGACATTGCCTCTCATAAGTTCAATTCTACAGTTCATTTGCCTCACCCAAAATTCCTATATTATTTCATTTCCGCACATTCTTTTCCATGTCCTTTGGACTGACTCAACAATATTGGTGACTGGTCACTTATTTGCAAGGCTTTGTTTTCTGAGCAAAAGCCATTTTTCCCTTATTAACAAAGGTGGGGGTTTGGTGAAGCAGCCAATAACATGAGTGATTGTGGCCTCAGCATATCATCGGCTCCCCATCTGGAATCCCAGTTTTCCCAGGCTCCCACTCCCTTCCCCCCACCCACTCCGCCATCCTTCGACCCACCCTGAAGTCAACAGGTCATTAGATTTCTGAATTAGCTGACTCACCAGTGCCTGACTAACTGCCTGCTAATACAAGATGTTTCCTGTATTATTTTCCCTTGGATTAATTTATAGAAATTGGGTTAGGCAATCCCTGAATGCAGTGTCTCAAGCCAGAATCCATGGGTTTCCTGGAGATATTCTCAGAGGCTGGACACAAGCTGGGAGATAGTGGCAGAGTGTGACCACCAGTTGTACAGCATTGTGAGGTAATGGCTATCTCGCTTTAGGATATACCTGAAGGGACACTGAGAATGACACATAGATTGATAGGTAGGCTCTCAATTACAGCTAATAGTAGGCACCACAGCCACAGCGTTATTCAAGCATTTTCTGTCTCCATTTACAATAATAGTATTTCTTCATATTGCTACACCCAAGCTATGACTAACTGCACCTGCAGTTACCTTTGTAGTGGCACTGACAACAACCATACAGTACCTTATGTTTATCTATTACCTTCGACATAATGAAACATCACAAGACGTTTCACAGAAGTATCATAAAACACAATATGATACCTAGAGATAGTAAGAACTGCTAATGCTGGAGTCAGAGATAACAGAGTGTGGAGCTGGAGGAGCACAGCAGGCCAGGCAGCATCAGAGAAACAGGAAAGTTGATGTTTTGGGTCGGGACCCTCCTTCAGAAATTTCTGATGAAGGGTCCCGACCTGAAACGTCAACTTTCCTGCTCCTCTGACGCTGCCTGGCCTGCTGTGCTCCTCCATCTTCACCCTGTGTGATCTATGATACCTAACCAACCAATAGAGATCAGGTCAGACAATCAAAAGAGCTACAAAAGCAGAAGTTGCTGGAAAAGCTCAGCAGGTCTGGCAGCATCTGTGAAGAAAAAATCAACTCTGTTTTTTGTTCCTGACTTACAGCATCCACAGTTCTTTCGGTTTTTAATCAAAAGAGCTACATTTAAACCAGTGTCTTGAAGGACCAAAGTGAATACAGAGGCAGAGGGGTGCAGGGGGGAATTTCCAGAAACCGGGACTTAGACAACTGAAGGCACAGCCATCAATAGTGGAGTGATTACAATTGGAAATAAGCAAGAGGGCAGAGTTAGAGTCTTGCAGATATCCCAGAGGGTAGGTTCTTAACTTGCTTGTGTGTTTCTTTCCAATTCCTTCCTGTGCCTGTTAGATACATAAAAGATGACAAATCTGATAGAAATCTCTTGGGTACTTGTTCCTCTTAATAGTCTGAGAACCACTGCCAGCAGTTGTACTAGTCAGCATCAGCAATATGAAAAGAGTATAAAACCAGTGGTAGTAAGAACTGCCGATGCTGGAGTCAGAAATAACACAGCGTGGAGCTGGAGGAACACAGCAGGTCAGACAGCATCAGAGGAGCAGGAAAGCTGACGTTTCGGATCAGAACCCTTCTTCAGAATCTTTCCTTAAACAGTGGCAGAGGAAAAAAATCTCTTCCTGAGGATCAAGTTACAAATGGAAATGGAGTAAATTCATTGATAGCTGACTCACTGATACCTGGATGGTAATTTCTCAGCCTGGCTACAGGTCTATTAGAGGGAAAGCAATAGTTTCATCGAAGTGAGCTTCACCCTATCTCACACTGGTATTTTCACCCTTGGTAGTGTTCCTACCTTTGAGCCTGGGTTCAATACCCTCCCATTCCAGAGGTGTGTCTTAACATCACTGAACAGGTTGTTAAGAAAATATCTCTGTCTTATGAATAAGGCATGAGTCTTCATTCTAGCCCAGGACAAAGAGATTAGTGTTAGCTCGAACAGAGAGAAAACCTCCCCTGTTCTTCTAATAGTGTCATGGGATCTACAGAAAGTGAGGACATTGCTTCAACAGCTCCCCAGAAAGATAGCACCACTGACAGGATAGCACGCCCTCAAGCATTTTGGCAATGTGCTGAGGATTTAGAAAGGTGCTTATCAATGTGCTCTCTTTTCTCCTTCATGTCGAGAATAAGGCCAAACAGGAGCTGACTCCCCCAAGCATAACGTTGCAGTTAAGCTGCTGGGCCAAACCAAATATATAACTAAGGTAAAGGAAGTTCAGAACCTGGTCAGGAGCTAAAATAGAAACTAAGGTTTGGATACCAAGAAATGCTAAAAGAAAGAAACACAACACCTTGTTTTGATAAGTTCCTGTTGTTTAGAAAATGGTTATGAGAGAATTACCAGCGGTGTCATAAAAAACGTCCCGAGCCAAAGGAAATATGAAGAGGGCGTGTAATGATTCAGTGAAAAGGTGGACTTTAAACTGGATCTGAAAGGTAGAATGGGAGGAGGAGACAGTGGAGTGGAGTGAGGGGGAAGACAAAGGGAAGAGTGGGGGGAAGGACAGAGGAGGAGGGGAAAGACAGAGGCAAGTATGAGGGAGAAAGAGAGAGGAGTGAGGGGAGGAACAGTGTGGGGAGTGAGGGGGAAGTATGGGGGAGGAGTGAGGGGGAAGGACAGGGGGAGGAGTGAGGGAGAAAGAGGGAGGAGTGGGGAAAGGACAGAGGGAGGAGTGGGGGGAAGGACAGAGGGAGGAGGGGAAAGATAGAGGGAGGAGTGAGGGGAGGGATAGAGGGAGAAGTGAAGGGGAAGGGCAGGGGGAAGAGTGAGGGAGAAAGACAGAGGGAGGATTGAGGAAAAAGGACAGAGGGAGAAGTGAGGGAGAAGGACAGAGTGGGTAGATGGAGATGGAGACAGACGGGGAGGAGAGAAAGGGACTAGGACAGAAAGGTAAAGCAGCGGAAAGAGAAAGAAGGAGCTTAGAGAATGAGAAAATTTAGGTTGATCTGGCAGATGATAGAGGGATTGCATAAGAGTAAAAATATTTGGTAAACAGTCACTTGTCTCTGCTTAGTCGGATGAAACAATCACAACCTCTACTTCTATAAGAACTTAAATAATATAAAATATCTCAAGAAACTTCAGCATTGCTGAAAAAGGGATGTTTTGTCAAACCATTTCATCTTGCATTTGTCAGGACTAATCTCAAGAATACTAATTCAAGGGGAAAACTAACATCCATGATGCAAATGTAAGAACAGAAATTACTGGAGAAATTCAGCATGTCTGGCAACACCTGTGGAGAGAAAGCAGAGGCAACATTTTGTTGTGAAGTTGGATCATTGGACCCAAAAAAAAACTCTGCTTTCTGTCCATTGATGCTGCCAGACATGCTGAATTTTTCTAATAATTTCTGCTTTTGTTTCTGATTTCCAACATTTGCAGTTCTTTGGGTTTTTTTCAAAGAAAATGTTAGTATTCCCCTTGAATTGGTATTCTTGAGATGTGTCCTGACAAATGCAAGATGAAAAGCTTTGACAAAGTATGCCCTTTTTCGACAGTTCTTAAGCTCTGAACTACCAAATCACAATTTGTATATATCAAGCAGCTTCATATGAACATGAAAAAGCAACATTTACAGCTAGCCATGTAAGAAGATAATAAAACAGATGGTCAAAACTTTGTTAAAGAGGTTTTGGTTCTAGTCCCCTTATTTAAGGAGAGATATTATTTCATTGGAGCCAGTTCAGAGAAGGTTCATTAGGGTGATCCCTGGTATAGAATGGTAGGAGAATGAGAGGTAATCTCATTGAAACATAGGATTCTTTAGGGGCTTAACAGGGTAAATGCTGAGAGTCTATGACATAGCTTCAGAATAAAAGAATGCCAACTTAGGACTGAGATGAGGCTGAATTTCATCTCTTAGACAGGTGCAAATCTTTGGAACACCTTGTCACGGGGAGCTGTGGGGGTAAGAGCCCATGTGCATATTTAAGGCTGAGCTAGATAGATTCTGAATCAACCAAACTATTAAGCACGCAGGAGGAATGTAACAGGTACACTTCATGTGTTGTCTTTTCCATCATTATATTGCTCACAGAAGTTAAAATGGGAGCCCATGAGTAATTGAAAAGGAAAGTGCAAGAGTGTGAAGTGTGGCGAACAAGCAAATGACCTGTTTTTAGCTGATCACCAGCCGATACCTTGGTCACTGGGATCATTAAGGAACAATCAACAATAGTTTGGTGGAAGTACAATGAGTATTACGTTTTGGTAGAACATGCAATTGGGATTTTGAAGCATTTCTTATGGAGTCATTGTGGTACAGAAGGAGATCATTCAACCCATGAGGTCCATGTTAGCTCTCTGTCGAACAATCCAATCTGTCCCATTCTCTCTGTTTGTCCCCGGAGGCCTATAAGCTTATTTCTCGCAAGTGCAATGTTCCCTCTAGCTGTTACAGGGAAAGGGCAGGAAAGTGGACGTGAGGAGTGTTGGATCAGCTGTGGTTCTATTGAATAGCAGAGCAGGCTCGAGGGGCCGAATGGCCTACTCCTGTTCCTATTTTATACGGTTTTATGGTTTTCTTCCTAAATAGGTTTAAAATCATGTCTTATAAGAGGGAAAAGAGATAGAGAGGGGAGAGATTTATGGAAGGAATTCCAATGCTCAGGATCCAGGCAACTGAAGGCACTGCTGCTAATTGTGGAGCGAAGGATTTAGAGGAGCCCAGAATTCTCATAGTGATGCAGGGCTGGAGAAGGTTTAGAGTTAGGAGGGTCTGAGGCCTTAGAGGGAACTGAACACAAAAATGAGAATTTTAAAATGGAGGCGTTGTCAAATGGAGAGTCAGTGTGGGTAGGTGAGCACAAGCCTAATGTATCAATGGGACTTAGTGCAAGATTGTAGTGACCTGCATAGCAATTACATTGACAGAGGAGTATGCTTATAAATCATTGTGTTGTACAAAAGGAGTGTGTGGGGCCCCAGACGATATGGAGAGAAATAAACTAATATGTGTTGCATCTTTTAATACTTCTTTATCTCCCATTCTCTTTAGTTTATATGAACTGTGCTCTAACTTTCCCATGCTTGATGAGATCATTCATTGGCAGTAATCCAGAAGAGAGATTGCTGCCAAAGCTAGGGAGTTCTCACTGGTGCTGTCCCTAGGAGTGAATATCATGCAGTTAAAATATCACTTTACCCAGTTATTGAAGAGGGTTTCAACTCGCATTGGCGAGGTCACGCTGGTTCCAAGGCAAGTGACACAAATTGTCACAGTCCAGCAATCTCCAATGGAGCAAGTCAGTAAAACAGAAGTCAATTTTCTACGTATTGCTTAGAATGCTTCAGTCAAGGGGAGTATGCATTCCATACTGATATATGGGAAACAAGACTGATGATTATCCTTCTTCCTATTGGTAAGGGTAGCAAATAAGTAATGAACCCTTTTTATCACGGTACTTCATTACCCTGAACACATACTATCAGGAATTTAGCTCTAAGGAGGAAATGGATGTTTTAGCAACAAGCACAAGTCAAGGTGGAGTATAAGAATGTGCTGGAGCAGAATGATCATTGTCATCCATGAGCCAGAATCTATTTCTTTATAAAACCTACTCGTTTAACCATTCTCTAACTGGTTCCCCTGTCTGACAAGTATTCCTGGCCATTATAAATTTGCTGCTATCTGCTCTGTCAGAGATACTATCATCTGGACAGGAGATTAACCCAAAACTTTGACTGCTGTCCAAGGTGGATGCAAAAGGTCCCACTGTACTTTTTCAAACAAGACAAGGAGTGTTCTCCCCAGTGGCTTGATGAATATTTATCACTCAACCAACATCATTAAGGTCTGATCACTATCGTATTGCCGTTTCATGAGACCTTACTATGCACAAATTGGCTACTGTGTTTCCTGCATCCCAAGAATATTTCACTGACTGTAAAGTGTTTTGGGAGATTCTAAGATACTGCTTGAGCACAAATTCTTTCCCTGTATTTTCAACAGGAAGCTTAGTGAGAGCTTGGGGCCCAGGTGGAGGTATAGTCACCAGTAACAGAACAATGTAAATTGAGATTGATCAGAAGTGAGGAGTGCAGAACTGTTGCAGTGTTGTAGGAGCTGGAGAAGCTCACAGAGATAGGGAGAGGCAAGGCCATGAAAGCATCTGTGCACAAATATCCTGGCATTATTTAAAATGAACAGTCATCCTTTAGGGGCAGCAAGGACGGGAGCCTTTTATCTATCAGATGGTTGTGTAACTTTCTGCTTCAAAAGGTGGTGAGTTGGGGTCAGTAAATATTTTTAAGCCAGAGGTAGATCATCTCTTGTTAGGCAGGTGAAGCAAAGGTTATCAGAAGTAGATGGGAATATGGAATTTGTAGAACAAATAGATCAGCCATGATCTTATTGAATGGTGAGCAGGGTCAAAGGGCTGAATGGCCTACATTTGCTCCTAAATTTGTGTGTTTGTATGTACTCTGGGCAGCAGAGTCATTTGAGGTTGCTGCTGTTTTTCAAGTCATTGCAGCCCTGGTAAGGATTCCGTTATGAGACCTGACCAATGGCAGAATCAAAAAGTTTTCAGTGGTAATGGTAAAAGTGCTAGATCCTGGGGGAATGAGGCTGCTCACAGAATGGAGTATGCCTTGCGGTCAGAGCCTGTACTTCCTTCAAGCACACAGGGTGCAGCTCATGTATCTTCTTTTCCCTCATCATATTGCTCACAGAAGTTGGAAATAGGAGCCCATGAGTAAGTGAAAAGGAAAGTGCAAGACTGTGAAGTGTGGAGAAAATAGCAGAGGACCTGTTTTTAGCAGATAACCAGTAGGCTACTAATATATTCTGGTTAGTGGGATCATTAAGGAACACTCAACAAAAGCTTGGTGGAAGGACAATGTGTCTCACATTTTGGTGGAACATCCAATTGGGATGTTGCAGCATTTCTTATGGAATCATTATGGTGCAGATGGAGGCCATTCAACCCATCATGTCCATGTTCGCTCTCTGTAGAATGATCCAATCTGTCCCATTCCCTCTGTTTATCCTTGGAGCCCTGTAAATTTATTTCTCTCAAGTGCAATGTTCCTCTAAGATGTGCGCCTGCACAGTCACTCTGTTGTTCTGCGATTATGGCATTAACTTTTGGTTAATGCTAGGGGCATCAGCGTGAGAGAGTGTGCACTTGGAGGTGGAATGACACTCATTTGTCCTCCCTCAATGAGGTCATTGAATCTCTTTCAGTATCCAGGATCGTGGACCCCACACCCTTGCTACTCACCCCTTCTGTGGCTTCTCGCTAGCACCTGCCACTCAGCCCCTCTATGGCTTCTAGCCATCTGCTTTTGCTCACAGATGCTGATCTCTTCTTCCCACAACTGAAACAATACATCTCTACAGGCGCTTGCTGTTTGTAGTATTACCTCCAGGGCTGTGTCTGAGAATGGAGTGGGGGTTGGGAGCTGACAGTGACAGGGCTGCTGTTGGTTGATCTTTCCAAGTTGGCTGCCCATCTACAGTTCTGTTTTGTGTGCTGATGACTGGGGAATGAAGAATTTCTAACCACTGCCAAGATTCCTTAAAATAGAAGCTCTTTGATAGGTGCAAGACATCATCACACCTGCCCATCCAATTGGTTAAAAGATGGGAAATACAGTGCTAGATGAAACAAAACATAGCAAAACCTGGTTTGAGATCTTTTATAAAAACCAAAAGAACTGCAGATGCTGTAAATCAATGACAAAAACAGAAGTTGCTGGTAAAGCTCAGCAGGTCTGGCAGCATCTGTGAAGAAAAAAATCAGAGTCCCAAAATGTTAACTTTGAGTGTTTTTCTTCACTGATGCTGCCGGACCTGCTGAGCTTTTCCAGCAACTTCTGTTTTTGTTTAGATCTTTTATGTTCAGAATTTGTCATTAACCACAGCACCTCTCTCTACTATCTACCACTTTAAGCTGATCTCAACATTAAAACCCAGCCCATAATTCCTCCAATAACTTGCCAAGATTCCTCTGACAGCACCTTCCCAATTCACAACCCCCGGAATCTAGAAGGACAAGGGCAGCAGGTACATAGAACACCACCATCTGCAAGTTCTCCTCAGCCATTCACCATCCTGACTTAGGAGTGTATTACTCTTCCTTCTCTGCCTGTCGGTTAGAATCTTGGAGTTCCCTTGCTGACAGCATTATACATGCCCCTACACCCAAGGACTATGATCGTTTAAGAAGGCTGCACACTATCACTTACTGCAAGGCAATTAGGGACGGGTAATAAAAATGCTGGCCTATCTAATGATTCTAACATACCGAGAAGGAACGCATTTAAAAATTACAGCAGTGATTACATTTCAAAAGCATTTCATCGACAGTGCAGTGATTTGGGAGAGCCAAAAAGTGCTATAAAAATGCAAGTCTCTTCTTTGTTATTCTATATTTATCTCTGATCTCCTCCAATTTCAGTTTCCTGAGCATCTCTGATAATAATTACTCCACCATCACTAGCTGCCAAGGCAGTAAAGGCTGGAATTCCCTCCCTAAACTTCTCTCCCTCTTCATATCGCTCTCTCTCTTCCTGCAAGACATTCTTTAAAACCTGCCTCTTTAACCAAAGTTAAGGTCATCTTGTCCTAATGTCACCTTCCATGGATCGATGCAAAGTTTGTTTGATGCAACCTTTGCAAGGAAGTGTTTTCCTACTTAAGAGGTGCAATCCAAATGCAAGTTGTTGTTGTAGCACTGACCATACTTCACCCTAATGGACAGTCCTTCACCACATCTCAGGTCAGACCCCTCTCCACAAGCAAAGGAGAATGGAAAGACAAATCCAGCCAAGCAGACAGCATCAGAGGCTGAAATACTGATGGACTCGCAAAAACAAAAGGCATGTTTCAAATTCTCAATGGTATTTCTCTAAAAATTCCTTTCCAAGGATCGGTAACCAGAGGGCACAGATTTGAAAGTAACTGGCACACGATCCAGCAGCAAGATGAGGCATTTTTTTCTTGACTGCAATGACTTGAATTTTAACTGGAGGTAGGTGAGACAAAAATCAGAGACAACTGCCTCAAGAAGGTTTACTGACATGCTCCAGCTCTTTGCCTGGGGAGGGGGTTGGGCTGTCTTTTGAAGCAGTAATTTAGGAATCAGTAGGAATTCTCCCCCTTTCCACAATGCGATCTTTCCAGCAGCACGTGGCCATACACCTGGTCAACAGCAGGGGAGGCACGTGCACAGCAGGAGGTCATGGCAATGCCATCGCCACAGGATTTGGGGCTGTCAATGGGGCAGAATGGCAAACTTGGCTTCTCCTACAGTCTCGGTAAGCTCCAGAGCACTGAGTGGCGGAGGGGGGTGGGGTTTGGTGTTGGTGGCAGAGGTGATGGAGAGGCAACGTTGCCTTCCTTCCTCCCTCTTTCTCTGCTGTGCTCCCCACTCCAACCACACTGAGGACTGCAGGCTGCCCCTGCAATGGGGTGAAGCTGAATCCAAACTGGGATGGCAAGCCTGCGTGACCCTTGGTTGCCTTTTGGAAAACTGAGCCGGAGAGGTACGCTGCTTTCACACGGCCGGGTTTCAGACCCAGGGATGATTCCCCAACAGCTGAGAATAATCAATGATAAGAAAACTCAGCCAGTTAGATCTAAAAGGCAGCATCTGAATCAACAATTCCTCACCTTTGAATGACCAAGCACAAGAATGACAAATTTATGGATGATGATTGATGGAAAGCCAACAATGAGGACATTGGATGGTCAGTTCTGGACTTGATTAAAGCAGGGATTCAGATTTCAACAGCAGAGGAAGGGACTGCAACAGATAATGTAACAGAGGTGGAAATAAGCAGTGATTGTGATGGTCTGAACCCATCACTGTATGAAATAGGACAACACCCTTCAATCTTCTTCAGATAGTGCATTCCAGATGAGAGAACTGCTCATTCTTGCGCCAGTTCAATACCAATTCACGAAAGGGAATTGCATGTGGAACTTGCAAAGGGACAGATTTTTTTTCAGCTGTGAGGTAAGAACAAAGGAGTGTGGTCGACCCTCAGAATGAGAACCACTGCAGCTTGTGGCACGAACCTACAAGTGGAGTCTTTCAATGTGAGGAGGTTGTTAGGCTGTAGCTTCCACACAGTGCTGACAGACTAGGAAATTCTCCAGCTCATACAGTCTGTTAGACATCATCGAGTCATACAGTCATACTGCACAGAAACAGACCCTTCGGTCCAACTCGTCCACGCTGACCATGTTCCCAAACTAAACAAGTCCCACCCGCTTACATTTTCGCCCATATCCCTCCAAAACGTTCCATTCATGTATTTATCCAAATGTCTTTTAATTGTTGTAACTGTACCTGTATTCACCACTTTCTCTGGTAGTTCATTCCACAAACCAATCACTCACTGTGTAAGAAAATTGCCCCTCATGTCCTTTTTAAAACTTCCTCCTCTCACCAGAAAAATCTGTCCCGTAGTTTTGAAATCCCCCACCCACAGTTTGATTATCAACCTGTTTGGACAGACATGACTCACTTTCCTTAGCCATTAAGTCCTAAAGTTGGTCCTGAACCCAGAGATTTGGACACTAGCCATAGCACCACTAAACCAGTGGGACTAGAATGATAGTTCTTCCATGGAGCAAGCACAGATACGCTAGATGATCTCTTTTAGTTCTGTACCATTTAAGGATGTTTACTATTAGTCTTTCTGAATGGATTGAAAAATCTCACACTGTCTTCTTCTCATAGAATCCCAACAGTGTGGAAATAGGCCCTTCAGCCCAACAAGTCCACACTGACCCTTAGAGCGTCCCACCCAGATCCATGTCCCTAATCTACACATCCCTGAACACTACAACAAATTTAGCATGGCCAATCCACCTAGCCTGCACATCTTTGGACTGCAGGAGGAAACCGGAGCACCTGGAGGAAACCCACACAGACATGGGGAGAATGTGCAAACTCCACACAAACAGTCACCCAAGGGTGGAATCAAACCCGGGTCCCTGGCGCTGTGAGGCAGCAGTGCTAACCACTGAGCCAGCGTGCCACCCCAATGGTGTGAAGAAGCAGGTCCTGAATCAAGAGTGTGGAATCTAAATGGATTGCAGTTAGGAGCGGTGCTGACTGAAGTGTTGGAATGGCTGACCATTACCTTGGGATCCTGAATGAAATGGATGGAAAGTGAAACATCAAAGGGATTGTATGTGTCGTTAGCAGCGCTGTGAGCTCAGATTTGACTCGCTCACAAATCCAACAGGACAGAGTTTGCTCAGGCACGCATGATACAGGGCATTAGCACTGCCAGAGAGATTAATTTCACAGGATGACAGCTCTTGAACATAGTGGAGTTTTAAATGTGGAACGTTGGGAGATCAAATGCACTTATTCAGTGACTTCATGATTCCCCACTATCACACACTTCAATTATGTCAATGTATTGTGGGCCTAGTGATCCCAGTACTAGAAAACATTGATAAAACCATCAGTGTGCTCTGGCATCCTGTCTTATGACATATTGCTTTGTCTTGTGTACAGTACAAGCATTGCATAATCCTGCTAAGAATCATGTTTTTTTTTGTCTTTGCTTAATCTCTTATGTCCTGGAGCTTTTGCTATTTGGCCAAAACATTCAAAAGAAAGTTGAAACATTCCATGTGGAATCTCAGAGAAGTTCCTGTCACCGAAAACAAACGTCTTTGAGTTTACCGTCACGGTGCTTCAGTTGGAAATAGCACCTGAAATTCGGTTGTGCTTTGATACCAATTAGGGCAGTAACCCCACACTAGTGTCAATGGGATGATACTGTCCAACCAAGATTCTGAAGACATCTGATGGGGTAAGAAAGAATTTGTGCAATTATAATATTAATTTTCCACTCAACTCCTAGAACTATTATCTTCAACTTCTTGCTCCAAGCTCCCTAACAATTGGTTCCAAAACTGCCCTTGACCACTGTCACAGACACTGTACAAAGCCTTATATAATCCCAAGATGAGCCCACACTCCACAGAAAAAACATGAACTTTCTCCCCTGTTATTTAGGCCTTTACCATCCCTGCTTCACCTCATTTGAAAGTGAAACCCTCGACTTTGCCTTATTTACCTCCAAACTCAATCATTCAAATCTTCTGTTGAACAACCTCCCATCTCCCAAACTCCATAAATTTAAGCCAAACCAAAATTCTGTTTTGCTGGGTCCTAATTTTATCAGGTTTTGTTCCCTGAGGATCACTGACCCACACTGGCTTCCGGTCTAGCAACGGCTTCATTTGAAGATTCTCATCCTTGATTTCAAATCCATGCTCAGGCTTACCTCTCTGAATCTCCATAACCTCCTCCAGTCTGACAACCTTCTGAGATATTCTGGTCTTGCGTTCATTCTGCACATTGCTTCACTCCACCAGTGGTAGCCCTGCCTTCCCCTGTCTAGGCCCTAAGTCCTGGAATTTCCTCCTTGAACATCTCTATCTCTCTTGGCTCTTCAGTCAAGATCTGGAAGATCTCCTTCTTTGACACCATTGTCTATTTTCATCTGATTTATTTTCCACAATTTTTTCAAATGTTAGAGGAGTATCTCCAAACAGAAAGGCAGAAACACAACTAACTCAACGACACCCAAATTAGGGAACATAAAAAACTGCATCTCAATTTATAGCAATCGGTGTCAAATTCCTTATGAATGACCCAACAGCATTTGACTCCACTCTGAAATGCAGAACAACAACTCACAGAAACCAGACATTACATTTAAACTACCAATCAACACTTTTCTGTGTCATGTAAATTTAAAGAGAAAGTGATTTTAATAAATAAAGCTATGCATTTAAATGGTGTCTTTCATGACTACTAAATATCTCAAATTGCTTTATACCCAATGGCTATAGTGGCTTTTGAAGTGCATCAATATCATAGAATGGCTACAATGTGGCAACAGACCATTTGGCCCAATAAGTCGACACTGCCACTCTGAAGAGCATCCCAGCCAGAGCCAGCCTTCTACCCTTTCCCTGTAACTCTGCAATTCCCATGTTTAATCCACCTAACTTACACATCCCTGGACACAATGGGCAATTTAGCATGGCCGATCCACCTAACCTGCATATCTTTGGACTGTGGGAGGAAACCCATAGAGAAAACGTGCAATATCCACACAGACAGTTGCCAAAAGGTGGAATTGAACCTGGGTCCCTGGTGCTGTGGGGCAGCAGTGCTAGCCACTGAGCCACCGTGCGACCCATTTTATAACCACAAACATGTTGTATTGTAGAAAAATGCAGCAGTCAGTGCTTGCACATAGATTCACATCTCTGGAGTGGTACTTGAACCCATAACCGTCCAATGTTTCCAAGTTAACATTAACTTGAATAATATACAGAAGACAAATCAGAAGTAACACAGAGCTGGAGGATCACAGCAGGTCAAGCAGCAGCAGAGGAGCAGGAAAGTTGACATTTCAGGACCCTTCTTCAGAGGTCCTGACCCAAAATGTCAACTTTCCTACTCCTCTGATGCTGTCTGGCCTGTTGTGTTCTTCCAGCTCCACACTGTGTTATTTCTGACACCAGCATCAGCAGTTCTTACTATCTCTGAACGAATCAGAAATGTTGTTTTCTATTTGTTGTGGGGAGTCAAACGAACTCCTTCAAAATAGCTCCTCAAAAGGAGTCCACTCCTTCACACAAAGCAGCTTCTCCCAAGTGTTTCTCTCTGTAATTACAAAAAATTCTAAGGCAATGCTGAGTTTAAATGGAGATTACCTCAAATCTGTAATTCAGTCGGAACTCATCCTTAAACACAATTAATTGTCTTGCCAATTTTATCCCAGCGTAATTTATTAAAAACATTAAACAGATCACAGAAGTTTATCCATGAGATATATCTCGAGCTATCCCCCATTGTTACATTGCATGGAAACTATTTTTACCAATTTGGCTCTCAGACAGAACACAGTCATCAGCTGTCTGCAGTTGCTGAGAAAATATCCTGTTCAAGGAACAGTTACAAAAATGAACAAGCTGTTGGGATGAATGGACAAAGCTGGATTCAGTTTCAGGGTTCCTTATTAGTGCAATTGGTTTGATGGACAGCTTTGGAGCTTTATGGGCTGCTGCATTGACTCAGATGAATAAATTGGTCCAAACCAAATTGGATGGTGCAATTAAAATAACAATAAGAGTGTGCGCAACAGGTTCAACAGCTTCAGAAAGAAATAGAAGATCTGCAATTGCTTGGTACTCATGGTGCAATGGTGATGACCATACCTCTGGACCAGGAAGATGGGATTCGGGTCCTACCTGCTTCAGAGATGCAATAAGACCATAACCTGAACAGTCTGATTAGAATATGTCTATATCAAGAGTACTCTCAGCATGCCTTAGATTTGGGGGAAAAAAAGCTCCTCACTTGGAAGGATTCTTGTGGCACAGTGGTAGTGTCCCTACCTTTGGACCAGGGTTCAAGTCCCAACTTCGGGTCTGTAACAACATCTCTGAATAGGGTGACTAGAAAATTAAAATTAAGACCCTCAATTGTGACCCATCACCAGAATCCTTCCTGAACTGGTTCCTAATTGAAAATGGTGTGTATAAATGTAAAGGCTGAGGGATGGTATGTTCCAGTATATGCATATGCAGGTATATTTAACATCGTAAAACACTCAAAGGTCTCTCACAGGGGCCATTATCAAACAAAATATGACATAATCACAGGAGGAAATACTAAGACAAGCTGCCAAATTTTGTTCAGAGATGCAGGTTTTAAGGAGTGTCTTAAAGGAGGAGAGCAAGCAAGCAAAGAGAAAGAGGGATGCTTGGAGCCCACGCAACTAAAGGTACAACCACTAATGATGGAAAAAAATCAAATCAGGATACGCTTAAGAGGCCAGAATTAGGGGACCACAGATATCTCAGAGGTTTCTGAGGCTGGAGGTCATTACAGAGAATGCGGGAGAGAAACCAGAGAGGGATTTGAAAATGAAGCATTGAATTTTAAAATCAAGACATTGATTGGCTGTGAGCCAACACAGTCAGCAAGCACAAGAGTAATAGTGGAATGGAAGTTAATGCAATTTCAGCCACAGATGGCTGAATTGGTGGGAGATCTGCTGGAGTGCCCTGGAATAGTCAAATGTCAAAGTCATAAACACTGATCAGAGTTTCAGCTGCAGATGAACTGAGGCAGGGACAGAGTCACACAGTACTTTTGAGGTAAACCTGAAGTATTTTGGTTGTTCCTGATAACATGTTCACAAACATAAAACCAAGACAGAATATACAGCTCAGAAATAGGCCCATTGCTGGCGTTTCCAACGTACACAGGCCTAATAAAGAATGACATTGTTGCATGTTTATCAGTGGAATCTATTGCCTGAAAGATTGTGAAGGAATAGAGCAAATGCTCAAAGAGACAAATGTGAGCAATGTTAGTTGACTTTTCAGTCATTCATTTTAAGTCATAATTGGATTTTGCCATAGACAATCCCAAATTTCTTAAGATGTGTTTTAATGCGTGCAGTTCAGTCATCTGGATATATCTACATTTTAAATTACATGTAAGTAAAATTAATTCTTCTTCAAGAAGAAGGCACCTGCATGTCATGTCGGACTATAAATACATTCATTTTCGCAACACTGTACTTAATGCTAGAGCATTGTAATGAGGGCTCATAGTCCTATCACAAAGCTTCTACTTGAAGAATTAATTCTGTATAATTTTTTCCAGGTGCATAAGATTTTTCTAAAACTAAAATAAATATTGTCCCAAACATCTGTCACATTGCAGACATTAGAATGCACAATGTTTTATTAACATATTTATCTTTCAACATGAATCTACAATCAGGAAATGCAGTTGCTGCCTTGAACATATCAACACAGTTATGACCAGACAGTACCATCCAACCTCAGTGGACGTGTGTAATAGCCAACACACTCTGACAGAGCAAGGGGCTGGCATTTGGAACTTCCCTCTGCTGAGTTTCCATTTTGGGGTTAGAGGAGGAGTCACATACAACAGTGAGACTGTTACAGTCTAGAGGCAGGAGATGCAACTGGTTTAAACGTCCTTATCTCATGATCCATTTAAAAGACATGGACCTGAGAATGGGCGACGATTACAGGGTAGGGAATAAGAGAGTCAGCTCTCCCAAATCGTTCTAATAACCTCAAGCAGCACCATGTACAGCAGAGGGATAATAGAACAGAATAGAGCAGTTGCAACACAGAACGAGGCCATTTGGCTTGCCATGCCAGTTCTAGCTCTCTCCAAGTGCAACTCACACCTAGTGCCACTCTCCTTTTTCCCTGTAGTTTTTCCTCCTGACACAGTGATCTAATTCTCTTTCCAAAGCCACAATTGAATCTGCCTCCACCACGTTCTTTTCCAAACCCCAACTACTCACTGCATGCGTGGGATTTTCCTCACATCAACAGGGTTACTTTTTCCAGTCACCAAAATCAATGCCCTCTCATTCTTGATTCATGACCAACAGGGCATTTCTCCCACCTTCTTCATCGGGACCCATCATGCATTTGAAAAGCTCAATTAAGCTTCCTCTCAATTGCCTTGTCCCCAAGGAGAACAGCCTGAACTTCTTTCTAATGCCTTGGTCAATATTATTCCCTCAACTAACTTCCCTCAAAACAAATTACCCATTTATTTGTTTCATTGTCTTTATGGGATCATGCTGTGTACAAATTGACTGGCACTTTCCTTACAATGTTCTAAAGATCATAGACTTAAGCTGAAGTATTGTGTAGTGTTTTGGGCACCACATTATAAGAAAGAAGTGAGTTATTACAATGGTGCCAAGTATGAGAATTAATCCAATTATGAGGATAGATTGAAGAAGTCAGGAATGTTCTCACTGGAGAAAAGTAGGAGGAGTGGAAATCTGATTGAGTTTTTGCAAAATCGTGCATGGGCTAGACAGAGTAGAGAGGGTGAAACTGTTTCTGCTTATAAAAGAAACAAGAGCAAGAGGACATAGATTTAAAATAATGTGCAAATGAAGCAAGGGTGATGTGAGAAAAACTTTTTGACACGGTGAGTAGTTAAGGTATGGCATGCAATGCCTGGATTCATGGTGGAGGCAGGTTCGATAGAAACATTCATTAAATACTTCATCCACTTCCTCTGACGCCATGCATAAATTCTCTCTTTTGTCCTTAAATGGACCTACACTTCCACTAACTACCTTTTTGCTCCTAATATATATATAAAATGCCTTGGGATTCTCCTTAATCCTACTTGCCAAGGGCATTTCATGGCCCCATGTAGCACTCCTAATTCATTGTTTAAGTTCTTTCCTGTTTCCTTTACATTCCTCAAGGGCCTTAGGGCCCTTTCTTTGCATACACAGAAGTCCTATCCTCTGACTGGAAAATACAAGTCCCGTTTTTGGCCTTTACCAATATGGTGAGTGGAACATTTCCATCTCCTAATAAGCTTGCCCAATATGTTACACTCTTAGTTATGAGGCCTTTTATTGCTTGTTGCATAGGTCCAACATCAACAAATTTCTACGCTTGTGTTTCAGGAAAAGGTGAGCAGAAGCAACTATTGGGTATAGAATTATCAGGAGATATCAGACATTTACTCAGAATCCAGTGAGCATGGCAGTTTTTATGAACGGCCCACTCCAGGATGGATCACACTAACATGCCTCAGAGCAAGAGGTCTGTTGCTGCAATGCTCCAAAACAAGCCAGGCCACCTGGAGAGGCACTGAGCCAAGGGCATGCACAAGCTTCCTAAGAGATAAGCATCTGGGTTACAAGATAGTTTATTATGGCGAAAGAAGTTGGAACATGCAGCCGCAGCTCCCCACACCAGCTCATGCCAAGAAGGTGAACATAGCGCAACAACTATTTCCCAGTTCAGTGTTGTTTTCATGTGCAAACTTAGGCTGCGTTTTGTAAGTGATTTAACTTTAACCATTGATGGGATGTTTTATTGCCGACAATGCAAACTAGAATCTAAAAGAGCAGAAGAGACAAGGACCCAGAGATCAACAACTGTCACAGTCCAGTCCAGTCCAGTCCAGTTTAATTCATTCAAATCTAATCCAGTCTATTCCAACCTAGTCCAGTCTAGTCCAGTGCAATCCATTCCAGTCCTTTTCAGTCCAATCCAGTCTATACCAATCCAGACCAGTCTAGAGTGATCTGGCTATATTCTAAAAAAAAAATGTGAAAAACAGCTAATTCATTTCTTGGTGAGTATTTTTCTCATTTATCTGTCAGAACTTGGTCAATTTTAATAATTGCAATGTTTCATTAGCAATTAATGTTTACTAATAGTCATAAAGCTTATTGCGTACATGGCTGAATATTTCTTATTTATTTTGACTTTGGAGTTTCAATAAGGGTAAGCAGACCATTTGTTGAAGGAATAAGAATATAAGCATGTGCAGGATTAGGCTTTAATTAAAATGGATTCAGTAAAATAATGAATTAATTAAAAGCTCTAAAGGTGGCAAGGCAGGTGAGATGTGATGGCTGTAGAATGTGGGATTTCATGGACACCTGCGTGATCTAAGGCAATGCCATCTGCAGTAGCTGTATGTGACTGGAGAAACTTCACCTCAGCATCAGCACACTGCAGATCTACATGTAGACAATGTGACACATCAGGAAGGAGATAAGTCTCCTGGCTGCTTTGGTCCAAAAAGAAGTCACACCCCTTAAGTTGAGGTTGTCTGAGTGGCCCATGGTCAGGGTCAAGTAAAGTGGGACTGCAAATGAGACAGGTATAGGGACTGAGAAAGTAAAAGTTAAGAAGCCTCAACCAACTGGCAGTTGTCCAATAGATTGAAAGTTTTTGCATCCTGTCTGGACAAATGTGGATGGGCTACAGGGTGGATGAGCGAACAACCGCGTGGTACAGTAAGCTATTCAAGTGGAGAAGTTGATAGGAATTTGGTGTTTGCAGCAGATAATACAATCAGGAGATAAGTGTAATTCTATGAAAGTGAGAGAAATAGGCCAGGAGGCTGTGCTGCCTGTCCCGAACCAGAATGCGGGACATTGGCTCGCAGCTGGAGAGGGATGGGATCCAACTGTCATCATTGGGTATGAATGATGTAGATAGGACAAGTGAAGAAACTCTGGCTAAGGAAGTGTGTGAATTTAGGGGCTAAATTGAAAGGAGAACCTCAAAGGCATTAATTGCTGAAATATCACCTGAGTCAAGAGAAAATCAGAATAGTGTGAATGAAATGAGAGAGTTAAATCTTGGCTCAAGGAGTGATGAGGGAGAAATGAAATTTGATTCATGGGGCACTAGCACTAGTATTGGGCAAAGTAGAAGCTGTATTGTTAAGAAAGCCTTCACCTGAACCACATTGGAACTAGTGTTCTGGTGAATTATGTAACCAGAGCAATAGAGAAGGCTTTATAGTAAAAAGGGTGAGAGATCGTTTGAGGAGAGATATGATAAACCAAAGAGAGAGGATAAGGCAATAGAGAACAGTAACAATAAGGGAATTGATAATCTAAGTCTGCCAACAAGTTGCAGAGCATAAAGATATAAGAGCAAACTGCAGGTAAAGCTATAGTTGCTGAAAATAATAAAAACAAAAGAGAATTAAAGACATGAATTAATGTACATATGAATCATCACAAATGGAATGTTTAAGCGTTTTCAACATTTAGGAAGGACAGGCAAAAGGGAAAAGCAAGTGGTGTTGCACTGTTAATAATGGATGAGATCAGCACATTAGTGAAAGAGAATCCTCGATCAAGATCAAAATGCAAAATCAGTTGGGTGGAGCTAAGAAACAGCAAGGGATAGCAAATATTGAAGGAAGTTATTCATAGGCTATCAAAAAATATTGATAACATTGGACACCATATTAACCAGAAATGCAAGATGTTCGGAGCAAGGACAATGCAGTAATCATGGGGCCATCGATCTATATATAGAGTTGATTACCCTACTTAGCACTAATGTAGTGAAAGATGAATTCCTGGAATGTATATGAGATGGTTTTCCAAGGCAGTGTGTTGAGGAACCAACTAGAGGACGGGCTATTTTAGATTCCTATTGTGCAATGAGAAAGGGATAACTAATAATCTCATCACAAAAGACCTGCAGGGAAGAGCACGTATAACATGTTAGAATTTTTCATTAAGATTTAAAATTCAATCCAAAACCAGGATCTTAAATCTGAACAAAGTAAACTACAAATTTATTGAGGGTCAAATCAGCTGTAGAAAATGTATGATGTTAGACAGATATTAACAAGCAATTAACTAACTGCGCAATGACTTACAACAAATTTACATTCTTTCAAGGCATAAAAATCTAGCAGGAAAGGTGATCCAGTATGGCTAACAAGTAAAGTTAATGACTGTATTAGATCAAAAATAAGGTCTATGAAGATGCCAAAACAAAAGTAAACTTGGAATTCAAAACATGACCAAGAAACTGTCAAAGAAAGAGAAAATATAGTGTGAAAGTAAACCAGCAAGAAACATGAAAACGGGCAGTAAAATCGATAGATGTGTAAAATGGAAAAGATTAGCAAGATAAACGTGAGTCTACTAAAGGCAGAGACAGAAAAACCTATAATGGGGAACAAGGAAATGGTATAGAAACTGAAAAATACTTTTAATTTGGGGGGGATTGAATCAGAGATAGTAGGAACTGCAGATGCTGGAGAATCCGAGACAACAAGGTGCAGGGCTGGATGAACACAGCAGGCCAAGCAGCATCATAGGAGCAGAAAGGCTGACGTTTCAGGCCTCGACCCTTCATCAGAAAAGGGTCTAAATACTTTTAATTTGTTGTCCTGCAGGAAAGTACAAATATCCTCCCAGTATTAGTAGAGGACCAACGGACGAGCAAGATTGAGGCAATGAAATAATTATATTGGTTAAAAAAAAAAGCAGCAGAGAAATTAATGAGAGTGGAAGTTGATAAATCCCCTGGACCTGATGATGTACATCCTACAGTGTTGAAGAAGGTAGCTATAGAGAAGCATTGGCAGTCATCTTCCAAAATTCTACAGATTTTGGGGTGATTCTTGCAAGTTGGAAGGTAGCAAATATCACCTCACTATTTAAGAAAGGAAGGCGAGAGAAAATGGGGAGCTCCAGATTTGTTACCCTGGAGAAGAATGTTAGAATCCATTATAAAGGATGCGAAAACTGAACATTTTCCTCATTCTGGGGTATCAAGAATAATGGCAGGATGTAAGAATGTCATCATAAGAATGATGACTCAATCAGAGGAGCATCCAACATCACATTGAACTCTTCCCTTCTTTATGGTGAAATCACTGTCTAGCCATCAGTTGGCAAGAAACTTATCTGCATGCATCTGAAACCATTAATTACCCAACTCATCAGAATTAGCTTTCCTTTCCCAATTAAATGCTGTTGATTGAGATTTGATGCTCCAGAATCTCTGCAATGAACCAAGTGACCGAGTTGGTGAGTTTGCATCTCTGCCTTCAGTCTGGGTGAGTATACAGCTTTCGCTCCCTCTGATCTTATTTATTTATTTATTTATTTGATTTAATTTATTGTCATATGTATCTTGTTACAAAATTCGGTGAAAAGTGTTGGATAGTGTTACCATTCTCCGGCGCCATCCTAGGACACAGAAAAATAAACCAAAATATAGAATATAAATGAAGAAAACTTAGCATATAAATAAAGTATCCAACTTTACAGTCCTTCTTGTTAAATGCTCCATTGTGGGTCATGGGCCATGGGCTTGGTAGCCAGGCACAAGTCCACTTTGTCACACAGCCACCACTGGAACAAAAGTCACCACTGATGACCTCACCACCATGAGTCCTCAATGGACCTCACCAATGCAGACACCATCGATACTGCCTGGTACCACAATAGCACAAACTCACCGCTACCACCACCTCCATGAGTGTGCGCTGGAAACTGACGCCTCTGGGAACGCAAACTCACCTCCACAGCAGCAGCCATTTGTTGGTGCTAGGGCCACCTTGATGATGCAGAATCCTCCAGGAACCCACTCGCTTCCAGCTCTGCTGCCATGAGTCCGCGCTGCTGGGCCTATCCGAGTCCGCGCTGCTGAGCCTATCCAAGTCTGCGCTGCTGGTCCTATCCGAGTCCACGCTGCTGAGCCTATCCAAGTCCGCGCTGCTGGGCCTATCCGAGTCCACGCTGCTGGGCCTATCTGACTCTGCGCTGCTGGGCCTATCCAAGTCCGCGCTGCTGGGCCTATCCGAGTCCGCGCTGCTGGGCCTATCCGAGTCCATGCTGCTGGGCCTATCTGAGTCCGCACTGCTGGGCCTATCTGAGTCCGCACTGCTGGGCCTATCCAACTCCGCGCTGCTGGGCCCAGTCGCCACTGCTGATGCCATCATCGTGACTGAACTCTTCACCAAGAGGTGAGTAAAATAAAATAGAAGAGAAAAAAAAGAGAGAAGTGAGGGGCAAAAAAAAGGAAAAGAAAAGCATACAGAGCAGATGAGCCCTGGCCTCAGAAGCCCTGCTCCACCACCATGCCGATATCTTCACAATGCTCCTTCTCTTCGCTTTCATTCGCATTGCTGAAACTATAGTTGATACTCCCCACTTCTGAAAAAGAGTCCCTGCACCCAAAACATGAACTCTACTTTCTCTCCACAGATATTGCCCGACCTGCTGAGCTTTTTCAGCAATTTTGTTGGTACCTCTATGTTGACTTGGACACACTGTGTTACAGGACCAGTGCCCCATTCAAATGGACATCAGCTGTGTATCAGCATCAGCTTCTCAGGTGGATCTTCAGTGAGCACGCTGAGGAAATGGCCTGTGGATGGAAGGAAGCACAGAAGGAAAAGCAGGAGAATGCGGCAGTGGGAAACAGTGAAGTGTCCGTATGAATTAGGGGAGATATGCCAGTGCACAACATAGTGCTGTGCCAGTGTTGGAGTTGGCAAATGTGCCAGCAGCTGGCACAACACCGTGCTACATGTGCTCAAAGGATGTGGACCCTAAGTTGGGGGGGCGGTGGGGACGCTGGGGGTGCTTGGGGTGCTGGGGGCGTGCTGTGGAGTTGAAGGTGGTCTCCAGCCAGTCAGGGGGAACTGCCATAATCAATCCAGGGACACGGCCACCATCAGGCAAGGTAAGTCGGGTCCAGCTGGTGCCCCAGTCAGGGCAATTCCAGACCACTTTGGTCACAACTTGGAGAGCATACAAGGCCAACAAGGGCATCCACACCTGAATAATCATGGGATCCAGGTATAAAACAGAGGCATTAATGGTCATGTACAGGGGATTAACCAAAATGGGTGGTGGTTTATCAGGGGCACAATAATCACGATATAGTACGATATGTGAAGAATGGTGGGATTATTTTACAGATCACTGGAGAGAGACTGCAAGACACCACAGTCAACACAAAGCCTCACGATATTCATCCAAAAATCAATAGTGCAATAAGCTTTCAAAATCGACAAGGCAGCATCGAAAGAGGGAGGAGCATTCAGCTGATCCTTTTGGCAAGGGATCAGAGGTCAGGGCTGGACTGTAAAGCCACTGTACAGGCAGTTCCAGTGAACCTGAGTTCAGTGATTACATAATCCTTTGCACCTATCTTCAGTTCGCGTGCAGGCAAAATACCTCCAGCTCACTTGCCACATGATTCACCAAGTTATTAGCACAACAATGAACTGCGAAGCCCCTGATCGTGGGGGATAACTTCGGTATTGGTAGATATGCTGCCACTCAACGCAATACTTGATCTTCAAAATGGAAAATCTCAGCCTTTGAAAATTATGGTAGGATTGGGCAGGGACAACATGGATTTCTGAAAAGGGAAATTATGTTCGATAAACCAACACAGATAAGGGGGAACCAGTGTATGTGATCTATTCAGATTTTCAGAAAATCCAACACTGGAGGTTAGTAAGCAAAGTACATGGGATTGGGGGTAATGGACTGGCATGATTTAAGAATTGGTTAACAGGTCAGTAAACAGAGAATACAAGTGAACAGGTCATTCTCAGGTTGGCAGGCTGTGACTAATGGAGTTTTGCAATGATCAGTGCTTGATCCTCAGCTGTTCACCATCTATATTGGTGTTTGGATGTGTGTACCAGTTTTAATAGTTCCAGATTTGTTGATGACATAGACTAGGTGAGAATGTCAGATGTGAGGATGATGGAGCTTTGGAGAGGCTGAGTGAGTGGGCAAGAACATGGCAGGTGGAATATAATCTGGAAAAAATGTGAAGTTATCCACATTGTAGGAAAAATGATGAGAGGTTGGAAAGTGCTGATGTTCAAAGGGACTCGGGAATCTTTGTTCATAAGTTACAGAGAGCTGGCATGCAACTCGGAATACAAATGGTGTGCTGCCTAACCTTGCCAGATTATTGAGTACATGGGTAAAGAAGTCTTGCTGCAACTGAATAAAGCCTTGGTGAGGCCACACCTGGAGGATTGTGTACTTTTTTTGATCCCCTTACCTGAGGAAGCATATATCTGGCTTAGAGAGAATGCAATGAAGATTTACCAGACTGATCATTGAGATAGTGGGATTGTTCTATAAGAAGAGATCAAGGAGACTGGGCCAGCATACTCTAGATTTTCAAAGAATGCGAGCTGATCTCATTTCATTTGCTCTGGAATCAGAAGTCACATGGTCCATTCAGCCCATTATACCTATGCTAGCTGTTGAGTAGAGCTGTCCAATTTATCCCATTTCCCTTCGATTTCCAAAAGGCCATGGAAATTTTTTCATTTCCATGTTTATAGCCAATTCTTTTTCTAAGTTACAATTGAACCTACCCTACCATCCCTTTAGATAGCATCTTCTAAATTCTAGCTCACTCGGTAAAACATTTACCCCCATCTCCTCCATAATTGCCCCAGCCCCAACTTTTTAAAAACATTTTGTTAAATCAGAGTGCTGCCCTCCTGCCCATGGAAGCAGTTTCTCCAAATCCACCCTATCAATAACATTTCTATTATTTTAAGAAATTGTTTTAAATAGTTTCTTCCATCCAGCCAAAAGGCAAAGGTAATAAATGGTGATCAAATCATAAATTTGCTCATTTACAATGAACAATACACACAACAGGAGGCCATTCAATCCATCCTGACAGTTCTGGCTCATAGAAAGGATTAGTCCCGTGTCTCTTTTCTTTTCCCCTAGCCCTGTAAATTTTCTCCTTTTCAAGTATTGATCCAATTCACTTTGAAAGCCTTGAAACACAAAACTGAAGTGCATAGGAAGACAGTCATGGACAGAAGAAGCTATGATCAGAAGTGGTTAAAATATTGCAAATAGGAAGGAATATCATGAAACACAAGTTTGTGAAATTATGATCAAATTGTATAGTGATCTAGTTAGTTCTCATGGGGCTCTATCTCAACATTGGTCTCTGTATCTTTGTCCAGTCCTAGAATCTTCTGAGATCTTTGCACAATCCTGAATCTGGCCTCTTGCATATCCCCAATTTTAATCATTCCACCACTGCCTGCTGACTGCACCCCAAGCTCTGGAATGCCTTTCCTAAACTTTTCCAAATCGCTTCCCATTTAAGGTGCTCCTCAAAATCTGGCTCTTTAGGCACATTTTTGGTCACTTATACTGGAATCTTCTATGTGTGACTCCAAACCAAAATTTGTCTGAAAACGTCCAGTGAAGCACCTTGCAACGTTATATAGCTTTAAAGGTGTGCTGTATATTCAATTTGTTGTGTTCTCTGCAAGAGAGAAAGGAGGTGTTGAAGCTGTGGTGGGATGTGGAAAAGAGCCATGAAGCTGAAACTGAGGGTCAATGGATTGAGTCACACTGAAAGAACAGGAAAATCTGCACTTTTCAACCAGAAAGAGAGGCAGCTTCATGGTAATCTTATAGAAGAACAAAAGAGGGCCAGGGAAATGGAGAATGAAAATCTGGAACGTTGCTGCACATTAAATTACCTCAAGTAGGTTAACAGAAACTCAATTTCCAACTGGTAAAAGTTTAAGACTGAAATAAGGGAAGTCTTCATCACACAAAGAGTTACCAACATATGAAAGGAATCATTCAATAACCAAATAGGTGGTGCAATGCAGAAAATGTAGGGTCTTGGAAAGAAAGGAATAAAGAACAACTAAGTGGCCTCCCTGAACAGTGATCATTGTGTGCTCTTGTAGGCAGAATGCCCTTTGATACAAATCTTTCTTCGAAAACAACCTTTGGAAGGTGTTGTGTAACAGTTGGAGATCTTAGATAAGTCTTGGATAAGATTCAGTTGAATGTGAAATGTTATATTTGTCTTTCCACTTCTTTTCCTTATTTGTTTTCAGTTTAATTTTTTTTGCAACTTTTAACACTTTGTCAATTTTGTGCACAGTAGATGGAAGGAATGCTAGGGGAAGGAGGTAGATGGAGGGAATGCTAAGGGAAGGA
>NC_063352.1:16997295-17025417 GCF_021869965.1 Rhincodon typus | reverse complement strand
GGAATGCTAGGGGAAGGAGGTAGATGGAGGGAATGCTAAGGGAAGGAGGTAGATAGAGGGAATGCTAGGGGAAGGAGGTAATTGGAGGGAATGCTAAGGGAAGGAGGTAAATGGCGGGAATGCTGGGGAAGGAGGTGGATGGAGGGAATGCCAGGGGAAGAAGGTGGATGGAGGGAATGCTAGGGGAAGGAGGTGGATGGAGGGAATGCTAGGGGAAAGAGGTAGATGGAGGGAATGCTAGGGGAAAAAGGTAGATGAAGGGAATGCTAAGGGAAGGAGTTAGTTTTTCTTCTTCAACAGTCAAAGCCAACTCCAAAACTCTTGAAGGATCCTAAGTCTGACTCATATTCCACATAATTGTTTGGCCCCAGTTTCCTGATGTAGGACTTAAACCCAGGCAACCTTTTAGCCTAAATGCCATGGTATCCCGCTAAGTACTCACTTTAGTCTTATAATCACATATATACAGATCTAAAGAATACAATGGTTAAAATGTTACAGAACACCCCAGAAAAATTGAAAGATTTGCTCCATTAATTCCCTATGCATTCCTCCAGATTCAGCTGAAAGAATTTCCCCGGCTAAGTAAATAGTTTTCCACAACCACACTTTGCACAGTCAATACTCAAAAGTTCAAATCATTTCATTTTTCAAAAGAAAGGGTTGCAGAAATTTAAAACGATTAAGAAAAAAAGGGGTTTCAAATACAAATGCAGTCATGCAAATGATCCACACGAGGGGGAATTTGTGTAAATGTTTTTGGAATTTCTGAAGAGGCACCGAAAGACTTAACAGAAGCCTTTGCAAAGAAAAACACCTCAGACATCAAACACACCTCAGTTTGTGCTACAGCCCAGAGGAACACACACATTGAAAAGGGAAGATCACTTTACAGTTTAAGCAACAGCAACACTTTCACACACAAACAGCCAAGGATCAAACACATAGTCAAGCCTAATGCAATCCAATACCCATTGGCTACTTCGTACAGTGCATCAGAAGGATTCATTTGAATGCAATTGAAACATGGCTCAGCACTACTTTTTAAGGAGGCCAAACTTATCTTTGCACAATAATAAAAAATAATTCTACCTTTTCATGTTGAAGCTTTGCTGCATACTAATTAGAGGCCTAACACTGCGAGTCTGTTATACAGAAAAGTATTTAGCCCTAATATTTTGTATTAAATTCTATTTAGGGCTTTGAAATATAGCAACATTGTTATAAATATAACAAACCTCATCTCTTTAGAGATCTTCCTAACCTATACCACTTGACCCAAAGACTACCTTGATTATATAAATGTGTTTTACATATGAGAAGCAAGGGATTCCCAGTAGCTCAGTTACTGTGTGCACCAAGTGGAAAGAACCTCACAAGCCACAAAGATCTCAAACTCAGTATCTGGTCCAACTGAATTGGCCCCATTCATAGACATTGTGTTATAATGTACCCCAATGACTCAAATGCAAGAAGCAAAGATGTGCACCAGCATCAACCTTAACCAATTGCTCCCTCTTAGAAAGTGCACCTTTTGAGTCATCGAACTGCATGAAGCTCAACCACAATGCTCTCATTGTTTAGGCTTTCAAGACTGTTTTCTCGGGTGAAGTTAAAAGGAAAGAATTCCTATTTATATCGTGGATGACCCAAAGCACTTCACGAGCAAGAAGTGTAGTCACTGTTGTAATGTATGAAACATGGCAACCACACATTTGCCTTCATCGGTCAGAGCATTAGTACAGGAAAAGCTCAGCAGGTCTGGCAGCGTCTGTGAAGAGAAATCAGAGTTAACAATTCAGGTCTGGTGACCCTTCCTCAGAACTGGCGAGCAGGCTTGCTGTGCTCCCAGTAGGAATGTTGATCAGGGTGAACTGTCGTCAACGTTCCCCAACCACGACCCGCTGCCGAATCAAGCCAGAGCTTTTTCAGCAGCTTCTGTTTTTGTGTCTGATTTACAGCATCTGTAGTTCTTTTGGTTTTCCTTGAGTACAGGAATTGGGCCTTCATGTTGTAGTTGTACAAGACATCGGTGAGGCCACTTTCAGTGTATTGTACACAATTCTGGTCACCCTGTTAAAGGAACGATGTTGCTAAACTGGAAAGGGTGCAGAAAAGATGTTGCCTGGACTGGAGGGTTTGAGTTACAGGGAAAGGCTGGATAGATTGAGACTTTTTCTCTGGAGTGTCAGATGCTGAGGGGTGACCTTATAGAGGTTTATAAAATCATGAAAGGCATGGATAGGGTGAATAGCCAAGGTCTTTTTCCCAGGGTGAGGGAGTCCAAAACTAGACGGCATAAGTTTAAGGTGAGAGGGAAAGATTTGACAGGGACCTGAGAACAATTTTTTCCACACAGAGGATAGTGTGTATATGGAACAAGCTGCCAGAGGAAGTGGTAGAGGTGGGTACAATTACAACATTTAAAAGACATTTGAATGGGTACATGAATAGGGAAACTTTAGAGGGATATGGGCCAAATACAGCAAATGGGACTAGTTCAATTTAGGACGCCTGGTCAGTATGAATGAGTTCAGCCGAAGTGTCTGTTTATGTGCTATATGACTTTCTGACTCCATGACTGACATACAGCAAGATCTCACAAACAACAATGAAACACATGACCAGATAATTAATAATGTTGGTGGAGGAGTACATATTGACTAGAGTAAGAATGAAAGCTCACCTGTTCAATGCCAAATGGTTCCGTGGGATTTTTTACATTAACCTGCGAGGGAGTAGAGGGCCTCAGTTCATTGGTTCATTTGAAGGGTTGTAGATGCAGCAGTGCAGCGCTCTCACAGCATTGGCCTGACAGTGTCAATCTTGATTTGTTCTCAAGTCCCCAAAGTGAACGTGTGACCTGCTGATTCAGTACAGAGAGGATGAGAAGATGACACCAATTCCAGGCAGCTCCTGACTCCATATGAATGGTCTTGTCCCTACCTCAATTCATCTGTTGTTAATCCTCATTTTAAAGAGGAGAAAGTTGAGAGAGATTTGACTCTGTGGACAATGGACAGAGTAGACAGGGAGAAACTGTTCCCATTGATGAGAGAGTTAAGAATCAGAGGGTGCTGATTGGTAAAAGGAGCAATTGCAACATGAGAAAAACCTCTTTAAGTCGAGCCTCTCTGCTCCTATGATGCTGCTTGGCCTGCTGTGTTCATCCAGCCCTGCACCTTGTTGTCTCGGATTCTCCAGCATCTGCAGTTCCTACTATCTCTCTTTAAGTCACAAGTGGTTAAGATACAGAATGCACAAAACAAAGTCTCTAGTTCCTGAAACCAATCTGTTAAATATTTCCAATGCCTTCACATCCTTCTTTGGTCTGGTGGCCAGAATTGGATGCAGTACTGCAGCAGAGATTGAACTAGAGTCTTGTAAAGGTTCAACATAATTTCCTTGCTTTTGTACTTTGTACCTTGATTAATAAAGCCCAACAGCCCACATTGTCTTGTTAACCACATTCTTGATTTAATTTGATTTATTATTGTCACATGTACTGAGATACAGTGAAAAGTGTTGTTTTGCCTGCTATACAGGCAGATCGTTCCATATAAAGTGCATCAGGGTAGCAGAACAGAGTGTAGAATACAGGCAGTTCTGCTATAACGCATGCTTCATTAACACAAAATGGCTGTAACGCAATTGATGAATAGTAGACACTGTTTAGATAATGTGAACTTTTTGCTGTACAGGTATAGTGATTTCCCTATAATGCGATTTTCTATAGCACAAGGTTGCACAAGAACGCAACTATCACATTATAGGAGAACTACATGTACAGTGTTACAGCCACAGAGAAGGTGCAGAGAGAGAGAGAGATCAACATTAACATTTGAGAGGTCCATTCACAAGTATGATAACAGTGGGCAAGAAGCTATTCTTGAAATTGTTCATATGTGTATTCAAACTTTTATATCTTCTGCGTGATGGAAGAGAGTATAACTGGGCTGGGGGGAATCTTTGATTAAGTTGGTTGCTTTCCCAAGGCAGCAGGAAATATAGATGGAGTCAATAGATGGGAGGCTGGTTTGCATGATGAGCTGGGCTGTGTTCACAGCTATCTGTTGTTCCTTGCAGTCTTGGGAAAAGCAGTTGCCAAACCACATTGTGATGCATCCAGATAAGATGCTTTCTATGGTGCACCTATAAAAATTGTTAAGATTCTTGGTGGACATGTCGACTTTCTTTAGCCTCCTGAGGAAGTAGAGATGTTGTTGTGCCGATGTGAGTGATCCAGGACAGAATGTTGGTGATCGTCACTCCTAGGAACTCGAGCATCTCCACCTCAGCACCATTGGTGCAGACAGGGTTGTGTCCTTCTATTCTGCTTTCTGAAGTCAATGACCAGTTCCTTCATTTTGCTGACATTGATGGAGAGATTGTCATCTTTACACCATGCTGCTAAGCATTCAAACTCTTTCCTGTACTCTGTCTCATTTTTTAAGATCTGACCTACAACAGTGGTATTGTCAACAAACCTGTAAATGGAGTTGGGGCAGAATTTGACCACACAGTCATGTGTATAAGGAGTACAGTAGGGAGCTGAATATTCAGCCTTCTGGGGCACCAGTGTTGTGGATTATGATGGAGGAGGTGTTGTTGCATATTCTTGCTGATTGTGGTTTATGGGTTAGGAAGTTGAGGGTCCAGTTACAGAGCAAGGGACCCTTGAAGAGAGGAGGTCTCAGAGTTTGGAGATGAATTTGTTTGGAATTATGGTGTTGAAGGTGGAGCTGTAATCAATAAGTAAGAGCCTGAAGTAGTTAACCTTGTTATGCAGATATTCCATGGATGAGTGTGTGGCCAGGAAGATGGCATCTGCTGTAGACCTGTTGCGCTAGAAGGCAAATTGGGAGGGGTTAAGACAATGTGGTAGGCTGGAGTTGATGTGAGCCTCTCGAAGCACTTCACAATTGTGGAAGTCAGAGCCACCAGGAGGTAGTCACTGAAGCACACTGTATGATTTTTCTTCGGCACCGGGATGATGGTGGTCATCTTGAAGCAGATGGGGACTTCAGGTCGAAGTAAGGAGAGGTTAAAGATGTCAGCGTACACTCCCACCAGTTGGTCCGCACAGGATCTGAATGCACGACTGGGAACTCCATCCGTGGTTTCACTCCCAAAAGGCCAATCTGAAGTCTGCAGCAGTGACCGTGGGTACAGGTGCATTTTCAACCTGTCTTGCCACCTCTGATAATTTGTACATGCACACCGCAGATTCCTCTGCTCATCTTGTGTTATCTACAAAGTTTAAAGTCATGCTGTGCACACCCAAGCCTTGGTCATTAACTCAGGTGTACGGCACAATGATCCTAATACTACCAGCTGGAGAACCAGATGAAATATCGGTAGAACAATGTTTATCAGAGATGTTTAAAAAAACTGGAGTTAACTTTGTGCAGATACCTCAGAGAATTGTGGAGCTGGAGGAGGTTATGGAGAGAGGGAGGGTTGAGGTCATGAAGAGAAAACATTGATGAGAATTTTCAAATCAAAGCATTGTTTGACTGGGAGTTAATGGATGAACAGGGCTTGTTGTGAGTAAAGTGACAGACAATAAAGTTTTGGATGATCTCAAGCTTTTTGAGGGTGGAATATGGAAGACGAGCGAGGAGTTCATTGAAATAATCAAGTCTAGAGGTAACAAAGTCATAAATGAGAGTTTTAGAGGTAGATAACACAGAACACGAACTGGCTCTTTGGCCCACCAAGACTGTGCCAACACATGATGCCTTTGTAAAGTAGAAACCTTTTGCCTCTACATGGTCCATGTCTGTCTATCCCCTGCCTACTCATGCATCTGTCAAACATTGCTGTTGTATTCCACCTCCACCACCTCCTCTGGCACTTACAACCCTCTGTGTGAAAACTTGCCTCTTACATCTCTTTTAAATTTACTTCCTTTTACCTTAAATCTATGTCCCCTAGTAATTGACATTTCTACCCTGGTAAAAAGACTCTGACTACTATGTGTTGACATAGGGGAGACGTCAGGTGATGTTATGGAGGTGGAACTCGGTGGTCTGGGTTAGGTTAGCAATGCACCTTGAGGTCAAATTTGACACCAAGATTGTGAACCAACCGGCTTAATCTCTGGTTTACTGCCACGGTCAGCTTCACCAATATTTAATCAGAGAATGTTTTTATATGTCCAGCACTGGATGTCATCTAAGCAGCCATCAGTGGAGGAGGCAAAAACATTGATGCTAAGGTAGAAATGGGTCATCAGTGCACTGCAAAAACTAACACTGTGCTTTAGCAAGAGAGCGAAAACAAGATGGCAAAGTTGGAGACAACTTACCAAGGCTGAAATGTCTTGTTGTATCACCTTTGTAGGAAGATACAAGTTGGGGGACTACATTTCAATTTACAGCATATAAATCAAGCAATGACTCTAAATTTGTTTCAGCTGAACAGGACAACTGGCAACTCCATAACTTTCTTAATGCAATAAATGTCTAGAGGGTCTTCACAGGAGAATTATCAAACAAAATTTGACACCAAGCCATAAAAGAGATATTAGGACAGATGACCCAAAGCTCGCTCAAAGAGCTACGTTTTATGGAGCATCTTAAAAGGAGAAAAGAGAGGCAGAGAGATTTACAGAGGGAATTCCAGAGCTTAGGGCCTAGACAGCTGTAAGCATTGCTGCCAATGGCAGAGCGATAGAAATCGGGGATGCCCAAGAGGCCAGCATTGGAGGAGAGCCAAGAAGCAGAGGGTTGTAAGGCTTGATTGTAGCACTAAAGAAACTAGCAAGAATGTTTAAAACAGCGGTCATTGCATAGCAGGAACAAAGCAGAATGCTCAAGTTGGATTGTTTTATAACTATCTGCTCAAATGACTGGCAGGGTATGCTGAAATCTTTGTATTCAATAGACTCAGTTCAGTGGCTGGCCTGACATTCTCTCACTGTTTCATTTTGACAATGCATTCAGTAAGAGCTGACTGCAGTCTGACGCTGGGCATGGTAGTTTAGAAATTCCTAACCTTGAAATGACTTCCTCCGAAAGAGCTTTATCATTGGAACGTTTTGTGTAGCTGGTATGCAATGCAATCTTTGTTAAGATGTAGACTAAAGGCTAATGAATCAGTCTAAAAGGAATTTCTGCTTCTGCCCTCAAGAAAAACAAGGATAGTCTTTTCCCTTTAGCATATCACTCAGCTCTCCTCTCTTAAACCCTAATGCATTAAGTGGTGATAGATACTTTTTCCTATGGCAATGTATTGCATTTTAGCTTCTTAGGGCAATAGTCAATGTTCACACTTCTGCTGTCTTTTGAATTCAACTGCTATAAATAACTGCACTATTTTTCTGTACTTTTATTATATCATTGCAAACTCAATGCAAAATAAGGCACATAACATAGACTCTGATCAGACTGTTGTGATGAACATGGAATTCACATGCATTTTCAGTCACACCATGCATAAAATGTGTAACTAGTGTCCCAATGTAAATATAATCCAGATATGTGGTGGGGGGCAGGTGGAGTGAGAGGAATGGAAGGAACATTGGTTAAAAAAAAGGAATTTTTTTTAACAGCAAGTGGAAATCCTCTTGATAATGATTTATAATGATTTTATGCAACACAGCTACAACATATACAAGAAGTAATGGTGTGCAATTCATTTTGAATCAATTCATGGACAAAATCTGTAACTTTCAAATAAACAAGTATGTTAAGCAAAACTAAAATTAATTTTAAAAAAGAGTCTGGCTAGATCACCCAAATACTTTCTACAATGGAGAGGGGCTTTGTTTTTTCCTTCTGGCTTTCATTTTGTGAAGAATGTCAGGCATCACATAAAGGTGAGTTGCGGTTTAATGCAACCATTATCCCCACAAACATTCTCCTTGTCATTGTAGAAACTGTTGACATATCTGCCAGCATCACCTTTTCTAATTCCAGGGCTATGTTCTTCTCCAAAAATGCAATTGCTTCCAAACTTACACCTTTTGCTTTGAAACTATCCTCTGATTTCTTAACCTGTTCTTTGACAAGCCATCAGTCTTCTTGTGTCTATATTCTGTTTCTTTATCAGTCTCACAACTTTAAGGAATTAGCAAACTTAAGGAATTAGCAAAGACCTCCCCAACGCCTAAAATTTTCTTCTTAAAGGGGCTGTCCACTACATTTCTTTCATTCCTTTCTGGAATATGTAGATTGCTAACAAGGCCAGCATTTATTACTCCTTCCTAATTACCCCTTTTTCTCCCTCTTTTTGTCTTTTCTCTCCCTTCTCTTGGCCTTAGACACAGGGCCCTGGTGTTTGACTCCTGGACTCCAAAGTGGGGTCAAAGTGAGGATGCCAACAACCAGTGGGAGCGGGGACCCAGTGCCAATAATTGCAGCAGCCAGTGTTCAGACCATGTGGAGGCCCCCTGCGCTGGTCTGCTGCGGAGAGCCCTTGGAGAGATACTGTGATGTTTTTTATTAACTTTGCTTCTCATTTTTCTGACCTATGGTTATACCGTGTACAACTATAATGTAGCTTTTTGTTCTTCATTTCTCTATTCTGTAACTAAAGATTGTACCTGGGTCCTCTGTACCTAAGATGGCGCTGTGTGCTGGTGACATTGTTACTCTGTAATCTGTAACTAAAGATTGTACCTAGATACCTTTGTACCTAAGGTGGTGCCATAAGTGGTGACTTGTAAACTTTTCACTGTACTCATTTGAGTACATGTGACAATATAGCTAATTCAAATTCAACTCATTTCAATAAAGTTGTTGGTGAGCCAGCAGCTTGAACAGCAGCAGGTGACGTTTCTGTAACACCTGGTTACAGCTATTAGGCCCACTTGGCCATTTTAGGGGAGGCTTGAGTCATATATAGGCCAGACCTGGTAAGTGCCACAGATGTTATTTTCCACCTCCACGCAATAGCCATGAAAATATTATCGATGAGATTAACTTTTTTTTATTCCAGATTTGTCACTAGCTATGGTGGGATTTGAATTGATGTCTCTGAAGCGTTTGCCCAGGCCTTGAAATTCCTAATCCAGTAACAGTACAGCTACACTATCTAAACTAACTTTATGAGGAAGCTATTGTTAATGAAGGGCAATGTGTGTGGCATCACAGGTACGGTATTACAAGAAATCTGCATGTTTTATCATAACAACATGTAGTTGACAGGTACTGTCTTTCAACCAGGACTGATAAGATGAAAGCTTCCACTGACTGAAAGATACAACTGTCAGCAAGGGGTAAGGGTTTGGACAGTTACAACCCAGCTCCGATGGGTTTGATTCCACAGTCCAGTTTCCTGGAACTTGGCACTAAATGAGCACACAGTCAGAAACACCACAGGCACAGATTTTGTGGGAAAAATGTACAATGATGGATGATCTTCAAAGGTTTGAGATAAGGCACAGAGTTAGATCCACGGCCTTAGATTTCACCCATGGTCTGAACTAGCTGACCACACAAAGTGGGGGCAAAGTACCAGACAGATGTCCCCCAGTATAACATGGGTCAAATCTCCCACAACTCCTTTTTTTTTAGAATACGACAACTTACAGTAATATCAGTTTCAGACAGTAGAGATTTTAATCACAAAATAAGTCAAGGGGAGCCAGCACTGCAATCCAGCAAGCACCATTGGTTATCTGCTATTACAAAGTAGACTAAATAAATGGCCTCCAACCATCTAAAATAGCTTCAGGGGTCCCATTGCCAGGAGGTGGAGTGATAAACTACTTCCCATTGGAAGTCACATTATATTTGAAAGGGATTCTTGTCAGTGAATTGTGCATGAAACTCCAACTTGGGAATTATGAGCTGCTGTGTTGAGATTACTACAGTTTTATAAATAATATTTTTAATCCATTCATGACATCACTGCCTGGGCCAGCATTTATTGCCCATTCCTAATTACCCTTGAGACAGTGCCTTCTTGAAATGCTGCAGTCATTTGACGTAGATTGACATACTGCGCTATTAAGGAGGGAACTGTAAGATTTTGACCCAGCGACACTGAGGAATGACAATATTTTCGAAGTCAGGATGGTGAGTAGCTTGGAGGGGAACTTGCAGGTGATGGTATTGCTATATCTGCTGCCCTTGTCTTCTGGATGGATGGCCATGCGTTTGGAAGGTGCTGTCTAAGGAGCCTTGGTGAATATCTGCAGGGCATTTTGTAGATAGTACACACAGCTGCTACTGAGCGTCAGCATGGAAGGGGTGAATGTTTCTGAATGTGGTGCCAATCAGTGAGTAGTTTTGTCCTTGATGGTGCCAAGCTTCATGAGTTTTTTGACACCATCCAATCCGGTGTCTGAATGACCTCAGATTGAATAAGTTATATGAAGGATCCATGTGAACAATCAGGAACATGACTGTCTTTCCTTTCTGTGTGACTAAGTTTTATATTTTTGGACACTCTTGGAGACAGACATATCAACATCATTAAGGAGTACACCTTATGCCAGGCAATTGGCTATGATGACTTCTGTTAGAGGAAAGGGAAAAATTGTTTCCGCTGGTAAGTGAGTTGGTAAGCAGGCAATTAACAACAAAGCTTCTCTCCAAAAAACATCGGTATCACAGTCTCAATTATTCAGTGAAATAAGGAATACTTTCAAATTGAATAAGAACCAAGCAAGGAGGTGATGTTGAACTTGTACAAGACGCTTAGCAGACCTCAGCTGGACTAGGCACTAGGTCATGGAATTTGTGCAGGCACAATGGCTGAATGGCCTCCTGCACTGTAACAATTATGTGATTCTATGAATAGAGACAGGCAGGAGTGCCAACTTCCCCCAGACTTGTTCATGTTATGTATCGATCTTTTGTGAAGTGAATCGGGAAGGATAGCACAAGTGGGATGGCAATCCCAGGCAGTGGGGGCATTCAGCTCAAAGCATTCCTGAACATGAATGATGCCTCTGTCTTCTGCTCAAGCCTGCTGTCAGCATGCAGACTGATGGGCAACAACGACTAGTTCTAATGAGCCAAAGTAAACGGTGGCAAGGGCCAGGCCATGTTCTTTAAGAGCTGGGCCAGTTGATACTTTGCCTCTTTACTATCAGATCAGATCTGAAGGTGCTGGGATATAGTTCACAGTGGCCAGGGGGTACACTAAGAATTAGAACGACGGTAAATTGAAAACTGAGCATAAAGGAGCAACAGTCCCTTTCCATTGCAGGTAAGAACCTGCTCATCAGCTGCAAGGTGCCCTCAGTATTGCCAGACATAGCACAATCTGACCCAAACCTGTTCCTACATCAGCTAGGTCATCCAGGCCACTTTCTGCTTTCCTGAAGGTTGAAAATGAACAGTTTTTATAGAGATTTGATGTACAAACCTCTCAATAAATGGGGGGATAAACTGACCCAAAATCACCCTCATCCTGTTGGCCCCTAAATCAAGCCACACACGGGCTCTTGGTTAATACCAAGTGTCACTTCATGCTGAGGTTAGACATGTCCCCAGTGTTGTGAAGAATGTGTCTGGCCACAATGCCATGGAAGGTTCCATTCTGTTGGACTGTGCCATGTCACCAGTTCCTCATGGAGAAGCTTATGCAGAAAAATAACCTTTTCCCATGAGTCCATCAGACAGTGGCCCTGCAAGGCCCTGCAAGAAATGAGATAGTAAATCCTGTCAGATGGCTTTCCAAGCAGACTGTCAAAAGTCAATTAGCAATATACCTTCATCTCCTGAACTTTCAATCTAGAACCAGGACATATTCTGGTTAGTGTTAAGAAAGACTCTCCTCTCACATCCTTCCTGAACACTCGGAGTTTCACTCACTTCGCCTGTTACCCTCAATGCAGTTGTGTTGGGAAGACACAATATTCCATCTCCTTGTGGAATATGCCTTTCAAAAGATGGTCTGGAAAACGAAGCAGTGGATTTTGTCAAGGTTCCCCTGAGTGTCTCCACAATGCAAGACTCTGTGCTATACAGAGGGCTCCAAGGGATGAACAATGAGAAAAACATCAACTGCTTCTGGAGAACCATTAATCAAAGGATGTTCCTCAGACTTCTCAAAACTTATTGGCTTTCCAGTGCAAAGTTGCTCTAACCATATCAACCGGGTTTTGCAAACTGGCACATTCCAAGGACTAGGACCAGGTACTGAGGGACCACTCAAGCTTGGGGCAGCCGCTGCAGAGGTGCAATGTGGTAAAGGTCACTATCTAAGGCCCTTTAGCCACAGTGTAGCAACGGACTGGAAACTGTGCAAAAGCTCCTGGCCTCTGTGTTTGACATGTAATGAACATTGTAAATCCTGTAATTGTAAAAGCCATGAGTGATATCCAGTGTTATAAGTAACTGATACATTTTGCTATTATGTCAAATTTGAATAGTTGTCATGTAATGTAATTTTATAAATTTTACGAATAAGCTTTTCTTTTGGGGTAAATAATGACAAAAAGACCAGTTCTTCTGATCTAGAATTCATAGTCTGAAAGGTACAGGGGGTGAAAACAGATTCAGTAGTAATTTTTCAAAGGAAACTGGAAAAATATCTTAAAAAATGAATAATTTGCAGAACTAAAACGAAAGTGTGCAGGGAACTGCTAGCTTGTTCAGACACAGAGGGCCAAATGGCTTCCTCCCATGTTGTAAGATTATTTGATACATGTAACATTATCACTTTACTTTTCACCACTGACGAATAGACAGAAGCAGCAAAGGCATGAATGAACCTTTCAACAGCGGATGAGTTAAAACAGCAGTGGGACAGGCAACATTACAGAGATAGGAATAGTAGTGTTGAGGGCAGTGAGAATGAGAACATTTTAATAGGGTCCAATCGGATGTTCTGGCTGTTTGGTGTAGTCTCAGACAGTGCAAGAAACTTGTGTTCTGGAGGTGGGAGCTTGGAGGGGGGAAGACCACTTCATTAGACGAGGTGGCATCATACTCGACCCCTTCCCACGTCCTGTCTCCTCCAGAATTAAGTTGGGCAGGAAGGCCAACGATTAATTTACCCACCCTGATGTCAATGGAGGCCCTAAAGTGACCAGCTGAGGATCATTTAAGTGCCTCAGCCTGCCATCACTGGGATTAACCCAGTTACAAACAGCCAGTCTCCATGTGGTAGTCCCATTGGGTACATTTGCGATACAGGTTGCTAACTGGGATGGGGAGGTGGCAGGCAGACTCTTAATCTAAGACCCAGCCTCTGCCCCTTTCCCAAACTCCCCTGCTCCACTCTCTCCACAATCCCCAACTCCAGAATCACCCTCCATGTCACCCCTGCTCCTAAATCACTTACCCCAGTCTGGCTCCACTGTGATCCAGGCAATCTTCCAGTAGCATCCACTGCCTCCTCAATGGCACTGCCAGTACAGGATTTTCACCTTAGGGTCTTAGTTCCCAGCAAAGATCTGTAGGTTGCCTTGGTGATGCCTGATTGACATCTGATTGGACAGGGCATGCCTTAAGTAATCAGTGCAGAATTTTTCCAGCAGCACAGGAAAGCCCTAACTCCTGAACAAGACTTCACCTACCCTATATTAGGTACATACCAGTGAGATCTAACTACGTAATGAGTGGGCTCAACCAGGTGTAATACCTGACAAACAATTACATCCGTATGTTTTCTGAAGAAGGGTCTAGGCCTGAAACGTCAGCTTTCCTGCTCCTCTGATGCTGCTTGGCCTGCTGTGTTCATCCAGCTCTACACCTTGTTATCCTACATCCGTACGTAGTTGGGAATGAACTGAAATAAAGACACATGCAGAGGTAGGGAACACATAATTTTAAAGAGGCTTACACCAAATAATGGTGGTGTAACATCATGAACAGGGCAACTTTTGCAAACCAGTGAATAAAATCATTGATTTTGTCATTGTTGTTGTGGTCGCCTTGGCAACGTTTATAGTTTGAGACAGGATTTTCTTCAGGAGATAGATGAATGGGAAACAGCTGTGGCCCGTATAAGGAATGGAATTAGTCTCATAAATATTGTTTGCAATGGGTGTTATTGCATGACCTGATTGACACCATCGCTGGTTTAAAGAACAGTACGCAATGAGTAGTATTGTTATTACCTGCAACTTTCTGATGGATACTCCTCCGCTGCTTTTGTTTGCTCTGTACACAAGGTGTCATTTTTCTACTGAATTCCCGTGGTGTGTGTTGTCCCTTTGCCAAGTTGATGCCAAAAGCATAGAATGAAAGGAAGAAATTGCGCATTAGTGCACTACTGTCAAGACCGTGTCGTAGAGGTGGACACATGCACTTGGTTGAGTAAGACAGAAATGATATTTATGCGGCACCTTCTCACATATTTCTCAGAACTTTCCAATACACTTTAGGCCGATAAAGCCATTCTGCAAAGCACCCGCTGTGTAGGTGACTGTCACAGGCATTCTGCACTCAGCTGACTCCCACAGCCTCCAGGGAGACAATTAATCCATGCATCCAGAAAGGATGCTACCAATATGAATGGAAATTTACTGGTAATAGGCAGTATCTATGGAGTGAGGAACAGAGTTAATATTTCGGGTGGGCAGTCTTTCACTAGGCCCAGGAAAACCAATGAAGGCCGGGAAAGTGGGGAAGGTGAGGCAAAAAGCTGAAAGGAAGCATGTGATAGGAAGGAAAGCAGGGCAGAATAAATGACAGAAGGATTAATGTGCAGGGCCAAAGGGACTGGTAATGGGCAGGGCTCAGCACAGGCAGGTTGATCAGGACACAGTAGCTGGGGTTCTTGCTGTGCTCAGATCAAGGTCGGGCCATTGTTTCCGGGTTTGAGCATGGAGGGGGCTGGCCAGGCCAGGAGCTGCACTTGGGGCCATGATTTCTGACCCTGCCCTTACCCCTGGTAATGGGACAAGTAAAGAAACTGAAGATGTGTCTCAAGAAGGTGTGATTAACAGACTCCTAAAGGAAGGAAAAAAGCAAAATAAGCAAAAGGGAAAGGAAACCAAACTGCGACAAAGTCTAACATTGTTGAACTCAGTATTGAGTCTGGAAGCCTGTAAAATGCTTAACCCAAAGTTGGTGTGTTGTCCCTCATGTGTCCATTGGAACACTGATGATAGCAAGCTCAGAGTGGTAACAAGTTGGAAAAAAAGTCAGGTGATTAGCAGCTTAAGGTCATGCTTGCATTCTGACCAGAGGACGTTCCACAAAAATCATCCATTTTTCATTGATTGTGGCAGGAATGTAAGGTTAGTCACTGGGAGAACTTCCTACTCCTTATCAAATAACAGTCCAGGATCCTTGACATCCTCCTATTGAGTAAGCTGCAGCTCAGTTTAATGAGTGAACCATAGAGCAGAATGTCCCATGGTGCAGCAGACTCTGTCCACACCAAAGCCCCAGGCTCAAGAGAGATGAGCTGACATTATTGTACACCAGTTAGAGCACGAGAACAGCCAGTTCAAATCTCTATCAAGCATGTCTATTTATTCTAATTTAGTTAAAACAAACACACCATTTTTAACAACTGCCTCACCAGTACTTTTCAATTACAAACAATTATTTCAGCTGTGAGGTGCTATGGAGTATCATTCCAAGCCTCTTCTGGCCAAACTCCCATTTTCCATCCTCCATGACTTGTTCTGAACCTCATGGACTGACGAGCACTAAATCTTGTTCATCCATCACCCCTTGTGCTCACCTGACTGACATTGCTATGCCCTACTCCAGCAAGTTTAAAATTCCGACCCTCCATGATCTCACTCCTCCCCAACTCTGCAACCTTCCTGTTCAATTTTTACGAGGCATGACTCCACTTTCTTGAGTGATCCTTTTGATGTTGTACCTGTTGAAAGAGTTCTTGATGATGGAGCTCCGCTACAAAAACAGTTTTGGAAGAGGCTTGAGTTTTCTGCACAGTGGTAGCCAGTGACTGGCCACACCTAACCAGCTCCATGGCAATGGCACAATCCTCTAAGTGTTCACCTCATTGGGCAGATACATACGTTGTTGGTCAAGCCACTTTAATCAGTGAATCTGTAGCCACAACATAGCAGACAGGAAATCATGGTAGAAGCAGGTGACTGACAAAGCTTCAGCTATAAGTTCTTTTGGCACAGTGTAATGATCAATTATGGTTTGGCTTTCATGCATTTCTCTTCTGATCTGGTATAATAATGAATGTAATCAGAGGTAATTTAATGCCACTTCTAGAGAAGTTTCCTTCGCGTGTGTTGAACAAATTTATGTTTGTTTCACTGGTTATAATGAAATGACTGTTTTGGGATAATGAGTGAGTCAGCAGTGCTGGCTGGACTGTTAATAAGTGTGCTGACAGGTGAGCTTGGTGGATTATAGATGATCATAACAGTGGGACTTCCATAATTCAGCAGGCTGATCTCAATGAATAATTGCTGGAGTTCAGTTTCACAGAGTTGCTTTGTGAGGGCTGCTGCTTTGAGTTTGGACTCTAAAGCTGCAAGTGGCTGTCATGTAACCCCTGAGTTATTGCTGAGTGAGTAGTAGCACAACTGTTTTGAGTTTCGGTTAGGTTTGTAGCTGTGCTTCATGTGGACAGAACATTTGGGTTGAATGAGCCAAGAAAGAACCCAGAAATCTGATTGAAGTGGGTTCCTAGTGGCTGTGTGTTTAGAAATTCCAGATGGCTGCAGTAAACCTCAAACACTTTGACCATGCTTTTGAAGACTCCTGAAATGAGACTTTGCTATCATCGAAGAGAGGTGGAAATGCAGTAAACCTTTTGTCTCTTCTGTGAGCGGTCCCTTCCAAATGTGTCTCACTTTAAGTAGTCATCCACCAGAACTGAAACATGTTCACAATCAGGACAGATAATCTTCCTTTAGGCAAAGTTTGAATTCACTCAAATCTCGTTCAGTTTCACTGGCTTAAAATCAGGCCGATTGGATTCAAAGCTTCCTGTTGAGCCATTCAAGTGTACTTTGACACTCCCAGTGCAGTCCTGAGGGAGTGCTGCTCTGTCTCAGGTTTTAAACTGATGCTGGATCTGCCGCTTAGATGGACATAAAAGATTTAATGGCACCACTTCCAGTGAAAGCAGGGGTTTCCTCCCCTGTGCCAATATGACCGGGGACTTAGGAGCAAGAGCAGGTCATTTGGCCCTTTGAACTTGCTTCACCATTCAGCACAATCGCATGGCTCCTATAAATTTAAAGACAAATTCTTATATCAAAGCAATGTGTCCACTCCAAAGGGAATTCATTGTCTGGAACAAGCTTTGAGATGTTCTAAAGACACGAAAGATGTTATGTATCTCCAAGTAACTGAAGATGAATGAGTTATTTTCTCCCTGAAAGTTTTCAATGGTGGTGATGCTTTCTCTCCACAGATGTTGCCAGAGCTGCTGAGTTTCTCCAGCAATTTCTAATTTTGTTTATTTTAACATTTAAAAAGGAATGGTCTACCAATCAGCACTAACATAGAGTCATAGAGGCATAGAGCTGTACAGCGTGGAAACAGACCCTTCGGTCCAACTCGTCCATGCCGACTGGATATCCTAAATTAATCTAGCCCCATTTGGCAGCATTTAGACCATATCCCTCTAAATGCTTCTGATTTATATACCCATCCAGATGCCTTTTAAATGTTGTAATTGTACCAGCCTCCACCACTTCCTCTGGCAGCGCATTCCATGCACACAACCACCTTCTATGTGAAAAGGTTACCCTGAGGTCCCTGTTAAATCTTTCCCCTCTCACCTTAAACTTGTGCCCTCTAGTTCTGGACTTCCCCACCCTGGAGAAAACTCCTTAGCTATTCCCCCTATTCATGCTTCTCATGATTTTATAAACATTTGTAAGACCACCCCTCAGTCTCTGATGCTCCAGGGAAAATAGCCCCAGCCTATTCAGCCTCTCCCTATAGCTCAAACCCTCCAACCCTGGCAACACCTTTGTAAATCTTTTCTGAACCCTTTCAAATTTCATGACATCCTTCCTGTCGCAGGGAGACCAGAATTGAAAGCAGTATACCAAAAATGGCTTAACCAATGTCCTGTACCACCACAACATGACCTCCCAATTCCTATACTCAATGCACTGACCAATAAAAGCAAGCATACCAAACACCTTCTTCACTGTCCTATCTACCTGCATTTCTACTTTCAAGGAACTATGAACCTGCGCTCCAAGGTCTCTTTGTTTGGCAACACTCCCCAGGACCGTACCATTAAGTGTATAAGTCCAGCCCTGATTTGCCTTTCCAAAATGCAACACCTCACATTTATCTAAATTAAACTCCATCTGCCACTCCTCGGACCATTGGCCCATCTGATCAAGGTCCCATTGTACTCTGAGGTAACCTTCTTCGCTGCACACTACACCTCCAATTTTGGTGTCATCTGCAAACTTACTAACCATACCTCCTATGTTCACATCCAAATCAGTTATATAATGACAAAAAGCAGTGGACGCAGCACTGAACCTTGTGGAACACCGCTGGTCACAGGCCTCCAGTCTGAAAAGCTACTCTCCGCCACCAACTTCTGTTTTCTCCCTTTGAGCCAGTTCTGTATCCAAATGGCAAGTTCTCCCAGTATTGTGATCTAACCTTGCTAACCAGTCTACCATGAGGAAACCTGTTGAACACCTTACTATACACCGCATAGATCATGTCCACTGCTCTGCCCTCATCAATCCTCTTTGTTGCTTCTTTAAAAAATTCAATTAAGTTAGAGACACACGATTTCCCATGCACAAAGCCATGTTGACTATCCCTAATCAGTCCTTGCCTTTCCAAATATATGTGAATCCTGTCCCTCAGGTTTCTCTCCAACAACCTGCCCACCACTGACATCAGGCTCACCGGTCTACAGTTCACTGGCATTTCCATACCACCTTTTTTAGATAGTGACACCAGGTTAGCCAATCACCAATCTTCGGCACCTCACCTGTGGCTATCGATGAAACATAGAGTGATACAGCACAGAAACAGACCCTTTGGTCCAACTCATCCATGTTGACCAGATATCCTAAACTGATCTAGTCCCATTTGTCAGCATTTAGCCAATATCCCTCTAAATCCTTCCTATTCATATACCCATCCAGATGTCTTTCAAATGTTGTAATTGTATCAGCCTCCACCACTTCTTTTGGCAGCTCATTCCATCATGCACCACACTCTACGTGAAAAAGTTGCCCCTTCGGTCCCTTTTAAATCTTTCTGTCCTGTCATTTTAAACCTATGCCCTCTAGTTTTGGACTTCCCTACCCTGGGGAAAAGACATATCTTTAACCTCAAGTATAAACGTTATCCTTTGACCCACTCATCATTTGGTTACAATGTAGTGTTGTGTAACATAACAGGTATAACAAATGAGAGTGCGCCAGCTAAGTGAAGTTGGAGTAGAAGATCAGGCATGACTTTACTGACTGATGAAACAGGCTTTAGGATCATAGTGCCTAATCCAGTTCTTGAATCTTACATTCATCTAATTGAGTTAAATTCAGGTGGCATTATGACAGGGACCTGTGGGCTCTGATATTTTGATCAATCTGTCATTGGAACTGGATCTTTATAGTGCAGTTGACCAAAAGAGTTCACAAAATCTATTTCTCAGTAATAATCCAACATGATTGAGTGAGGCTGCTGAAAGATACTGCTGAGAGTTAAAGTACATCCTTTGATAAGTTTGAGAAATTAAAGGATAATGCATGAACAGCAACATACCCTTTAAGATTTTAGTTGGAAAGACAACTTTGGGAAGACTTGAGAAAATCCATTCACAAGCCATCACAGATGTAAGTCAGGCACATATGGCGTGAGTTGCTACCAAGAGGAATTAAGGTTATTTTAATCTTGGCATACAATCAGCAGTTAAACCCCCAACTCCATTCGATGTGAAAAGGCCTTGAGCAGGAACTGTTACACTGCCAGGGCTGTTGAGTGGCATCATGCACGTTCAACAACAGGAATCAAGCCAAAGAAAATTGTGTCACAAAATAGTTGAATGGAAAATGGGATATTCCCAACTTTAAATCAGTAATCCCTGCCATGGTGCACTCTGGCACTGATGCTAAAAATCACCCTCAACTTATTCACAGACTTCCATTTTTGAATTTGGATCAAAATATACTTTGACTGAATGCAAGTAATGCTACTGTTGATGCTGACACTGGATTGAGCCTATGCCTATTATTCCCTGAAGCAACAATCTCTAACACTGGAAGCAACAATACCTTAGTGATAACAAGGTGCAGAGCTGGATGAACACAGCAGGCCAAGCAGCCTCTCTGCTCCTATGATGCTGCTTGGCCTGCTGTGTTCATCCAGCCCTGCACCTTGTTGTCTCGGATTCTCCAGCATCTGCAGTTCCTACAATACAGTGATAGGTCAGTACAATGCCAAATCATTTGTCTCCTGAATCTTTGAATACAGGTTTAGATTTTCAGTTACATACCAATATTGCCCTGTTGGCAGCATCCATCAGATTTCAGCCAGGTTTAATTATTCTTTGCTCTAATATTAACATCAGTGATAAGGCCTCCATAGACTGAGTGACTTGCTAGGGCCTTCAGATTACTCTAAAGAGTCAATTAAGTTTGTGTGGGACATCAGCCAGACCAGGTAAGCATTGACAACAAGATATTAGTGATCCCGTTGTGTATTTATAACAAACCATTTTGATCAGTTTCGTGTTTATTTAAAATCAATTTAAATTCCCAAACTACCCTGGATTTGAACTTATGCCTTATTTGATCATTAGTCCAATGAAATAATTACTATACTACTGCACCCATATGGCCAAGTTGTCACTTACTTCCTTGGTAAGGATTGTAAGTGTTCTTCAGGCACTGTATTGCCTCCTACTGGCAGGTCTGAGATCCAGCACAGTGTTAGCAAAGCTGACAATAGTTTGCCCTTTTCCTGAGCTGGAGCTTCATGACAGCAGAGGTCAAAGGACAAGAAAGAATAGCGTCTTTCTTCAAACAAACATAAAGATTAAAAATGCACTTATCATTAAAGGTCACGCGCCAAGGAAGAGCAAGAAACGGCTTTGGCATTAGCAGTCACTCAGAGTCCGTGACCTACTGCCCCTATCTTCCTGACTAGAGCAATGATGAATGTTGCTCAATGGCCTTGATAGGACGAGGAGACAAAGAGAAAGACTGTGCTGGTGATAAAAGTAAATAATAGGTAAGAAAAATGTTCTGGCTGAGCAAAGCTTCATTTCCTTTACTTGTCTGGATTTCATGTGAGGTAACGTTTGTCAAGAACCCACAATAGCCCAGATCTGAGTGTTGAGTGGATTGACACAATCCATGGATAAACAAAAAGTCAGATGATGCTTTGAGTGATGGGAAGCACCTTACTTATCCAGGAGCTGGCAGCTGAAATTTACAAGTGTCTGTGTGTGAGGGTCACTCAGCCAACACCCATGGCTCCCCATTCAGATAACGTCAATAGCACCATGGAAAACAGGATGGGTTTTTTTAAATGCACTGACATAATGCTCCATTTGCTCTTCCAATCTGTGTAGATCTACAGCAGGTTTGTACAGCAAAGTCTATTGATGACGCAGTCAGACTCTCTTTCATTCAACATGATTATTGCTGAGTTCTTCTCAAATCATCCGAATATAATTTTGGTTCTCTTGACATTTGGAGCAGACAGAGTACAGCAAGGTAATGTTAACCAAGAGTCAATGGGCATTTTTCCAATCTTCCTCACCATCAACAAGTTAGAAAAGAAATGACATCCACTTACTAATCCTTTCCTGTTTTTCAGCTATGGGCTGGGGCCATCACTGGAGAGTCCGTGTTATGTTGACCCCCTCCTCTTTCTTCCCACTCCCACCCCCACCCCCACCGTGGTCCTTGAGAAGGAGCTGGCAAGCTGTCTTCTTAAATGTTGCCATCCATATGGTGCTCGCAGTGTAACAGCGCTGCTAGGGAGGGAGTTCCAGGACATTGCCCCAACAAAAATGAAGGCATGATACAATCACTGGATCTTATGGTAGGCGCAAAGCTCATGGTATATCAATACCTTGCCACAAACTGCTGGCTTATTTTCACACCCTAGTAGCACCATGGGCTATTAAATTTCCTGATATTTTGCCACCAAATTCTGGTCCATATGTTATCTCACCATTGTGAGTGTCAGCTATTGCTTAAATTATTTAAATCTTACTCTTGAGTACAGGCATCGAGGCTGACACTCTAATGCTGCGCTGTGTTTTCTTTCGGGTGCTGCTAAATTGTGTCCTACCTGCTCTATCGGCTGGGCACAAAATATTCCAAGACACATTTCATTAGAAAGCAAGGGAGTTATCCTGGCCAATATTTATTCCGGAGTCAACAACAGATTAGCTGGTCATTGTCACTTTGCTGCTCATGAGAGTTTGCTGTGCACAAGTTAATTGCAGCATTTCCTGGATTACAACAGTGACCAATCAGTGACCAAGGATGTAAAATTGTATTGTGATGTCCTGTTGTTGTGGAAGGTGCTATATGAATGCACGTATTTATGTCTCTTTCATGGTTTCTATAAACCTGAGGAGACCTTTTAACCCGTCAATATTATAACTGTAAGTAGATTCTAAAAGTCTTTTTCACAGATGGTAAAAGGCAGGTACTTTACCCCAGTGTGAATTACCAGCTTACTTCTTTCAACTGTTAAAATTCCAGCAGTAATAGCCGTGAATCATTGCTTGGTCACAGATGGAGATCAATACGATTTCCAAGGGATTGTTCACAAGTTCACGTGAAGGTCTTTTTTCTTTAGTCCAACACAGCACTAGGCCCTAAAGCCTTCTCTTGCCAAGCCTATCCTGACTAGCTTTTTATGCATGTCTCCCAGTTAACTGTAAACTCTACCTGCTCTCACATAAGTAGAGTCATGGAGTCATACAGTACAGAAACAGACCCTTCAGTCTAACCAGTCCACATGGACCATAATTCCAAACTAAACTAGTCCCAACTGCCTGCACTTGGCCCATATCCCTCCAAATATTTCTTATTCATGTACTTATCTAAATGTATTTTAAACGTTATAACTGTACCTGCATCCACCACTTCCTCTGGAAGTTCATTCCACACACAAACCCCTCATGTCTTTTTTAAATTTTCTCCTCTCACCTTAAAAGTATGCTTCTAGTCTTGAAATCCCCCACCCTAGGGAAAAGACACCTGCCATCCACGTTATCTGTACCCCTTATTATTTTATAAACCTCTATAAGGTCACCTCTCAATCTCCTACACTCTAGTGAATAAAGTCCCAGCCTCTCCTTATAACTCAAGCCCTCCATTCCTGGCAACATCCTGGTAAATCTCTCCTGAACCTTCTCCAGCTAAATAATATCCTTCCTATAACAGGGCAACCAGAACTGGACACAGTGCTCCAGGAGAGGCCTCACCAATGTCCTGAACAATCTCAACATAACATCCCAACTCCTATACTCAAATGTCTGAGCAGTGAAGGCAAGCGTGCTAAACACTTTCTTAACCACCCTAAACCACCATATGTGATGTAAATTTCAAAGAATTGTGTACCTGAACCCCTGGGTCTCTCTGTTATACAACACTGACCAAGGCCCTGTTTTTTAATTAAGTATTGCCTTTGTTTGTTTTGCCAAAACGCAATACCGCGCATTTATCCAAATTAAACTCCATCTGCCATTAATGGAACACAGGAAAATTTAGCAACTGCAGTTGCGCTCAAACCCAATATTTAAAACCTGTTCCATTTGGGAAGTTGGATTTGAATTGAGCTTATGGTTTAAAGCACAATTTGCAAACAATTGAGATGCAGTTCAGCCAATGTATGACACTGAACTGACAAGTACACATTTTGATTTTAAAAATTATAGATTTTAGCTCCACACAGTCCCAAATCTTGACACAGCTATTTGACTTTAAACATCCTAAATGTCTCCATAGTTCAATTTAACAATGGAATAAATTGTAACAACGGAGAGATGGCATTATTTCATTCCAAAGAAGATTTTGCAAGATGGCAGGTAATCACTTTTGAGGACAGGAAGCTTAAAGCATCCGTACATTCGAATAAATAATCGGTGTGACAGTGAAAAAAAGACATGTGAAAGAAACTCTGATTACCTTCAATTGAATGAATGTACTACACTCCAATGCTACCCTAGAAATTGCCTATGCAATCTCCAGATGTCAGTAAGTGATGTCATTACATTAAGACTCACAGACAGCCGGTTATATCTCTCAACATGACATGCACCTTTGATTTTAAATTGAGAAATTTCATAAAAAAACAAATCGGTTGTACCCATCACTTTTTGCGGAAGTAAAATGCTTCTTATTTGTACAGAACCCAAGAACTGAGTTTTATTTTTCGACATGGACAATTAATATGCTACAGCCAACCTTTTGTCATTTAACCCTCTCCAAAGTTTTCTTCAGCCTCTCTCTCCATATCCGCTCAAGTATGTACTTTCTTCGGTAGGATTGCACTTGAAACCATCCAAACAGTACTTGTTCCTCCCATTCTTTACTGAAAGGATAAACTCATGCTGGTTCAAGGTGCTGCAGTCACACCAATGTTATTCAATCATGCATCTTTGCTGCAAGTGTAGGCAGGCTGTCAGAGTGACGGAGAATGCAGCACAGCTAAATTCAAACCTGCCTCTTATGACATTCCCATGAAAGCCCTCTCCAGCAAGTGTTACTGCACAATAATCAGAAGCTGGTACCTAGATAGACCTTATTCCAGTCACTCGCACTCCATCAACACCATCCCCGACCCCACTACCTCCTGATGTTTAATCCTTTTGTCTTTGTGTTTTTACTGTTTTTTGTATTTCCCTTTTATCATGCCTCCTGTTGATGGAAGAAAGATGTGCGTTTCCAACAGTCTCAGGATGTTCCAAAGCATTTTTACAACTGGGGAAGTATTCTTGAAGTGTAATCGTGGTTGCATGGTTGGGAATATGGTTTTAAATTGAGACACAGCAAACTACCAGAAATAGCAATGCAACAATGACCAGATATTTTGTTTTCGTGATTGAGGGAATAAATATTGGCCTGAACATCAGAGATAACTCTTCATCTCTTATTTGAAATTGTGCCATGGAATCTTAATTTCTATTTGAGAGATCAGAGTGAGCCATTGCTTAACGTCTCATCTGATGTTTGGTGCTTCTTTATTGGTGATCAGGGACCTTATGGTGACTCACAGCAGTCTTTCAAGCCTATTGACATGTTGACCAGTCAATTGTGAAATGAGTCAATCACAGTAACTTGCAGGGGTGGGGTTGGAAGTGAGCTATTATTGCTGCAAGTGAAATTCACAAGGCCCAGTATTGTGATCAATTACTTTCTACAGTTAACTTGATTCTCTAGTCATGAAAGTAGGCTGGCTGAAGGATCAATTTAATGAACAGATTCCCATATGTATTGCTACTGTTAAACTATGAAAGAACATTCTGTATGGTGACTCTGTCAACAAATAATGCAATGACTCATGTCACCAAGCAATGAAAACAATAAATGTTTCCTACAGATAAAACTGCTGAAAAAAAATAACTTGGAACTGACTCATTTGGCCAGAAGCTGAGAAATAACTTAAGTTGTTATCTTGTTAATGAAATCCTTGATCGTTCTGTTATAAGTGAGTTTGGAGTTGGGAGGGAGGGTGGCGGTGTGCACAGGATGGGAACTTCAACAGCAAGATTAATCAAAATTAAAGAAACTGCTTCTGTTTTTACAGATCATTTCACAAACACCGGACATCCCAAAGTGCTTTATGGCCAATGAAGTGCTTTTAACAAAAACAAAATTCAGAAGCAATGTGCTGGTAAAAATCTTAAATAAAAACAGAAAATGCTAGAAATTGTCTTCAGGTCTGGTAGAGTCTGTGAAGGGAGAAACAGAGTTAACAGTTCAGGTTGATAACTTCTCATCAGAACTTTGGAAGTTCAGTTAATGCTGTAATGTAATAAAACATCGCAGTCAATTTGTAAACAGTGATGAGATAGCCTGAAAATCTGTTGTTCTATAAATGATGTTGTTTGAGAAATGAACATTGGCTGAGACAACAATGAGAATATGTCTGTACATGTTCAAATGGTATTATAGGATCTGTTTGAGAGGACATACAGAACCCTAGTTTAAAATATCATTTAAAAGACAACTACTTCAACAATGAACATACCCTCAGTACTGCAAGGAAGTATCAGTTTATATTCAATGCTGAAAACCCTGGATTGGAGCTTGAACCAAGGAACTCCTGACACAAGAATGTGTGTTACCTCCTGTACTGCATGAAGAAGTTGAAATCAAGCCTGAAATATTTGCGATAACGCTGTGCTGAGTGAAATTCCATAGGGTTCAGGGATTTAGCATTAAAACACAATGGAGCATCTCCAACGTTGCCTTAGACATACAAGCAAGAGAAAGTGAGAATGGCTGATCACAGAAATGGGAAAATGTGCAGGATAGAAAAGGTAACTAGGTGATGCCAAGCTTGTGATATAAAAGCATGGAGATTGAAGGTAGGGGAGTACGCTAATGATGTTGCAACATCCTGATATCAGGAGTCAGTCTATTAGAAACTGAAAAACTGGAATTTTCATTTTTTTACAGTGTGGAATTCAAAATGGAAGGAATGTGTAAGATAGTGTATTTTGAATTTAGGAGGAGAAATGAAAACAAATCAAAAGAGCATTATAACATTGACAATAAGATGTAGAAGAAGAAATAGACCATTCAGCCCATCTAGCCTGCTACTCCATTCAATTAGATCATGGCTGATTTTATAATGCTTTACTTCCCTGCCTTTTGCCTGATGCCCCTACTGATTAAAATTTGTCATACTCAGCCTTGAATACGCTGAACGACCCAACCTCAATAACCATCAATGGTAAACAAATCCACAGACTAACTGCTCTCTGAGAGAAAAAAAAATTTCTCAGTTTCTGTTCAGGAATAAAAGCAGACAGAAAGCAGGAAACTGTAGGCCTGTTTTCCATTTGGGAAAATACTAAAGTCCATTATTAAGGAAGGAATAGCAGGACATTTAGAAAAGCAGAATGTAATCAATTGGAATTAATACAGTTTTGTGAAAGGGAAATCATGTTTGAAAGATGTTCTAAAGTTCTTTGAGGATTTCACAAGCAGAGTTGACAGAAGGGAACAATTGGAAGTGGTGTATTTGGGTTTCAGAAAGCATTCGATAAAGTGCCACATAAAAGGTTTTTGCAACAAAAAGTAAATTAAAGATTATTGCACAAGATAAGGGATCACCAGTATTGGGAGTAATTGAGGATTGATTAACACAAGACAGAGGGTTGGGATTAATTGTCTTTTTCAGCTTGGAACCATGTACCTGGTTGAGAGGTGAAAGATTTAAAAGTGATTTAAGGAGTAACTTTTTCACACAGAGGGTGGTGTGTGTATGGAATGAGCTGCCAGAGGAAGTGATGGAGACTGGTACAATTACAACATTTAAAAGGTATCTGGATGGGTACATGAATAGGAAGGGTTTGGAGGGATATGGGCCAAACACTGGCAAATGGGACTAGATTAATTTAAGATATCTGGTTGGAATGGACGAGTTGGACCAAAGTTTGTTTCCATGCTTGTACATCTCTCTGACTCTAATTGAGTGCCACAGGATTAGTCCTAGTTACTCAATTATTTATTGTCCATGTTAATGACTTGGAGGAGGGGACAGAGTGTAATGTATCCATAATTGCTGATGATAAAAAAATAGGAGGGAAGGCATAGCGTAATGAGGACATAAAGAATTGGCAAGGGAACATAAGATTTTTGAATGGGTATACAAGAATTTGGCAGTTGGAGTTTAATGTAGAAAAGTGTGAGGTTAGGGTTAGGGTTTTTGGGAGGAAGAATCAATAGGTGAGACAAGTATTTAAATCGAGACTCTGCGACAGAGAGGGTTCTGGATGTTCTTGTGCATGAAATGCAAAATGTTAGCATGTTGGCGCAGCAAATAATCAAGAAAACATTTGGAATTTTGGCCTTTATTTCTAGGGAGTTGGAGTTTAAAAGTAGGGAACTCTTGCTACAACTGTACAGGGTATTGTTGAGGCCACATCTGGAATATAATGTACAGTTTTGGCCCCTGTATTTAACAAAGGACATACCAACAATGGAGGCAGTTCAAAAGAGATTCACTAGGCTTATTTTGAGATGAAAGGATTGACGTTACGAAGAACAGCTAAACAGGTAAGCCTTTTATTCATTAGAAAAACGAA
>NC_063352.1:16953167-16996895 GCF_021869965.1 Rhincodon typus | reverse complement strand
GGTCACCGGACTTGAAATGTTTGATTTCTCTTCACAGATGCTGCCAAACCTGCTGAGTTTTACCAGCAACCTCTGTTTTTTTTCCTGATTGACAGTATCCACAGTTCTCTCGGTTTTTCTTTGAGTATTGGAGTTGGGACGTCATGTTTGAAGTTGTACAGGACATGGATGAGGCCTCTTCTGGAGTGCTTTGTGCAGTTCTGGTCACATAGCTGTAGGAAGGATATTATTAAATTGGAGAAGGTTCAGAAAAGATGTTGCCAGGAATGGACGGTTCAAGTTATAAAAGTGGGTTGGAAAGGCTGGGATAACAACAGTGTGGAGCTGGAGGACTCTTCTTCACAAATGGGTCCCGACCTGAAAAGTCAACTTTCCTGTTCCTCTGATGCTGCCTGGCCTGCTGTGTTCCTCCAACTCCACACTGTGTTATCTCTGACTCCAGCATCGGCAGTTCTTACTACCCTGAAGATTCTGAGGGGGTTTGACAGATCAGATGTTGAGGAGATGTTTTCACTAGTGAGGGAATCTCAAACTAGGGGACAGAGTTACAGAATAGGGGACACTCAATTATAACAGGGATATGAAGAAGTTTCTTTTCTCATGGGGAAGTGAATATCTGGAGTGCTCTATCCCAGACAACTGTGGAGACTAGATCACTAAAACTATTTAAAGAAGATATAGACAGACTTTTGGAGGATCAGGGATTGATGGCTATGCTGAGCTGGCATAGAAAGGAGTTGAGGCCTGGGGCAGATCAGCTGTGATCAGGATAAATGGTAGGTCATGCTTGAAGGGGGCCGAATAGCTTATTTCTTCTCCTATTTCTATGTTCTTATGTTCCTTGACCCTGTCTTAAAAGTGCAACTCCCTTACACGGAGAACCCTAACTCTAACACTAATCCCAACCCTCCATTCCTAAGACTTGCCACTACTCTCCCTCATGTCCTGGCCAATTCATCCTTCAATCAACCTCACAAAAACAGATTAGTTGATCATTAGCTAACACAGTGTGGAGCTGGAGGAGCACAGCGGGCCAGGCAGCGTCAGAGGAACAGGAAAGTCTGATCATTATCATTTGATGAGTTTGCTGAGCACAGCGTTTCCTACACTACAGCAGCGACTCGCTTCAAAACAATTAATTGGCTGAAAAATACTGTGAGACGTTCTGAGATCATTGGAAGTGCTATATCAAGGTAAGTTCTTTTTCAAACAGCCAGCATAGACTTGATGGGCTGATCCTGTTCCTTTGTTGATCATTCTATGATTCTGTAACTCCACAAACTGTCACTTATTAATATATCCTTCAGAAGAGAATTCATTGTAATGTCAATAGAACCCACTGGATCAAACAGTGCTGGGCATTCCAGAAATGCTTTCAGTTGTGCCTGGAGGTGTGGGCAGCCACCATATCAAAGATATGACTCACATTATCAATCAGGATCAAAAAACTAAGAGAGAGAGAGAGAGTGGGACAACAACTGTGGAATCTAAGGTGAGAAAAATAAACTCCTTTTGCATCAACATCTGAGATAATGTTACAGATAAATAACAAAGCAATGTTATAGAAGGGATTGGAATTCAAATTGTCCTTGCTTCAAGGCTGGGAAGGACTGATAGATAAACGTTACATAATTAAATGCAGTTATCATAATGTCAATCTGAGATCATGGAACAGAATGAACTATCTATGTCAGGCCATATCTTAGGCAAAATTTACAATAACATAGTAAATCTAGGAAGGGGTATGTGCAAGAAGAGAAACCAATGTTTATCGACCAGTAAAATCAACACCAGGGTTATGAGGGTGAGGGCAATAAAGCTGGATTAAAGTAGAAACAAAAAGTGATATAAATACTAAGACCTTTCATCAGAATCCAGAAATACAGATTTGAAATGTTAACTCTGTTTCTCTCACATAGATGCTGCCAGACTTGCTGCAATTACAGGCATTTCTGTTTTAATTTTGGATTCTGAGCATCTACAGTATTTTACCTCTTGGATTAAAGTGAATACAGCCATTAAAATGTTAGATGGCAGATGCACAATGGATTGACTGACTTCCTTCTGAGTTGTAATTCTGAACAATTCATATCAGCTTAGGTCAAGTCAGGAGGCAAGGAGGACGGGAGGGCTGGACATGAGCTAAGGCTGGGGGTGCAGGGATTTTGAAGCTGGTGAAGTCAATGTTGAATAAGCTCCCAAGGCCCCAATGGCCTCAATATTGACTTCACCAGCTTCAAAATCCCTCCACCCCCAGCCTTATCCCATGTCCAGTTCTCCCCCTCCTTCTTGCCTCTCTGACCTGACCTAACCTAACCTGTCCATCTTCCTACTCACCTATCCACTTCACCCTTTCTACTGCCCAATCACAATAACCTGCATCCACCAATCACCATCCCACCTACCCTTCCGCCAGCCCCACTCCCCTCCATCTATTTACTTAGAGTCATAGAGTCCTACAGCACGGAGACAGGCCCTTTGGCCCAAACTGGTTCGGGCTGACCAAAATGTCCAACCACACTGACCCCATTCTCCTGCACTTGGCCCATATCCCTCTAAACATTTCCTATCCATGTATTCATCCAAATGTCTTTTAAATGTTATTAATGTACCCACCTCAACCACTTCTGCTAGCAGCTCATACCGGCCTCTGTGTAAAAATCTTGCCCCTCAGGTTCCCATGTATTCTTTCCCCTCTTAGCTTAAACTGATACCCTCTAGTCCTCGATTCCCCAACTGGGGAAAAAGACTGAATGTGTTCACCCTATCCATGCCTCTCATGATCTTATACACTTCTATAAGATCCCCCCTCAGTCTCCTACACTCTAAAGAAAGACAGAGCTCCCCTCTGGGCTCCCCTCCCCTTCCTTAGTCCTGACGAAGGGTTTTGGCCTAAAACATTGACTTTCCTGCTCCTCAGATGCTGTCTGACCTGCTGTACTTTTCCAGCTTCATATCTATTGACACGAGGTTCCGCCTGACATTTTTATTTTGGACTTCAGCAGCAAACTCCTTTCAGGACTGAATTTTATTGGTGGTTTGGGGGGACAGTGGGGGGGGGGGGGGTGGGGGTGTTGGAGGTGTTGGTGAGCACCAGGATGTACAGCTCTCTCCTCTGGCCCTGTAGAAACAGTACTTGCAAGCCCAGCAACTAAAGAGGCTTACAAAAGGCTGCCCTTTAACACCAGGGAGAGCCTTTACATCGTATTTATGGCAAGAGCTACCCTTGGGAGCTGCCACGGAGTCCTAGCAGCCTCCAGGAGAAGATAATATGGATTTGAAATCAAGCTCAATGTTCTCTGTCAGGGGAGGACTGGGACTCCCAGGAATGGGGATGCTGGGTACATTTCAGATTTTGGGGGCACAGTGGGCAACATCACGGGGGGTTGGGATGAAGTGGCAGGCTGCACCCAGTGGACACAGGGTACCCATCCCTACACAAAAGCAGATGACTTCTGTTCCTTTGCACTTTTTCACCGGAGATGTTGAAGTAGCAGACTATCCTCTGCATTCTGTTTTCTCCAGGCACACATATTATTGTGGGACAGGAAACAAGCCCTTACATGGCCAGGTGCTTTACCTGCTTGTGTCTTGTGGGAAGGAAGGAGAAAGGTAGTTTTTCTTAAAAAAAAAAAACACCTTAGATATTTGGATGAATATTCTGACATACCTCCTCCTAGGCTGCATTGGGAACTCATGATCACACAATCTCACTGTCCCTGAATTTATTTTGTGTTTGGAATTCATGAGCAGTTTATGATATGTATTCCTGGCATGTAGTGGAGGGTACAAGAAATTCCCACCCATTTTTTTGTCAAAGATAGTTTTTCACATTAAGACTCATACAGCTAGTGATTTTCGTCTTTTAGCAGCATAACAATAAGCTTACATTCAAAATCCCAGCATGTGATGATGTCCATCCTATGCCCAATGCAAAAGGTGTTGCATGGAAATAGCTTTCAACTAGCAGTTTGTGATCCTTATATCTGGCTGTACTATATTCAAGGACAGAAAGGGCATACACTGACGTTAGTGCATGTTGTACAATGCACAGAGCACACATCCCCAAATCCACCTCTTGTGGAAAAAAAGGAATGAAAATAATTGCACTGCCAACACTGGCCTACTCTGTTTTGGCTTGCTACAAAAAACGTTTGTTGCAAATTTATTAATTCTATCACTGCCAGATCTGTTAACATTTACAGTACTTCTCATCTACCCATTAACTATCAAACAGCAGCAGCATCACAAGATTACATTTGTGTTAATCATGACTCAGTTGACAGCACTTTTCAATCTGAATCTGGGTAGTCAAGAGTTAATGTCCTTTCCCAGAGGATTGAACACAAAATCCAGTCTATAATACTGGTGTCTGTAAGAAGGAAGTGCTGCATTCTTGGGGATTGCATATTTTCTATGAGACATTAATCAGAATTCCCTTCTGCCCTCTAAGATGGACATAAAAGATTTCATGGTACTATATTGAAGAACAACAGGACAATCCTCTCTAGTGAACTGGCCAAAACTTATCTCTCAATCAACATGACTGAAAAAGACTTAACTTGTCATTATCACATTACTGTTTGTGGAAGTTTGTTGCATGAAAATTGATGTTGCATCTCTTACATTCCAACAGGGACTACATTTCAAAAACACTTAATTGACTGTAAAACACTTTGGGACATCCCCCGATGATGAAAAATGCTGCATACAGTGTATTTTTTTTCCTCGCCAACATACAATGGAAATAAGTTACATAATGGAGCTAAAAAATGCTGAGTTTCTCTTCAAATCAGGTCTTGGGTTTTCATGAAAAGCTTAATCCCAGCCCACTATAGATATGCCTACATTATAAGCAGAGGGATTATATAATGAACAGCAAAAGGACCATGAGTCTTGTACAGCACAAAATAGCAGTTGTTAGCACTTAACAGCTACCATAGCTATCTGGGTAACATGTCGCTGCTTGTTACAACTTTGTGTAACCTGTTACTGTCAGCAGTGATGGGTCTTCAACAGAAAAGCAGGTTTAAACCCAAATGCACACAATGTCCTGGGGTTGATAACTGTGATTGGATCTATTTCTGAAGGTTTATCTCATGATATGCTTTCAATGATTGTTCCCCCTAACTACCCCGACTCATTCCAGCCCCACTGGTTGCCCAGTGCGTTCATTTCCTGTTCACAGCAAATTGGAAAGCAAAAGCTCTTCAATACCCCATTTGATGATATTTGTCTTATCAGTACATGCTACCCTTTAATTCTATTATTTTATTAGACAGAAAAATACTAAGGAAACCGTTCTTTAAATGTTAAATTTCCCAATGATACTTCCTCATAGGTTGCTTGCAACAGTGTCCTGGAGATGAATGTTTAATTCCTGGGCACTTGGCAGTCCTACAATTATCACTTCTATTTTAGTCTAAAGATTAAAACATATGCCTGTGCCCCCAAATAAAACTGTGTCTTAATACAATGACTGTACGATGGAATTTAACTTTAAAGCAGTCAATAATTGAAGTACTGTGCCTCGTCCAGGTACAGAAAGAAAACACAGTAATTACGTACAGTTCAAAGTGGAAGTAAAATTAGGGGAGTGCATGTTCAAAGTACACGTAAAAATTATAGAGACATTTTCTCCTCCATTTTTGAGTAGGCACGAATATAAAGTGGGGAACACCCACTTTAAAATTAGTAAGACTAAGAAAACATGTTCCATATATATCGAGATAAAAATAATTCATACCAAACTGGGTACATGATAGAGTTGAGTGAAGATGAGTGTTCAGCCCATTTGATCTTATCCTTCCAGAATACCAACCACACATTACCACGAATGGAGTCAGCCGTGGTTTAAATGGTTTACATCTCAACTAACTGTACTTGGTTCTAAGCCACCTATTCCAGTCACCGATTGCTGTGAAGAAACCCATTTTTCAGCCCTGCGCATGCCTTGCAAAATCTTCAATCAATGCCTTGTTCTGATGTATGTGTAAAAATTCGTCCAGGTTTACTTTCCCTACACTTCTTAAAAGTATTTTAAAACACCTGTAAGTTCCCTCAGTTTTCACAGCTGCATGGTTTGCTAGTAACATTGCCTCAAATCTGTTCAACGTTCTATGTTAATTAAAATGAACCAAGCTGCTCCAAGGCACACCTTAGCATCACTAATGGTACTGAAACTGACCATTCAGCCCAATTGGTCAATGCTGGTATTTATAGTTCACACAGGCGCCCCCATGTGATGTATCCTTCTATTACTTCCTTCTCCATTCAACTTGTCTTTAAATGCATCCAAGTTCTTCACTTCAACCACTGTGGTGGTAGTTCTGCAGTGTCATCACATTCTGGGTATAGACATTTCTCCCAAACATAGGTGAAAAAATTTTGGAGAAAAGATCTAAAATAGCAGGACTTGGAATTTTTAAAATAGTTATAAATAATTTTAGAACTTTTTGGGGCAATATTTTCACCTGTTCTTTGAGTGTAACTGCAGTAGAAGCCCAGGTAGCAACAAACTCTCCTGGTTTCTGTTGATTTTCCATTGCAGATTACAGTGGGTGATGAGGATAAAGCTGGGAAATTTCAGCCACATCACTACATTAAAGGTCAAAGCAAAATAAATTATAAACAGCTACACACATCAAACAAAAATATCACATATTTCCATATTAAGTCTTTGAAAAGTAGACTTGCAACAATCCCAATCAGAAGGATTCATGCACAAGCCTCCCCACTAGTTCCCAGTATATTATCCAGGGTGATTCCCTCATTACTGCAGTACTGTTGGATGTGCTGTCTTTCAGCTGAAACTTCCATTTGATATCATAGCTGTTCTCTTAAGTGGATGCAAAAGGTCTCATGAGACTTTGTTGAAAACGATCAAGGATGCTCTCTCCAGTGTTCCAGCCAGGATTTATCTCACAAGTAACATCACTAAAAATCTCATCATCCAATTATTACCATGTATTTCCCACAGTTAGCACAATTCAAAAGTTCTCATGTAGAAGGGACAAGGAGTAATTTATCAAGTTTGATGACAATAAAAAGTGAAGCAAAGGGATACTGACAACAAAGTGATTGGGCAGTAAGGTGGCAAATGGGTGTAAAACACAGGAAAATATGCAACTATTCATTTCAGCAGGAAGAATTAAAACCACAATATTTTATAAAACTGTGAGAAATTTCAAAGTGTCAGCAAAATTTGGGTGTCCCTATGTAAGGACGCCTGTAAGCTGAATTTTCGCTTCAGAGGCTGAGGTTTCAGAACTCAAATCCAATACTGTGGTAGGGTAGTTAGTGATCTGGTGTTTTTACAGGACTACCCCGTAATTGACATGGATGTGGTTCCCTGTCAAATTAAGGGTGGTGGGCAAGGTCTCAAAGCTGAAATTATTTATCATTTAGCTTCCAGCTTTTGGGAAACAATAGGTTGTAGTAGAGGAGAATTAACGGAGGGGGCACTTCAACATGAAGTTGCACTCTCATCAACTCTCAAAAAGTTTAAAGAAATTATCACTATGAGGTGTGGTGAAAACACTCTACAGGGTGTCCTTTACCTGTACCCTCAACCAGTCAGACACGAAAGGCCTTTCAGTACAGATGGTTCTTACCCCCCACTCTTGAAAACTGGGAACCAACTGGAAGTTCCAGTCAGCCTCCTATAAGTGTCCTTAAAAAGGTTTAAAACAATCCTAATTGGTAGTCCACTTTGGCTGACTCTCAGTTTCCTGGACTTGCCTTCCTGAAAATGGCTGGCATGAGGACAAGAGAGAAGAAACTCATACTCAAGTCACTGCTGGATTCTTAAGGTCTCTCTAGCTCTGCTCCAGTCCTTGACAGGGTGTAAAAGTTCTGCCAGAATGTTAACATGCAGGTACATCAAGCTGTCAAGAAGGCAAATGTCACTTTGCCTTTATTGTAAGAGGAAGTCTTGCTACCAATAATGGAGCTTGGTGAGACCTCATCTGGTGAATAATGCAAAATGTTGCTCCCCTTATCGAAGGAATGATACCCAGAATCTATTTCACAGGCTGGACAGGCTAGAAGTAGGGGATATGATTTCAGGGTAAAGGGTAGATCATTTAAAACAAAGAAGAAAAGGAAATTATTCACCCAGAATGTTATCTATCTTTGGAGTCCTCCAATTCAGCAGCTGTGGACACTCAGTCAAATAAATTCAAGACTGAAGTAGATTTTTAAGACACAGGGGCAAATCAAGGGATAAACAATTTTGTTGGGAAAATGGAATCAAGACAAGTCAGCTGTGATCTTACTGAATGGCAAAGCATAATCAAGAGGCACAATGATCTAGTCGTTCCCCCTAGTTCTTATGTTCTTAGTAGGTCTAAAACATTTTGGAATGTTCTGATATTGTGAAAGGTGCTCTGGAAATTTAAGTATTTTCTTGTCACACTTTGCAGTGATTGAAGACTATAACAACAATTTCAAAAGAAACTCACTATATCTCCGTGACTTTAAGTGGTGGCAAGGTGAAGCAGACAATTGCCTGGGGCTCAATAGTCTGCCTGAATTACACAGTGAATCACCTGGAACTCACTAAAGAAAATGGCTCCTGATATCGATCATTGGAAGTGTGAATGGGTAAATGTTAGAATTGGGCTTTATCATGATGCAGCATTCAGTCAAATAGCTCAATGTGATGACCATCTGGATAAGGTAGCCAAGGGTGCCATGGTAAATTCCATCCAGTAAGGAGTTACCGGAAAGGCAGAAATAATATTCGGTAAAATCAACTTTGAGTTTCTGTTTCTTGGAAATTCTATTTGAAAAAACATTGAATATCTTCCAGGTCAAATATGAAAAATCAAGGATCTGATTTTGTTAATTAATATCATGCAATATATTAAAACTTCATAAAATAATTTAATCACAGGCAAATTTAACTCAAAGAAGCAATCACTATTGGTACGAATAGTATAATGTTCTGCCCTGCAGAATATTATAATTCTTGAACAGAAATCATTGTTAGGCTTTACAACTGGTTAAAACAGCTATGCAATGTACAGAGATAAATTACAAAATATGCAAGAAATAGTGGCCATTTAAGATACTAGGTTCTATTAGGTTACAGTGCCCTGACATCAAATGTCTCGAAGTACAAAATTTTAAAAACATTCTCCGTGTGGGTATTGCTGGCAAGACTGGGATTTATTACTCATCCATGGTTGTCCTAAAAAGGAACTGGTGGACCACCTTCTAAAGCCATTTCAAATGACAATTAAGAGCCAAAGATGATGCTGTAGGACTACAATCACAACAGACCAGACAGCAGGTTTCACTTCCCTGAAGGGGATTCGTGAACTAATGAATGTTTCTAAAACCAATCCTGCAGCTTTGTATTTACTTTCATTAAATTATTTTTATTTGCAAACTTTCAAGATTGAATTAAAATTCTCAAATTACTGTGATGGAATAAGAAATCTGACTGTCTGAATCATTATTCCATTAACGACTTATACAGCCATTTCCATATTATTTGTGTTAATTGCACCAGGGAATAGGATGTCTAAGAGGATTTTTTTTATTCATACATTGGGTATGGGCATTATTGGCTAGGCTAACGTTCATTTTGCATCTCAAAACATCCTGGAGAAAGTGGTGCTAGATTGCTTTCTTGAACCGCTGCAATCCTAGTGAAGTATGGAGATGCAATGCTATTAGGAAAGGCTTTCCAAGATTTTGACCTATCGATAGTAAAGGAATGGCAACATGGTAACAAGTCAAGATAGCGTGTGGATTGCCGAGATCAGCAAAGCTAAATTCATCCCTAGCCTCATTCTGTGTCATAATCATATAACTTCCAAAGTAAAGGCTGAGTAGTAGACATTCAGATCGACTGGCTTGTAGAAAAGGAGGTGGCCAGCCAGCATATCCTTGCTATTGCTAAATTAGCAGAACAGGGTCAGGGGTGGTTTGAAGTTAGGGCTATGGCTCAGTAGGACCTCCATGCAAAGTTAAATTGTAATGCACAACCAAAATGGAATAATGGAAGCCCCTATTAAGTCGATGACCAATAGACTTTTTTGTAAATCACAGCACTACTTTCTTGAATATATTCAGAAGTTTAATTATTGTTGTGACCACATATTTAAAAAGAGATCAGATTATCTGGTAGAACATCAGGTTTCCTTGTAGAGCTCACTGTTCATATTTTTATAGTTCCCATTGCAATAGACACTCGTGACCATTTCAGACAATCACACATGTGAAATAAAAGCTTGAAAATACTTTTCCTTAAAAAGATGGAATTCACAAAAATGTGCTATTACTAACAGGCAAAGAAACAACATTTTCAGACTGTACAGGACCAGAAATGTTATTTTCCGGCTTCTTGTATCATTTATTAATGCAAAATAATTTTACTTAAAATGCTTTAAATTAGAAAGGAGGAGAAGGGAAAGAAAGGAACATATTGAACCAAAAAGACTTTGGGTTTTTTTTTACAAGAATGCAATTTTCTGAACAGCTTGGTTAAAGATCATATTCTTCCAGTAAAATAAATCAATGATATGCTGGAAAGTCATACCTGCAGTCTCCTAAATGCAATAAAATATACAAGTAGTCCACAGAATAATAAAACATTAAAAAGAATACAGTAGAAGCAAGCTTAATATACACTCAATGGTGCGAGAATAAACTCAACATCCATCTTCAAGGCTCCCCACCCGATCCCCTCTGAAGGAACTGCGTAGTTCGTAAGAAAACAAGAACAATGTGCAAGGTTGCCCCACAGTCTTGTGGATAAGCTCTGGAAAAGAAAGTACTGGCAGAGGCTTCTCAAACGGTCCATGCCTCTCATTCGCGTTAAGTCCCGTTGAGGCTTTAGGGAGACACAGCCTACTAATCAACAGCACCATTTTAGAAGTTCTTCATTATATGTTCTCCATTCACCTGAAACCATGTCCTTTCAGCAGCATTTTAGACATTCTTGCCATCCATTTGAATGCCTTTTCTTTTTCTCCATATATATAAAAAAATCAAGATGCCTCCCGTCAATTCACTGAGCAGTCTCATTCCACAATATTCCTCCTGATTGCCTTGGAATTAAGACAGTTTTTTTTGTCCATTTTCAATTTGCTGGGAAAACAGTTCTATTGAGGGCAAAGGGAAATAACAGTCGAAAAAAAGCACCTTTGGCAATAGGCTTTTGGCATGGAGCAAAAGAGATGTACGTGCATGCCCCCCACTGTAAGTCCTCATGTAGCTTATTTTCACCTCACATCTGCAAGAGAAGAAATATTAAAAATTAATGATAACACCAATGCTGCATCTTAAGTAAATAGCAAACAATCACCACTTTTTAGAGCACGGTTTGAAATGGGTCTAGTGTGCATTGTGGTTTAATAAATCAGCAGTGACATCTTAATGTCAAAGTCTTTGCTAATGTTTTCTTGGCAAGTCACTCACCCAAGCCCACATGTGTGTAGTAAAGGAATTTGATGATTGCAGACATAACAATGAGTTAACAGCAGATCATGTTGTAAGCTTTAACCAGTTATTTAAAAATATAATTAGCAAGCTTCTTTCATCTGCAATCAAACTGAATCAAGCTGAAGGACTGTACATAGATATACGCTTTTCAGATATCAATATTAAATCAACACGAGTGTGTAGCTGTGCCTCCTCCACTTAATTCTCTTCCTACTCCTGTTCCGGTTCCAAATGGGTCTTTCAGCTGTATTTCAGAGCAAACTGCTACCAGCAATTCACCATTAAGAACGTATTCAGCTGATTCTAATTCTAACCCAACTCAATTTCCGAATGTATTATTTTAAGCAGTAATCCCTGACTAGTGGTCGAGACTACACTGTGCAGCTGTACAGCTGCTCTGAGGATCTGCACACGCCTATCAGCGTGCCAACGTATTGACTTCCAGTTGCTGTCATCCACGAGCCTTGGAGGTCCATGCAGGAAAAAAATAATAGAGGGGACACTGGTCAAAACACTATCTTGGACAGGTCATTGTGTAGTGATAATATCACTGGACTTGTAAATCAGAACACCAGGTTCAAGTTCAGGGAACATTGGCTTGAATCACAATACAGCAGTCAGTGAAACTTGAATTCAATAAAAATCATGAAATAAGAAGCTTGCTTGTAACCCCTGCTGATTGTTGTAAAAACACATCTGATTCACTAATGCTCATTACCTGATCTAGTCGGCATATGACTGCAGATACATTGAAATGTAGCTAACTCTTAAGTGCCCCTCTAAGGATGGACAACAAATGTTGGCCTGGCAAGATATCAGCCCTGTTAAGACTGGCTCATGCAAGATCCACAGTAACATTTGGGGTAGCGTGGGTCGGGGTGGATACTGTCAGGTACCGCTTAAAACCAGAGACATTTTTGGGGCTAAATGTCATCATCAGAAACAGTACAATATTAGTGACGCTGGACTCCAAAAGGATAATGCTCTGGGAAGTAATTCGCTAAAGGAACAGTGTTCAGTCAAGTAACCAGAGGAAAGGAAACTGTAGCATGACACTGCACAGATACAAGATTTATTTTAAAACAAAGATTTGCAGAGCAGCCAATTATCAGGCTCAACACGAAATGGTATTTGGTAATCATCACCTCAGCAACTGAGCATTCCACTCAGTCCACAATCATCACTTCTGCATATGGATTGCTCAGTTTCCAATTCCCCAGTGAATAAAGGCACTGCCCAATATATTAAATCACATAGACCTGAAGCCTCCTTGCCAGTGCTCAGTTTAGTCAGAGTAGCAAGGCATAACAAATTGTTCCAGTGTTTCTGAGCTAAAGAGATGGGAGGAGCTTACATTTCCACTTCTGTCCTGACTGTTAACCAGGGGCTCTCTTACAAACTGGAAGGCAATGGGAACAGATTGAAACTTATCTGTCATATCCTTCATACAGACATGCCTTCTATCACATAACATTGCAATTAAATGTTGGCTGAAGTAGCCAAAAGTGAAACCATAAATAATAATTAAATAACAATAAATAAATGAGTAAGGGTAGTTTGGGGTGCAGAGGAAACAGAAACCTTACTTACTCAGACAAAACCTTTCATTTGGGCTAACCATTAGTACAAAGTGCATTTATGAACAAACAATATTACAAAAGTGCAGTCATTTCACGCAAAATCATTCGCACAGGGCAAGTCATTGAGATCTGTACAAGAAATCAAGCAGTCAGCAATCAGCAATAGCACAGGAAAAGGTCAGGCTAGGATTGTGCAGGTGCATGCCCTTCAAACCAGTGAAAGATAAAATAAGCAGTGAAGGTGTGAAACATCCAGCAGTGATCAGCTTCAGGAAGCATAACTCCCCAAAGGCAGAATCAGTCAAGCCCATCAAAAAATAATTTCTACCCAATCTCAAGGTGAGATGTGACACAAACTGGAACGTGATTGTGTTAAATTATAGCATCTGATTATTAATTTTCTCTGATGATTTATGCAGGCTGATATCAGTTATCAGCACAGCAGGTCCTACCTGAATGCATCCCAGAGCTTTTATGTTGGAAACACATCCTTGTCAGGTGCCAGTATTAACTTTTTACGCTTCCGTTTTTTAATTTTTTCACTATTTCTTCCTTTAAAGCGCTTTGGGCTGGTGAAAGGCCCTAAGAAAATGCACTTGTGTTGGAATTTATACAGATATCAACAAGTACTGGAGCTGTTTCTAGCCAAAAACAGATCACAATCTTACTAACTCAGCAGCTTTATCATACTTCATTGACTACTAATATGCAGGGTTATCATCTTTTTGTTCCGTCTCAAACTAATGAGGAGGCAGGAGGCTCAAGCCTTATTGAAAGGAAGAATCATTTCAACAAGAGAATTCAGAGCATGCGTACAGTAGCTCAGAGTTTTTAAACTCAATTTTTTAAGAAGTTCAATTGTTTTTTAAAATCAATTTTATCACTTTCCTGTTTTATTTACATTGTTCAATTAAATCTATTGGATAAATAACTACTACCGATAATTCAAAGGCTTAAGTCTTGAACTAAGCTCGCTAAAAGTAGGTCTGGACCAAAAAACTTCAGAGTTAGAAGAATGTGAAATACACTGACCCAGAAAGTCAGTGTAATATCACAGGGTAAATGATTGTTAAAGTAAATGGACAGGAACCAGGAAATGGGGATTAAAGAGTTGGCTGACAAAAGATCTCGATGGGTTGAAGTGTCCACTTTTGTTCCTGCCTCAGCTTTTGTGGATAATAAGGAACATTAACTTTAAACATTAACTTGCTCATACAAAACCTCTTACTCTGGGCCAGAAGGTCTTGATTCAAGACCCACCTGCCCTGGAAGAGGGTCATAACATGTCCTAACATGGTTGATTAAAATAACTACAAAATTTATTTCAACAAAGACATTTATTCTATTTATTTTTAGCCCTCATTAAAACAGCATACTAATAACGTTCAAACAAACACATTAATGTCTGCAAGTGAAATCAAAAGGTACAACTCCAATTCCAAGGTTTCAACTTCCAAATTTTTTGCGAAGATAATCAAACAAGGGATAATTTATAAGTCTACATATTGAAAATTAAGACTTAATATCTGGTTTACTATTTAGCAATTGCAAGACAGCCCTTAAAAACTAAGTAGTCTAGTTCAAATCCAATTGTAGCAACTCTACCAGTAAAAACTTTAAAATGTTACAATGCATCTGCTGAAGAAACTGCAAATTATATTTTAATATTGTGAGATGTACTGTTTAATAATGCTAAATAGATTAATAACAACTTCTCCTTAAATAGCACCTTTAACATAGCAAAACATCCTAAGGCATTTTCACAATAACGCTAAAGACAGATAAATCAAAGCACCGTAGATGCAGTCAAGTACCTTCATGTTCTCTGAATTCTGAATTAGAATGTAGTAATGTGCACATACATTCCAGGTGCTCTTCTAACCTGACTACGACCTCCTTTAATCTGGGCTTGCGCCTTATATACTCCACTTTTGCAACCTGTAAGTCAACAAAAAGTATGTTAATAGTCTTATCCTACAGTTGCTACATGATATAGTGAAGAAAATGAATTCAGGTCATGGGAATTAAAACAATCACTGTTATGGATTCAATACTTCCAACATAATTTAATGCAACTGACACTTTATGTAATGCACCCCATATTTAAAAACAGAACAAAACTATCTTATGTTTCCATGGGTAAACTGTGCGAACAACAAGTACAATATTGGATTTCGGGTTACTGAGGTGAAATTAAGGAAACAAAATGTATCACCTATGACAATATCCCAATTCAAAGCAATCTGTGGAGTGCCTCCCTCCAATAGTGCTGTATGTCCACTGTTTGAATGCAGTCATTAACCTCTTCTAGTCAACTGTGTTAATATACCACTCAAAGCAGCTTTAAACTTAAGTTTTCCAGAGCACTAAGCATTGTGTGAATAAGAAAATATTAAAATCTATAGTCAAATGTACAAGTTCAGTTTTAAGTCACAAAAATTATCCATGTAATAAACAGAGCAGCAACCGTGAAGCAAAAGTTATTCAGTACACTTGATGTAAACCTTTGAATGCAATTCTATTGGGCCTCTTCTATGCATCAACACTTAATTCCAACCTGTTCAAAATAAACAGATTTTCAGGATCTGTAGATTATAAAATAAGGCCAGTTTGAATCCCTACAGTGCGATTCCTAGAAACTAGTTCTGACAAAGTGTCACCAGACTTGAAACATGAAGTCTGTTTCGCAATCCCCAGATGCTGCCAGACCTGCCGAGTTTCTCCAGCATTTTCTGTTTTTGTCCTAGATACTAGAGCTGACAAAAGACTTATATTTCATAGGACTTCTAGATCCGTGTATATCAATAACTCCCTCTAACAAATTAACTACAGAGAAATACACACATCATTCCAGTTTCCATCTGTCCAGCAGCTTGGGAGACTTAAGTATATCAAAGGAATTATATAAATGCAACTTATTGCCACTACAGTGATTCTGATAATGAATTAGCAGGCAATAATCTCACTACACAAAGCTGAGAAATTTGACTTTCATTTAGCAATTCATAATTCAAATAAGAGAAGTTACATTGAAAGTTTCTGGGGCATCATAAAAAAACCAAAAGGCCTTCTATTTCTGTTTGCAGAAGGAAACCCATTACCCCCATTCAACATTAAGTACAAGTCTACTGGATTTGGTAGACTGTAATGCTCAAAATAGTCCAGTTAATCAAAGTTATACAAACAATAACTATGGACTGGGCAATAAATCCAGGATTACACACATCCAATGAATAATTTTAATTCTTTTTGCTCATTTAGCACAGCTCCCCATAAAACACTATGAGAAAACTAAGGAACTCTTTCCTGTGCCTGCGTACAACTTTAGTCCAACATTACAGTATTCCTGTTCAATAGAAATATCTTCAACATTTGGGAAAATCTAATCCAGACATATTTTGGAAAATTATTGTCTGGCCATTAGCTTGGATGAAGATATCTAATTAAAGACAGCATAAAAATAAAAGGGATCATTTAATTTTAATAGTAGAAACAAAATCGTTCAGTAGCACATGCTTGGATTTCTGACATGTTGCTTTCAATCTGGCAGTGCAGATATGTAAAGTTACTCTCAAAACATGTTTTAAAATTTAGAAATATATAGAGCTGCAGAATTCAGTTTAAAGCTATTAAAAGGTATTGTGCTCCATATTGGTTTAGTTCTCCACGAACATTATTCTATCTTTATGCCCTACAGAATTACCGGTGGATCTCTCAGCAAGGAATAGAAACATGTTCCATTTATCATTAGCAGACACATACACAAATGTTTCCAAGGCTGTAACCCCTGCTGAGAGTCACCTATCCGGATGATAAAAATAGGTGATAATGGTAATGTTCTTAGCATGACAAAACTCTAGTTCAGTGTGAGAAGGAAAACTTCGAAAGGCAAATCACTTCTATTGTAAAAAACGAACAAAAAACACTTCCAGCAGCCAGCTGCCACAGTAACAGGATTCATCTAAGGCACCAAAAGGACCAAACAACAGCATGAACAAAGAAACAGAAAACTAACAAAGGTGAATATAGACCACTCCTTAGATTGGTGCTATGCCACATTTACATTAACCTCTCTTTGCAATAGATGATGCTCTCTCTTACGACCATTTACATTTAATTCAAAGAATTCAGGCTGCACTTTTGAATATGTAGTTGCTTTCGAGTTCTATTCGTGACTCAATTTTGCTCACTCTTTCCAATGTGAAAGATTTGGACAGTTCAGCAATGGAAAAATAATGCATGTTTGTAAATATTCAGATCTGGAAGCATCAGTGGAGTGCAAAACAAAATTATATTTTGGGTCTGTGGCCTTTCATCAGAATCTTGGCCTGTTTGCAATCTGACAGCAGCCTCAAAAACTGAGATGCGGCACTAAGTGCAAACTTAACAACAGCACCACACCTCTTCACAAAACCCACCCAGACCAAATTTTTTAAATTGATACGTAGTTCTGACTGAATTCAGGATCAGCAAAACTGCTGTGATATAAATTAAAGGATAATTAGCCTTGCAGAAGAAATGAGGTGATCAAAATTGAAGAGCTATACAAGCAATTCTCATCTGGGATCAGTTGGTTCTGTCCTGAACCAGTACGTCAAATGGTGGAGCCCTATCTAATCTCAACAGCAGAAACAAAACGGAGATGAAAAATACTCACTCTTCCTTTGGATTGTAATGTTTACAAAATTAAAACCATCATATCTGTCCTTTCAATCAAGTGCAAGGAGAGGGGAGAGTGCAGTGGGACCTGGGTGTCCTTGTGCACCAGCCGCTGAAGGTAAGCATGCAGGTGCAGCAGGCAGTGAAGAAGGTAAATGGTACGTTGGCCTTCATTGCAAGAGGTTTTGAGTACAGGAGTTGGGATGTGTTGTTGCAGTTATACAGGGCCTTGGTGAGGCCACAGCTAGAATATTGTATGCAGTTTTGGTCTCCTTTTCTGGGAAAGAATGCTCTTGCTCTCGAGGGAATGCAGCGAAGGTTTACCAGGCTAATTCCGGGGATGGCAGGTCTGACGTATGAGGAGAGATTGACTAGATTGGGATTGTTTTCGCTAAAGTTCATACAAATGAAAGGGCATCTCATAGAGACTTATAAAATTCTAACAGGACTAGGCAGGGTAGATGCAGGGAGGATGTTCCATGGTGGGTGTGTCCAGAACCAGGAGTCACAGTATGAGGATTCAGGGTAGACAACTCAGGATGGAGACGAGGAGACATTTCTTCACCCAAAGAGTGGTGAACCTGTGGAACTCATTAACACAGGAAGTAGTTGATGCTTAAACATTGATTCAAGAGATGACTAGATACAGCACTTGGGGCGAATGGGGAGAAAGCAGGATTAGGCTATTGAGTTGGGCCATCAGCCATGATCATGAAAAATGGCAGAGCAGGCTCGAAGGGTCAAATGGCCTTCTGTGTTTTTCCAGTTCTACTTATAACTGTCCAACAATGTTTGAGCAAGTTTGCAAGTTTCCCACAACAAATCAAGACCCAGACCATATCAAAAAGCATGAAGAATGAATTAATCCTGCCATTTTCAATAGTCTGTTAAGAGTCCAATTAGTTTCATTGCATTTGTTATGGATTTAACAGAAGTGCCAAACTGTTCAGGACTGACCATTAACTAAGTGTCAGTAACTGGAGATCAGGTTCACTAAAACAATGCATGTCAGATTTCACCTGAACAAGAAGCAGGGGTAGGCCATTCAGCCTCTCAGGCCTGCTCTGATGTTTAATAATCATGGCTATTCTGATTGTACATTCCCACCTACCCTAGATAACATTTTACCCTTAATGAGAATCTATTCACCTCTAAAAAATATTCAGACTCTGCTTTCACCACCTTTTCAGGAAAGTACAGGATCTTCCAAGAAAAAAAATTACCTTTTCTCTGTTATAACAGGTGACCCCGATTCTGGATTTTTCCCATAAGCAGAAATGTTCTCTACCACGACAAGACCCCTCAGGATCATACGTGTTTCATTCAAGCCTAACCTGTCTAAAGTTTCCTCATACAACAAATCCACCTATCCAGGTACTAGTCTCGTAAACATTCTTTGAACTGCTTTCAATGCATTTTCATCCTTTTTAAAATAAGATGACCATACTGCTCATACTCCAGCTGTTAAACAATCTTAAAAAAAGATAATAGTGTTCTTCTGTAGCAATTCACTACTCCCTCTACCATCTCCAGCACAAAACAATTTGCTCATTAACTCATTCATCTTGTGGTATAATTTGTTTTTAGATCATTTATGATGGGAATCACTACAATAACTTGATATGATAAAGTCTTATTCAGATCACAGGAAATTGACAGTTCGAGCTAGTTATGATATTACATCAAATGGTATAAATACTATATTAGTCAGTAGACATTGGTTAAGATTGTACCATGGTCCAATTGATCATATGAAACTTCTCTGTCTCACACCTAATCACTTTTAGATGAAAATGGTGGATAGAAGAATTTTATTTAAATGTCAAATGTATTTGTTTCCAATATCACTTTTCAATTTTGACACAATTGTGTTTATTGTACACATAATATTGCAATTTAAAAACAGACAGGGCTGGAGAAACTCAGCAGCTCTGAAAACGTCTGTGGGGAGAGAGAACCAGAGTCAACACTCTTGAGTCCAATATGACTCGTCTTCAGTTCTGAGTGTAATTTGGTGATACTCTGCTACTGCCATCAAGCCTCCTTAGCTTCCAACATGGGTTGGCAAATCAAGAGCTAAAACATTTCAGGCATATTTCCAGCTTGTGTCCACATCTACTAAGACTTTGTGCTTTCAAGATAGTCAATAGACAAGTTGGAAGGCTCTTCATTTTGTTGCATACATTTTTACATCGATAGTTTCTTCACATGATATATACCTGTCACAATGTATTAATAAGAGCCTAAAAACAAGCATCTCCTGGCTCACTGTGAGATTGATATGGGAACATACACATCAACATCAATCATCAGACTCGCAATCTTAAGTGTTACAAAACTATTAAACAGTTGAATCCTAGAGGCTTAGAAATTGGGCTGTGAGTGGTTGTGTAAATTGAAAGATGTGCATCTGATGGTGTAATCTTTAGTTCACAAAAATTCACCAGAAGGTATTCAGCACTTTGTTGTATCCTCCACAACACAGCCATTTACTTTTGATTTAGCCTTAAGCAGTTGAGTAGTCTTTAAGCTGTTAATGGTTTAGGCAATTGTCTGAGGTTTAACTCTGATGTCTTTTAGGCTACAGCTGTTGCATTAGTTTCTGCTTTTTGTGAATTCTTTCCTTTATTTTGCCTCTCAAGTCTTAAACCTGACCAAATGAAAGCACAAGGTTGCCTACAGTATCTCAGTATTACTATGGCTATCTATGTACTTTGATAATTTGGTGCATCTGCATGTGCAAATGTTTGGGTTTGCCAGATCTCAATTTTATAGTATTTGGTTTCATTTCTTTATATTCTACAAATTTTCAGCATCAGACTGGGTCTAAATTGAGTATCAGTCTAACTGTTGCAACAATAATGGAAGGTAGCACAGGAGTTTAGAATTTATTTGGCAGAATGAAGTAAAATTATATTACTTCAATACTACAGTCATTGTTTCCACAATGCTCTTATCTCGATTTTTCTAAGCTACAACTACACTACCCTAACACACTTTCACTTTTAGATGTATCACAATCTTATACTTCAACTTACTGTTTCCCCTCCCCCACCTCAACCATAGAATTTCAAAAATGCTAATCTTCCCAAGTCTTTCCTCTCTTCAACAGTCTTCAGGATTTTAAAACAATCGTCAATTAATCCAGTTTTCCTCTTTTAGTTTTTTCAATTATCTTAGTGTTCCAATCTATGGCACCCAACTTTCAGCCTCTGAAATCAGCAACAACTAAATAATTAAACTGACCTTATGGTTGTTTGGAGCATGAATGGATTTGCAAAAGGAGGCAAACATGGAATAGATTCCCCAAAGTCTACGATAACTGTTTAACAAGGGATGCTTAATTTTGTATTTCTGCTCCTAATTAACAATTCCATTTGGTAGAGCTCCCTCTGTAGTAATGTAGAAGTTTCATTTCATGTTATTTCTGTGAAGACTGATAATTGATCGCAATGGCAAAAACTACATGTTTCTCCTTGTAACAATTTTTTAAATGACCTTGTATCTGTTGGCACAGACTTCTCAGGTGAGAGTACAAGAATCCTGTTAGTCAAGAGAAGTCTGCTGCTCAGACTAAAACTGAAAACAGAGATGCTTGTAGTCCCTTTAGGCAAATAAATTTTGGAGAAGAAGATTTATATAGAACTTCAGATAGTTCATTTTACAAGTCAAAGCACAGCAAAACACAATAAAATTCTTGAAATGTACCTTGAAACACCTGCCGCTGCAATGGAGACTATAATTAACAACTGGAGTCGTCATTGGTCCAAATTTTTACAGTCAATGAACAGGCATAGCTTTGAGATCTTTATCTAGAAAGGTTCTAATCACATACGCAGTGTATATGACTAGGCCCTTGTACCAACAGGCCTAAAAATCTAATTATATGCAGACAAAACTATAAGAAAATGAAGTAATACTTCCATTGTAACATGGAAAATTCTTAGCTTGCATGGGAGGATATGCAGTTATGAGGGGAATCCCACAAACTTGCCACATACTTATTCTACATTCCATGAAGAGTTTCTCAGACTATATGCATACTAGTGAACTACTTACATTAGCACTAATCTACAAATTCACTTCTCTACAGGATCTGCATTGCTCATCCCTAGACTAAAAGTGTGGTAACAATAAAAAGGCCAAATTTTGCACCAGATATTTTATTTCTTGGCTTTGCCAAGAAACTTATAAAAGGATATTTTTTCAAGATTGTGAAGCTTTGCCTCTCCAACTATTCTGCCCCTCTTCAGATGACACCAACTAATATACATTCAAAGAGTATCATGGTCATTCATTTGCCCCACCAAAGTGGTTATTTTTCACGTGTAAGCTGAACCAAATGGTGCCGATAGAATCAGAGAGAAGTCTCAAAATATCGAAATCAGTAAGTGCTTCAGCAATAGGACAGATACAGAGACCCTTGATGGGCTATTTCTCCATTAGCCCAAAGCTGCTAATGCATGTAACACCCTACAAAGAACATTACCCACAAACAATTAACCCACCAGGGACCAGAGGACCTTCTTAGTGTAGTCTACCAGGGCCAATGCTAATTCCCATTAAAACATCTCAGCACTTACTGAAGTAATCTTAGTTTGTACTTAGCCAAATGTGTGTGTTTCCTTATTCAGCATGTGATAAAAATTGTATAAATAGTATGGAGCTGAAGCTATTTTAAAAGGCAAGATAAAGCTAGCTCAACAAAGTAACTTCCAAGTATCTTGGAATTACACACAATATGATTGACATGCAACTTCTTGTTTCCTTTTCAAAACGCAGCCAGGCAACATATGTTGCCTGAGATTACTTAGTTCATACAATGATCAGATGAATTGTTTGTTAAGTTCTTCAGTGAAAAAAAGCTACAACCCACATCAAATTCAAAGCTGGACAACAAAGTGAATTAGCATCAAAACAAAGTTGTCACCAGTTTGGCTTTCTCTGGCATTTTATCTGAATTATTCTGATCTAGTGCAAGTCACTAATTCTGTGTCAATAAATTGAGCCTTTTAATAACTTAAATTACATAAAAGGACACTCTATATAGTTGCAAGTAATTGACTGTCACAATATGGTCACTGAAGGAGAACTAAGCTTACATTCCAAGAATTGCCAACATATGCATCTGTTCATGAGTCATGTGCCATGGAAATTACCGCCACTTTGCACTGACAGAATAATCACCCAGTTCCGACAAACACCAGCATTCATTGAAAGATATATTTCCAAAAACCAAACTGCTTCTATTCAAATCTGAACACAGTTAATTACATCAAAGGCCATGTGGCAATATCCATTCAGAATAAAAAAACAAATAAATACTCCCCATCCTGTCATTAAAACAGTGGGGTCTGTTTGAAGCACCAAGATAGGCTTTGTGTTCTGTGGCTGACCTTTATTTTGCTTGCTACTTCACATTAAAAGTAATAAAGTATGTCATTTCACAGTGGATCTTCAACATCATAAGCAGTCCTCATTAATATAACAGCTTTGCCACATTAATTCATTAACTTTGGCCAGAGCATCACAAAATATTGAATCTTTTCTTCCTATATTGGTTTAATTTTTTTAATAATGGCTTGAAATGCAGTTAACTCCTATTAAAATATATAAAGTCATTGATCAAAATGAAGGTTTTTCCACCCACCCCAAAACAGCTAAGCTACTGTAGGATATAAACGAGCTATTTTCCAGTTACTTCAGTTTGTGCCAAAAACAGACAGACCATATCTTTGTTTATTTTTTTTTCAAAAATGTATTCTCCAGATCCTAAAATAACCAATTAAAATCACTTTGAGGCTTATTAAACGATGGATAAGATGATGTCAAGTTATTTTTCACACAGCCCATGCCAATATGGACTCCGTCCAAACTCCCCCTTCCACCCACTCCTCTAAAGAATAGGATGAGATTACGGATGAGTGAAATTCAATTGTAAACCAGTCAGTTAAGTTATTTTTCCTCACCTTGACACTTCGATGATGTATCCGGGAGGGCTGGCATTTGACGCTGCCAGTATTGCAACAGCCTGTGCAGCGTCTGACCTCCACACAAGCAGGCCATATCAGGAAGTTGGCAGAGGTGGGATCTATCTGACTGCGAGGTATTTCATAAATGACAGTCCTTGTTTTACACACTGCAGGAACAGCTTCTTCTGAAAAATTTCAACAAAGTAACTTTGAGTACTGGTTCAAATATTTTATGTTTGAAAGACAATTTCCTTTGAATCTATAAGATATTTTTCAAAATAGAGAAAGCATTCAAGTCAATAAATGTATTTACTGTCAGAAGAAAAGTAACTTAAAGCACAAAGGGGAAATTTTGCTTGGCAAACATATTTAGAAAAACTGTTAGGACTTTTCTTTGTTATAAATGTATTTTTCTGTATTTTTTTTACATTCCTGCAGATTGGCTTGCTGAAAGTATAAGTTCAAGAACAAAAACAACCATCTGGTATCTAACTAACCAGTCACATGCAAGTCTAATGGTGAGTGTCAGCAAGTTATTCAACTGTTACAGGCTTTAATACTTTGCCAACCGTTGATATCCATACATTCCGCCAGGGGTTATTGAAAAGAGATCAATCAAAAGAACCTTGGTTAATCTTTCCTCTCTTTCACCTAAAGGGGATCCTCTTATGGTACAGTGGTCACGTCCCTACCCCTGGATCAGGAGGCCCAGGTTCAAGTCCCACCTGCTCCAGAGGTGTGTAATAACATCTCTGAACAGATTGATTAGGAAAAATAGGTTCACCTGAAAAGCACCAAGTAGGTCCACTGCAACATGTCCCTGCATCAGTTAACTCAATTAGGCATTAAACCCTGAACCTTCATAATTATATGGCTCTATCACACAAAACAGTGCATTTTCCATCAAACCAACCACACTTTAATCTATTATAGGAGTCGGTAGCACGCAAAGCAGTGCAGATTCTCATGGAGTCACACATGCAATTAAACACTGATTAACATTAAATTTGTTTGTTGCCGAAATCCTAGTCATAAAGGAAAACCAAAAAAAACCATGCAGAAGCGAATCCAAGGTAAGTTGGCATAGGTCCTAATGCGCTCATTCAAGCCCAAACCAAGCATGGTACCTAAGCCCTTTTGAAATTCACCTTTTAGTCTCAGTATTTTGCCTGATTTCAATTCAAGCACACTGGTCCTCTGTTTAATAGAATGGTATTAGGTGAAGAAAGCATATCATGAACAACATGTTAAATGGCCGAAACAACATTACACAAGAAACCTAATAAACAATTACAAAAAAAATACTACTTGTTGCAAGATCTTGTCACTTACAGGCTGAGTAGTAAGCAATGGTCAGGTATAAAGTCCCCTGATTATACCTATTATTACACAAAAACACTTTAAAATGTATTAATCATTACCTTCTGATTCAGCCAGCAGGGATGTGTACATTGCACTTGCTTGCATACCACTACAATCACACCCAGAAACCATACAATGGAAGTGTGCCATTCATAACTTGCACCACACACATGCGGTGAGAGAAGCTCTACTTTCATTCCAGTGGCTTTCACCACTGCAGATGCGCACAGATTACTTTCCAACCTACCTTTTCTCTTCTTCCTACCATGACCCTCTCTTTACATTTTTTTAAATGTCGTTATTGTTCCTACTCTGAAAATGTAAATTACTACTGAAATAGTTTTGTAAGCACTAGCAGATCAAACTCATTCACAAGTGGGTATTTTCTCATTGTGCAGGTCATGTGGAAGTAATTGGAAGCAGGCACCTTGACGGATTGTTTCCTTTGATTGGCCTGAAATACAAAAGCCAACTGGATAACCCAACTGTTCTTGGCTTGAGGACTAAGAGTACAGACCACAAATTAAAGTTTAGAGATTTCTAATCTCTATCTCTCACTACCACATTGGACAGTATGTTAACCAATCCAACTTTTAAGTATGGGAGTCATTTCACATGGCAGGTCATCCATTCTGTCTATGCCTGCCTTCTGCACCTAATACAGACTTATAATTGCACACCTAACATTCAAGACTATGGCCCAAGTGCTGGAAAATGGGATTAGTGCAGACAGGCCAGTGCCTCTTCTGTGTCACGGTATTCTATAACTTTACCCAAGTTTCACCTATTACCTATCTATTTCCTGCAATTTTTTCAAGATTGTAATTATCTTTATTATTGAAGGAACTTAAAGCCCAGAACACAAAAGACAAATTGCACAGTATGTAGAAAATTCCATAATGTAGCACTGTGACAACATGAACAACTAAATGAGGAGAATGCACTACGGTTTATATGCCCTTTCAAAGCTTGATATGAATGACTTATTGTTATTTGGATTTATTTACTAAATGGCACACTCCATTTATATTATATGGTGATTATAGAGGTGTTGGATCATGCCCAAAACTACTGTCAAAAGGAGAACCCACACAAATCCATTCAAGATGAGGTTCTGTTAGTATATCGGCATGTTGTTTATCCCTTGTGTCCTGGCCAATACTATACATTCAATCAACACAAATACAGATTATGTGGTTATTATGATGTTTCAATTTGTAAGACCTTGGTGTGCACAAAATGACTGTCTTATTGCCTTTATTACAACAACAGCTACACTTTTCAAATACGTATTTAAATAAAGTGTTTTGGTACAATCTGAGATCATGAAAGCTGCTATATAAATGTAACACATTCTTTCTTTAGAAGATAATGAGATGATGCACCACCAGGAAAAATGAGAGTATCCACCACAAACAACATTGAATCTTGAAGAATGTCCACATTAAAGAGGTGTTAGTGTTGGTCTTAAAATGCATAAAGGAGGATAAATCCCCCAGACTCGATCAGGTGTACCCCAGAATTCTGTGGGAAGCTAGGGAAATGATTGCTGAGCCCCTTGTGGAGATATTTGTTTCGTCGATAGGCATGGGAGAGGTGCTGGAAGACGGGAGGTTGGCTAATGTGGTGCCATCATTTAAGGAAGGTGGTAAGGAAAAGCCAGGGAAGTATAGACCGGTGAGCCTGACATCATAAGTTCTTGGAGGGGTTTCTGAGGCACAGGATTTACATGCAATTGGAAAGGCAAGGACTGATTAGGGATAGTCAACATGGTTTTGTGCATGGGAAATCACGTCTCACCAACTTGATTTTTTTGAAGTAGTAACAAAGAAAATCAATGAAGGCCGAGTGGTAGATGTTGTCTAATTGGACTTCAGCAAGGCATTCGACAAGATTCCACATGGTAGACTGGTTAGCAAGGTTAGATCACATAGAATACAGGGAGAACTAGCCATTTGGATACAAATTTGGCTTGAAGGTAGGAGACAGAGGGTGGTGGGGGAGGAGTGCTTTTTGGACTGCAGACCTGTGACCAGCAGTATGCTGCAAGGATCGGTGTTGGGTCCACTGCTTTTTGTCATTTTAATAAATGATTTGGATGCGAATATGCGAGGTATGGTTAGCAACTTTGCAGATGACACCAAATTGGTGGTATAAGAATAGTATGCTTCAGTTATACAGAGCACAGTCAAAACCACATCTCAAATACATTGTAAAGTATTTTTCTCCTCATTTAAGGAAGCATGTAAATGTATTGGAGGCAGATAAGCAGAGGTTACTACATTGATACCTGGAATAAGCAGGATGCCTTATGAGATGCTGGGCTTGTTTCCACTGGAGTGAGGGGTGACTTGGCCCAAGATCCTGAATGATCTTAACGAGACAAACATGGAAACAATGCTTCCTTTTGTGTGTCAGTCCAGAACTAGGGGACACTTTTAGAATTAGGGGTCACTCTTTTAGAACAGAGATGAGGAGAACTTTTTCTCCGAGGGTTGTGCAATTTTGGAACTTTGCCTCAGAAGATGGGTAAAACTTGGATTTTAGTATTTTTAAGACAGAGGTAGATATAATCTTCGCAGGTCTGGCAGCATGTGTCAAGGGAAAAACAGAGATAATGTTTCAGGTCCGGTGACCCTTCCTCAGATCTGAGGAAGTTCTAGGAAGGGTCACCGAACCCGAAACCTTAACTCTGTTTTTTCCTTCACAGATGCTGCCAGACCTGCTGAGCTTTTCCAGCAACTTTGCATTTGTTCCTGATTTAAAGCATCCGCAGTTCTTTCCATTTTTATGTAGATACAATCATGTTGGACAGGGGATTTAAGGGTTACTGGGGTGATGGGAATATGGAATTTGAAACACAAATAAATCAGTCATGATCTTGTTGAACGAAAGAGCACTCTCAAGGTGCTACATGGTCTCCTTCTGCTCCTATTACACACCTTTATAGTTGCCAATGTTACTTCTGAACAACTAGAATTTCTGATTCTATATCTTTCTTTCAGCGCAAACAGTGGAATTCCACAACAGAAGGGCCAGCGGAAGTGACTCTACGTGAGGCCAAAGAGAAGCCTACGTACTCAGATCATAAGATGTAGAAGCAGAAGTATTCAACCACGCAATGAGATCATGGTTCATCTGATAATCCTCGACTCCAATTTCCTTCCTTTTCCCCCATAACCCTTGATTCCTTCACAGACTAGAAACCTGTCTGCCTGTCTCACCTTTGCATATGCTTAACGACTGGTCCTTGACAGCCTTCTTCGGTAAATATTCCACGGATTGACCACCTTCAGAAAAAAATCCACTTCATCTCAGTCTCAAATAAGCATGCCCTTAGTCTGAGATTACCTGATCTGTGACTTTCCCCCAAGGGAAACAACATCTCTCCAACTATCGTGTAAAGCCACCTAAGAATACTGTATTTCAGTAAGGTCTCCTCTCACTCTTATCATGAATAAAGCAAACCCAACCTACTCTACTCAGCCTCTCCTCATAATAAAATCCCTCCATGCTTAGGATATCCTAGTGAACTTTCTCTGGACTGCCTCCAATATCAGTATATCTTTCATTAGATAAGGGGACCAAAACGGCTCACAGTATTCCAAGTGTGGTCTGACCTTGCCTTGTTTAGTTTCGCAAGACTTCCATAAGATCATAAGATATGCGAGTAGAATTAGGCTATTTGGCCCAGCAAGTTTGTTCCACCATTTGATCATGGCTCATGTTTCTCAATCCCCTTCTCACCGTAAGTCTTGATCACCTTACCAATCAAGAATCTCTACTTTTATACTCCATTTCATTTTATAGAAAAGTCAATAGCCATTTGCCTTCCCTATTAGCTTTTTCTGATTGATGCATGAGTATCCACAAATCCCTCTGTGCTGAAGCTTTCTGCAGTCTTTTCCCATTTAAATAATATTCAGTTCTTCTATTCTCCCTACCAAAGTGCTTAAGCTCATTTTCCCATATACTGCATCTGACAATTTTTTGCTAACTCACTTAACCTGAATCTATCCCATTAGTATCCTTGTGTCATCCTCAACTTTAGTAAAACAAAATAATTCAAAGTATCAACTATTTAGGAAAGGACATAATTGCTTTGGAAACAACTCAGAGAAAACTCACATGACTGATTCCCAAGATGAAGGGGTTATCTTATGAAGAAAGGTTGGAAAAGTTGGATCTGTATCTATTGGAGTTTAGAAGAATGAGAGGTAACCTTATTGATCCTGACAGGACTTGAATAGGTGGATGTTGAAAGTATCTCTCTCCATTTGGGAGACACCAGAATTATGGGAGACGAGAGTTAAGGGTATCAGGGATAGTAAGGAAAGTGGTGTCGAAAGCACACTTAAATCAGTCGTAATTTTATTGAATGATGGAACAGTTCAAGGAGCCAAATGGCCTACTTCAGCTCCTAACTCCTACGTTTGTATGTCAAGTTTAGAAGCTAGAAATAAAAAGGTAAATATTTTAAATCCAGGCTCCTATTATGGGTGATCACAGATGTCCATGTATTTTTTATGATCAAAGTTGAGATCAGAATGCACCGAAGCAGAAAATGTCATGGTTGGGTTGAATCATTTTTGGAGGTGTCTGGCTTACAGCTATGCCAAGTTAAGTCAACTAAATGCTGGAAAGGAACGAATAAAAAAAATGTTGGTTGATGTTTTTATTTCTAAGTATTATTGATAGATCCTGCTGAAAAGTGTACTTGATAATGGTAGAATTGTCCTCACTCTACCCCAAACTCCATGCCAAGTCCACCACCAGTCATGAGCACACACACACACCAAGAATGGTCATGAGTTGACATTCCACAACAAGAAATGGTACTCCAATAAGAGCATTTAGGGCAGGAAGAGTTAGAAGTGGCGGGAACAAGGAGGGACAAGTTAGGTAAAATAAACAAGGTACATTTCAATTCCTCTATTAATAATCCATTCACCTGAATATTAGTGAAACAATGGAATATGTGAATTTAAAGATCCTTTCCTTGCTATTGGATGTCACTAACTTTGGAAACACTCCCACTATTTAGAGGCACAATAGTGACATCTAGATGTACAAAATCAGTACAACAATTTGTACACTATTGTATATCACCATTATTTTTTCTCTCAAATGACCCCCCAAGCCAGGGCACAACCAAACATGACTTTGGCGCAGATTGACATAGCCTGCCCAATCGTCATTTTTATGGATAGTAGGAACTGCAGATGCTGGAGAATCTGAGATAACAAGGTGTAGAGCTGGATGAACACAGCAGGCCAAGCAGCATCAGAGGAGCAGGAAAGCTGACGTTTCGGGCCTAGACCCTTCTTCAGAAATGGGGGAGGGGAAGGGGATTCTGAAATAAATAGGGAGAGAGGGGGAGGTGGATAGAAGATGGATAAAGGAGAAGATAGGTGGAGAGGAGACAGACAGGTCAAAGAGGCAGGGGTGGAGCCAGTAAAGGTGAGTGTAGGTGGGGAGTTAGGGAGGGGATAGATCAGTCCAGGGAGGACAGACAGGTCAAGGAGGCAGGATGAGGCTATTAGGTAGGAGATGGGGGTGGGGCTTGAGGTGGGAGGAGGGGATAGGTGGGAGGAAGGACAGGTTAGGGAGGCAGGGACAAGCTGGGCTGGTTTTGGGATGCAGTTGGGGGAGGGGAGATTTTGAAGCTTGTGAAGTCCACATTGATACCATTGGGCTGCAGGATTCCCAAGTGAAATATGAGGTGCTGTTCCTGCAACCTTCGGGTGGCATCGTTGTGCCACATTTTTCTCTCTTCATTTTTACGGGCTTCCTTTCAATTATTGCTACTGCTACACAGAACTAAGGAGCTCTGTAAAACAAAATTTGCTCTTTAGTGTAAGTTTTCACTTTCTGACCAAGTGAAAAGCAAGTTAAAAAAAAAGTTCAGCACCAATATGGAGTGTGAAATGCCTGCTCCAAATTTTGTTATATTATTCAGGATTTCAAAAAAATCACACACTACCTATGTATCATAAATGCTCTGTGGACTGTTCCTAGTATACATGGATGTACTAAATGTAATAGCAGTTTAGTCTCTATTCCAGTTGATCATCAGCCACAGTGGGAGTCTATCCCAGTTTTGTCTACCCACGCAGCTCAGTTACTATTTGCTCAAACGTAACAAATGAAAATCATTATAGCTGACAGAAAACAGTCTCATGTTATTTGAGTGTTCTGGGTACATTGATACAGCTATAAACAAGTTTTACAGCAGTGCAGTGTGTCTTCAGCTACCATGCAACATGTTGGGACATGAATTTGAATTTAAAGAATTTATTTGGGCAGGTTTGTTTATATGAGGATTTTCCACAGTATGTTTCAAGTGTACTAAGAACAAAGCACTTTAGAAAAAAATGTGAAAGGGAAAATATATTAATAAATGGCCATTTAATTTTATACATATTTAAAATTCATACCACAGTACTGGGAATAAGTAGTAAAATATTGTGCTTTGTGCAACGTAACTGTCTTTGCCCATCTGATTAACAGAGGATCAACATAAACAACAAGTACACAAGCTACCAATACAAATGTATTCGATTTAAAACATGATTTTGAAAATCTATAGATTTAAAATGAGGATTTGGAATCTGTAACTTGGAATTATAACACTACAATAGGATTAAGTTCATTTTACTAACGCAATGACTGATAATTTGCTGTTTTGGCAATTTCCTCATGAAAAAGATTTGACTAAATTACCAGCCAACAAATTTCTAGGATAAACCATTCAGCAGTCTGAATGTATTATTCTATAGTTGTTGGTGTTTTAGAAAACGAGTGCTACATTTTGTTTTTAAGGTAAACAAATGTGTAAAAAAAAAAGTATGAGCCCGAATAACCTACTCAATTAGTAAATCCACTAGCTATGCTGGTACAGAACTATACTGACATGAAAGCGCCAGATGAAAGGTTGTCTGAACTTGCTATGGTAAGTTGTAAGGCAAGGGTTGACTACAAGAATCTAGAAGAGGGAGAATGAGCAGAATACTTGCTCTAAATCGCTGTCCAATGATATTTGCTCGTAGAAGGAATCATGTATATGTCGGGCGAGAACAGGATCAGGTTCAGTTGTGATACTTTAAGGTCAAATATCCTGCCATTACACACTGTCTAAACTGACACATTAAGACTGGCTATCAAAGAATACACAGCATGCATGGAACCATGTCTCACGTTGTGCCACTGCTTTCAGCAGACGAGGGGATAATGAGATTTAACTGGCAGAACCATTTTAAGTAGCAAATGGTGAATAACAGATACCTATAGGGAATTCTATTTCTAAATGACCATCTTTTTCAAATAAAAATGGAAAAAGTTGGTCATCAAGGTTTGGCCGAAATATTAATTCTGATTCTCTCTCCACAGATCCTGTCAAGTCTGCTGACTATTTCCACCATTTTCAGTTCAAATTTCCAGCATCCACAGAATTTTGCTTTTGTTAACTTTTATTAAAACATTCTAATATTAGGCAATATGTTTCAGATGTCGAATTGCAACATTTTCTGGAAAAGACCATGATTATATGTACATTAACGAGCCTGGATGCTCATTACAAAACAGAAGTCAACCTCAGGCTCAGACAGGATCATAAACAATGACAGCAAGAACAAAGCTCAAGTATCTTATCAAGTTCATCTAAATCCACAATATGAACATATAACAAAGTGAACTTTGCTTTTCTTTCTTTATAACAATTTTAGGTTATCTTATATTATCTGTGCACCTTAATTCTCTGGCACAATGAAGTTTCCCTGTGGAAGAGGCAGCTTGTTTAGTCCTCTACCATTGCTCCTCCTCAGCTGACAGCTAACATGAACTGAAATGACACACTCTCTAACCAAAACTTCACCCAGCTATTTGTTTAAGGTAGAAAACAGACTTACTAAGTAATGGCTCACAGGTCCTGACATTCAGTAACGTACATGTTGCACCTATAGCACCCTGTCGTTTATATTACTTATCATCACATACTGATTCAACAAGCCTCCACCAGACTCCAAGGAAAGTGACACAAGGCCATAAACAAAGATATATCATATCTTCCTCAATCTTTGATCCCCTTCTACTTGAGTACAGTTCCACAGATTATAGAATCACCACTATGATTCAAAAATAAGACCAACTGATACAATGTGAAGCAATTTAGAGGGGACAAAGTAAAGAAGTAGCACATCTGCATGTAAACTATAGCGAAAACAAAAGGTGTCTTTAATTTAAGTATTAATCAACGTTTAAAGCTATCAAGTGTATTCTATCTAGTTGGCAATGTATTTTTTCATAAGTTTGGCAGTGATACAAAGTTATGATTTGCTAAGTAGGGGTCTGTAAAGAAAACTTGCAGGATCTCTGCAGCCATTTATTCTGTACTTATTGACTTTCTAGCACATTACTTGTGCTATATATTCATAACCTGTTTTTTTGTAATGAGAGTACTGCTTTTCCTTGGGTAACAGGCAGAACCTTGCCAGTTCCAGAAAGTATCAGTTCTATAAAGTTATAACCTTGCGCTACCATTTAATGAAGCCCTGCTCTCAATACACAGCTTTGATGAGTTTGCCCCACTGTCTTTTAGGAAGTTAGGGGTAGGGAGATGGTGTATGTCAATATTTCTAAATGGACATGCAACAATTAAAAACCAGCAACACAATATGTGCAAGCTTCCAGTTGCACATAAACAATGCTCTGATGGCTCAGCTGATCAGTTGATAGCTTATTTCGGACATAGCTGAGGGAAGGCGTAAACAAAATCAGCCAGATCTCCCTTTGCTATCTAGGTAGCCTGTTAAAAGTGCAAGCCATACAAACATTGAATATGGCAGGATCACCTAACAAAGTGGAACAACTTGCCAACAATTCCCATCTGATTTTTCATGTGAGGAACAGTCATGTAAAGATTTACTGGAATAGGTGGAATCCTACCAAGAGAGGAGAGAATTGGAAAAAAAAGTCCACGTTGTGTAGTTCTTTGACTATGGGTCTCATATTAGTTCTACTGAAATTACGTACAGTATATCAGAGGGCAGTGACATCAAGGAGTTCAGATAATAGCATAAACAACAAGAAGCATGAACACTTTGTCAATATTAAGTCAACTGCAAGGTGTGTTATGTCCTTGAGCCAAACTACAGCTGGAGCTATTCCAGATAACATTCACAGGTGCAGAGCTGCTCAAGTCCATTTCTGTATGGTTTGATTGGAGGGTGCTGGAAATAGATGGGGGCAGAACACTGACAGATTGCTAGTTTCAACAGTTAAATGGCATGAACTACACTATAATAAGACACTTCTATCCCACTGCATGATACAAAGGAATAGTACATCCAAACATACTGCAGAATCTCACCTCAAATCACCAACAAAGGGAACATGAGCTGACAATCTGTATTACTTTAAAAGTAAGCAAAGTCCACGTCACACTGAAATCACCCCAATGAAATGACATCTGATCTGATCCTCAACTGATTGCTAAAACAAAGTCAGAATCACATTACCACCATAAGATTCTGTGATATTGAAATAAATAGTCTAATACAAAAGAATTTTGAATAGTTCAGATTGTAATCACTTCCATCTTCACAATGTTGATAGTCCTGGTAAATCTCTATTATAAACTGCTTGGTGTATCAAAATAGGTACTACTGAATAACAAAAATAAAGTTATACAATACTTAAACAATACTGTTACAAAGTGAAATGATAAAACTAAACTTACCAATACTTCGCCTTCTGCGTACAGGTGCTGAACGCTTTGTGTACTCATGTTTTACTGCATTAATACTGTGAGACCTTAAATTAGATTCTGTGTGATCATCATCCCCTGTGATATGAGGTAAATGAACATATTAGAACTAATCATATCATTGATACACAAGCACAATGTTAACGTTAAATGCACATTTTAAGATTTTATTTGACTGTCATCATTCCTGCAATCAAACCCACAGAATTTTGTTTATATTTCACAGACGATCCAATGTCAATTCACAAGCATAGCACAACAGTTAGCATACTATTTACCTACTAGCATCATCGCAGCCAAGCCCTTCTTATCCTCATCTGATGTTCCAAGCTGGAGGCCATGTATTCTAAGATTAAATATAGTGATCCTATTCCTCATCTTCATGAAAACCAGAGAATGCAACAGTGACCAAAGATGGAAACCAATCCATCTAGGCCGGTTTCCCTCCGTATTACACCAAATTGTGCTTTTAGCCACTTGGTTATTATGTGAGCTATGATGATTTTCTTTTTAAAAGTGCAAAATGCATACAAAATACAAAACAGCTAAGTGCAATATTTGCCTTTGAGTACTCACAGATTGTGAATGTGTGCTAATTCATCAATTATTTTGAGATACAAGTTAAATGTTACTATAAATACACCAATCAAGAAAATAGCCATTCTTCAAGACCCACATCGTATAAGAAATAAAAGTAAGGATCCAGTATCACCCACATTGTATTTTGTTACGTAAAAACACACAATTAGTTACTTTCTCCACACAATGATCATTATTGATACATTTAGAAGTCATTTTCAACCCCATCTTCCTTATCTGCAATTTCTGAGTCCCTAAGAATTCCACTCCCAGCTGTGGATGAACAAATGGCCTAAATTCACATTTGTACCTTGACAGTGTGGTGGGCTAGGAGAAGGTGGATAGCTTTCATTGGTAATCCTGACTTCTGCCTGAACATTTCCAGAAAGGGCCGCTGGATAATAATAAAATGGGAAACTTAATTGATTCTTCCCTTCACTGTCATAGGGATGCTGCAGCCACTCTGAGTATTCCTACCAATAATCTCACATGAGATCAGTTAACTCTCAGAAATCTGGAAATAAATCAATCACATAGGTATAGCACAGAGAAAAACTGGACAGGATAGTACAACTGTGCAATCCTCCACATAAATTTTCCTCCATGCATGAAACTTGTTCAATGTTCTCCTGACAAACTACATGATAAAATGATATCTAAGAACATTTTGGAGGTTCATATTTAAGATTAAATGTAGTGTGGCACTGAGCCACTGAAACTAGAAAGTTTCAATTTCATTTTCTCATATGTGCTAAAATAATTATTTCAGCAGGAATACCACAGTTAATTTCACGAACCAATGCTGGGGCAGGAGAATCCCACACTTGATCATACGCTTGATCATTATTCATGTTTAGGAAGATTGCAAGTGTGGTTATTCAGTAAGGGCATGTAACAGGTTCAACTGTATTACAGATTTCATGCCCAGGTTCACACTTGGAAGAGTAGACATTGGAATGAAGTACTGGAAGGTGTCTAGCAGATATGGAACCACAATTCAGTGAGGAGACAGCACGTGAGAATATTTCTCAATACTTAGGTCTGCATTGTCCTTAAATTGTGATGGCATTGAACTTCAATACACTACTAGGTGAAATGTTACAATATTTCTTTATCAGAACTTATGATACATTTCACTTTGTCTTTGTCTTTTTTATCAAATTCATTATCAAAGTTAAGCAGTGAATATATATTTTTACTGATCATGTCTAACATAAACAGCAATACTTTATTTCAGATTTAAGTAACATTTCAATGTAACACTGAAAAGTAATCTCCAACTAGTGATTATTGCTGAGAATATGTGATAACACAAGCTTGGCCAAGAAGGCAATCACATATTTTTTTCAGCAGACCATCTCAAGTTTAATAACACTACAAAGCTTTCTGCACCTCTGTCAATATCCCACAACCTAGGAATTGGTTTTCTTGAGGATACCATGCTACATTGTCTATTTATAATTAATAATAGTCTCCAGTTAAAGAGTACTGTAAGATGTACCAACATGAGACAGATATTACAGTTATTGAAGCTGGTTGAACTACATGGATTTTTGAGTTTGCTCCCATGTTCTGGGAATGTGATAAACCTAAATTAGACGGTTAAGGATCCAGAATAAGGCCCAAATCACCAATATTTCTACGATCTGTCAGTTTCCATATCAGAAAGCACTCAAAACATTTTCAACATGGAAAAATAGGCAATTACTTAAAAATTAACAACAGTAATACAGAAGAAGCTCAAAGTAATAAAAAAAACTGAGCTGAAAGTGGAATTGGCAAAACAGGATAAAAATACAAACAAAGATTTAAGGAGCGTTCAATAAATGTGAACATTTCAGCAAGGAGAAAATTGATGTCTGAATACAAGAAGAAAATTAATTAGAAAGGTCAAAGAAAATATTAAGACAGCACTGATGGAGTTTTAGAACCCTCCCTCTCAGGTGAATTGACTTGCTATCCCATTCCCTAGCTACCTGCTCGATCTTTGCCCTTGGCAACAATCCAAGATCCAGCCTATCTGTTTGTAACCTCTGTGTCATATTTTACGCCTAAGGTGAGCTTCAGGCCTCATGCTTCCACCATCACTAAGTCCACCCTAGTGACACTGAAACTCTCATTTCACACTTTCATTAACTCAAGAATCCAGCATTCTACCGCACTGCAGGCTAGTCTTCCAACTACTCTCATCCGTAAACCTGAGACCATTTAAAACATGTCTTAACTCACACTAAGTCCTATTCACCTCTCATTCCTGCACTGACTAACTTACACTAACTCCAGTCAAGCAACATTTTGATTTTAAAAATTCTCATTCTGATCTTCAAATCCTTCTACGTCCTCACTCCTCCATTTCTGCACAATCCCTTCCAGCCCCACAACTATTTGCGATATCTGCAGACTAATTCTGGCATCCTGAGTATCCCCAATTTTAATCATTCCACTATTAGTGGCTGCACCTTCAGTTGTCTTGGCCCCAAGTACTGGAAATCCATACGTTCATATCTCTCTACCTCAACTTCTGACTTTGAAAGTAATCCTTAAAACCTATCATTGTCCAAGCTTTCAGTTCTCTTACCCAATATCTCCTTAAATGTGTGTGACGTATTTATAATCATAATACTGTTTTGAAGCACCTTGGAATATTTTATTATGATAAAAGGATTTGTACAAATACAAGTTGTTACTTGCTGGATTGTAATCCACAGGCATTGGGCACCCACCAGTACTTTGCCCATGTGTTTTCAATTTTGACGGCAATTATTTGCAGGTGGCTTGACTATAGTAAAGGTGAAGAAGTCACAGCAGAACCCAACTTGGTCTTGTCCAACGTAAAAACATGCACACACCTCATTGCCATAACCAGGGAACATACAGCTCGATTGTAATATCTTGGCCATTGTCACAAGATCAATGAACCCACCAGAGACTAACTGAAACAAAGGGCTTTTCTAATCTGTAAGGCCAGTGCCATACCAGGGAATGTAATTACCTACCAACTCATCAAATGAACAGCACTAGAGCAGTATTAACTGCTACAGTTCTTATCCACATTTAGCCCATATAAATTTGCAAATTGAAAACTGTACCATTGTAGAACTTACTAAAACTTAAATGGTCACAGTTGTAGTATGACACTTAAATTCCTAGGAAGGTCATAGTATTTATGTGTAGCAGGCAAATTCACATTTTTACTTTTTAATATCGAGGAAATTTGAAAATGTTATTTTCAGTTCCCATTTTCTTATCAGGGAAAAGGAGAGTCAATTTTGAGCCTGTCCTCGCTTACCCTTCAAAAGCAGTTGCTGGACCAAGATCAAGCTAGGGATCCTGACAGATTTTTCTCCTTCCAAACCTGGGCTGTTTGTTTCTTTTTTGGCTGAGGGGAACTGGTGGAGGGTTGGTGAAGAGTTTAGGTATGGTGCAATACTCTACTGCTGTCTGAACAGATATTTACTCTGAAAATTTCCTGTACATTTATTTTTCTGACTTAACAGTTGTCTGAATCATATGTTAATGTTTTCTTACTCCACTCCCATTTATGGAAGTCATTGTTTATTTGATCTATTTGTTCTAAGGTTTTCTGTGTGCATGAATTTTAATAACTTGCAAATACTGTTACAGCTTGTGTTAACATTACATTTTGTGTATGTAGATGTTGCCAACAACTATAATGCAAATATCAAAGCATATCAGGATTTTGTTTATATCCAGTCAGATGTGTTACTTGTGTTGCAGCTTTTTTGACTTGCTTCTGGCCATCATGCAGCAGGTTACTTCAAAAATCAGTCAACACAAGCCTGCAACTCACTGACCTGTCAAAAACCGGCTCGGAGGTCATTTGGGTCCTGCCCATGTGTTCAGGTCTGTTTGTATTCAGTGTGAAGTCACTCAGGTCACAAGAGGAAAATAAAAACAGAGAAGCTAGTTTTTGTTGTTTACCAACGAATGCAATGACCAGAAAGAGGATTTTGTTGGAACAGTTTTACTTCACAGATATCGTATCTAAGCTGGATACTTCCACCACACTCTCCCTTTGAGGGTAAGAACATGCTGTGTATTATAATAGTATAATACCTTCCTACTTGGCTCTTTGTGAAACTATGATCATGCACTTTTTAAAAAAATTGAATCACTTATAATGTTCACAATTTTGAGAAATCTGTTGCTGGAGATAAACCTTTATGAATTAATTTACAATGTCAGCACAGAGAATGGCAGGAATTCTTAGCCCTAGTGACATAGGTTTTTAATTTACCATGTTAACACTGTGGCAAGATCTCATCGGTCTTTCAGACAGAGATTTTACACCAAGGATCAGCTTGCCCTCTCAGATATATTTTATGGAACTATTTGAAAGAAAGCAGGATGCCCTGATGCAATTTCACTCAAACCACATCATTAAAACAAATTATCTGGTAATTACTATTGTGGGATTTTGCTGTATGCAAATTGGATGCCATATTGCAACAGAAGTTCAAAAGATTCTTTGGTGACTGTGAAGTTCTTTGGAATATCCCCATGGGTGTGAAAGGTGCTACATAAGGTTTTTCTTCCTTGCTCAAATATTTTTAAAAAGTTGTCTTCAGTGTCCAATTGTTGTTAATTGATCAAAAGCTGTAAAAAGAATCAGTGGTTGTTAAGCTTCCAGCGGCCTGATATTTTTAAAAAAAACAGTACTGTACATGGATGGAGCGAATGTGTTAAATGCTCAATGATCAAGTAGTTTCTGCGTCAGGAAAACAGTGGACTTGAATAACCCACTCCACCGTTTTCCACTAAAATTGTATACTTCTAGGTTTATCGTCATTACTGGAACACGGTTTGATAAATATATAGGCTTTTAATTGCACTATTTTATGTCTTCCGTTATACAGTATTTCGAATGAAACATTCAACCATGAAATGTACTTGAAGTTGAGCTGTCTGCAAGTGCTTCTGTGTTATGACTATCACCTAACATATTTCTGAATGTTCTCCACAAATAACTCGCTCGGGATAGTTGTTAGGGGGTGCTGTCTACTTCGAGGGCATGTTTAACGCTTATACTCTGCAGCAAGGAGATCAATCCTTTGGTCAAACGGATCAATGTGCTGAATACCGTTACTGAGGGAGTCTCAAGTGCTTGCTGTCTTTCAGTTTTGACGCTTGTAATTCACATGACATACAACAAACCGTCTGTGCAAATAAAATATCCGTTCGGTGTTTCTACTATAAACGCCTCAAACATCAAGTACTCTTGCTTAGTATGGGACGGCGGACTCGCCGTGCCGTCATAGGCTGACTTCAAAATTGCAGTTCCAAGCCCTTCACAGTTTATTTTTTGTGTTATGTGGGTTTGTGGGGAGGAGGGGTTTTAACAAAGTGGAATACCCCGGTCCTTGAGAGCGACGCCCTGGTTTCCACACAAGGGTTGTAATGTTACAGAGATCGCTAGCTGCTTCGCAGCCTGTCTGCATTGATGTTTTAAGACTAGATTCTGAAGTCCATAGACTTCATTTCATTACACAAGAAACAATTAATAAACATGACAGGCAGCGTGAAATGTGCGGTTTACTGTTACAGGGCAATAACGTGGTCCCATGTGTGAGACAAAGAAGGTAATATATACATATAAACATAATTTACCTACGGATTCAATCTCCAGGAGGCGCTGAAGATCGCGGATGCTGGTAATATCACTGTGTGCCAGCTTCTCAAGCAATTCTGGGGGAAATTCAGCTTCCTTGGAAGTAAATGAGCCAAATAAGCGAAAATAAGTGCAAAAATAAAATAATGGACAAAACAAATGACGCATCTTCCTCCCCGGTGAAAAGTTTTAATTAAAAATAAACTTTCCAAGTTCTATAGAAACTTTATAAATCATTTGAACGAGCGCAGAGCTGACCCACTCTTGGAAGACATGCAGTATAAAACGGGGTTGAGACAGGCCGAGTAAAACCAGTGCGCACTTGAGGTTGTAAGCATGTTGCCTTCAGGTCGAATGCTCAGCCCCAGCTTCACACAGTAAACAGCTCTGAAGTGACCGACAGAGAGCAAGATCGTTTTGCAAACCACCATTGCACTCGTTCTCACCGATTCGGTGGCCGAATAAAATGTAGCAGTGCTAAATCAAGCGCACCAGAAAGTTAGTGGGCTCGGAGTGGAGCACCTGGTGTTTTGTTTCCTTGTAACTCTTGCACAGTCTGATACTTTGATCGGAGACAAACACAAGCCCTAACAGAGAGACCTCAGCCACGCCGGTACTTTGCCCCCAAACCCAGCCTTCAAGCGATAATAATAATTTGTTGTGCTGCTTTCCCTCCCTTCCAGATCTGGTGTCTTTCGGGGAGGAAGAAGATAATAAAAGTCACCATTCTGGCAGCTCACGATCGTTTTTCCCATTTTTTTTTGCTCCAGCCCACTTAGTGAACACCGAGGCGTTTCGGAGCACAAGCCAAGACCTGCAGCAAAAAAATGCTGTCATGCACCAACTTAGTGCAGTGCACAAATATCCATTCCCTGAGGGAATAAAACAAAAAGCAACAGAACCGTTTGCCCGATTTTAACGGAGGAGACTATTTGCAAGCACATTTGGCGGAAAAACCGAAGCAAAGTTTGTCTAGCAGACGAACTGCGATTGCACAGAGCCAGCTTTGCTGCCAGGGACTGGTTAACAGAAGCACAGCTCGTTAAAAAAAACACACAAAAGCTCAAAGAAAACAGCAGAAGAACCATCCGCTATCACTCAAGATAAATAAAGAGAGCACGGACAGCAGGCAGCCATTAGGAGATTGAGTTATTGTGCTTTAAAGTAATAGCTTACCTCTGTACGCGCACAGGTCAGGTAGCAAAAGCCCAGAATAAAATAAACCGTGGCTCTCATTTCGTTTCACTTTAAGTTTGTCCTGCAGCGAGAATCGATCATTTAGGAGCTTCAGCGGCGCCCCTGTCGCAGAAAAAATCAGTACCATCCCTCGGAAAAGTAACTAGAGTGTGAGGATTTTTTTTCTTGTTTCACATTGGATTTGTACGTTTCCTTGCCGTCCTCTCTCTCTCTCCCTCTCTCTGGCATCAGCAGTAGACCAGCCGGTAGATCTGCATATTTGTTCAGATCAGACCAAACTGAAAAACCCATGAGTCAACACTGCACCGGACTGATACGCCCATCACCTGTCTGGCTGCACAGGAGAAAAAAGGGGATGGGACAGAGTCTCTGAGAGAGAATTTATCATAAAAATGGACTTATTCCTGTTATTTTGAAAATTCACCAGTTGGACGATCCCATTTAAAGTCGCAGATTAAGACAGAACTCAAAATCTGGCAAACTGTTTTTTTGGAGTTTTTTTCCCCAATTTAATTCTTTCAATTCATTTGGGCTCGAGGTGTTAATTCTTGCAGTTTGTCCGGTAGCGGCTGAAGTTCACACGGTGGGCAAGGAGAAAGGGTTTCCTTTCGGTTTAGAAATCGCTGCCATATCGGATGAAAAATGTTAGAGCCGGTGTAGAAGCGCCTTGCCGAGAGCTTGATGATCCCACTCTGACAAAGGAACAGAGGCTGATTGTAGAGCTCCTCATGCCCCCAACTCCAACCTCGAAAAGAGCTGTAGACTGAGACTGAGACAGTTTGACATCACGCCGCCGACTGGCGAGTGACTAGGACAGCGAGAGGCGGCTCTCGCACACGGTCTCCGCCCAGGCACAGTTCCTTATGGCCCGCGGCTCCTGCCCTTGGGCACACGGTGAGCTCACTGCAATGCGCGGAATCACCCTGGCCGGTCCCTGCTATCCTGGAAGCCCAACTCCGTCTGTCCACTGACCTGTATATGGCCAAGACAGAACACAGGTTCCTAGTCTCCGGGAGGGAGAGGTGTAGGTGAAGGGTGAATGGGGAAGGACAGTGGGGGAGAGAGGGTGGAGGCAGGTGAGGGGAGTGGGGGACGGTGGCAGGGGAGAGAAGGTAGAGAAAGTGGGGTTAGAGGGAGAGGTGTGAGAAGGGAATCCATAGAATCCCTACAGTGTGGAAACAGGCCCTTCGGCCCAACAAGTCCACACCGAACCTGAGAGCATCCCATCCAGACACACCCCTGTAACCCACCTAATCTACATACCCCTGAACACTACGGGCAATTTAGCATGGCCAATTTACCTAACCTGCATATCTTTAGACTATGGGAGGAAACCGGAGCACCCGGAGGAAACCCACGCAGACAAGGGGAGAATTGCAAACTCCACACAGTCGTCCGAGGGTGGAATTGAACCCAGGTCCCTGGTACTGTGAGGCAGCAGTGCTAACCACTGAGCCACCGTGCCGCCCCAAAGGAAGGAAGAGAACGGGGGACAGGGGGGAGGGGATGAGGGAATGGGGTGAGAGGGAGAGG
>NC_063352.1:16923129-16948167 GCF_021869965.1 Rhincodon typus | reverse complement strand
TTGGTTACCCACGGCGGCACGTGTCACGAGGTGGGCATGCGCAGCTGCCCTAATCCCATCTATCCCCCCCCCGCCTGCCGCTTAACCCTTATCCCACCCCATTCCCTCCCCGGCTGGGGCGGGGTTAAACGGCCGTTGGAAAAGCCGCGTGCACCGCTCGCCCAGCTGCGCATGCCCACCTCGTGACACGTGCCGCCGTGGGTAACCAATCAGAGCCGCTCCCACTCTGTGACGTCATGGGGATCCCCTGCGGGCTGTGTCACGTGCGGCCCGCTGACATGTGCGGAAACTGCAAGCTGCCGAACTGAATCTCATCAGTAGCTGCAAGTTAGTGGTGCCACCCTCCTGTCTGCAAATGCTGTTATTCACATCTCGTTCCAGTCCGTTAAGCATAAAGGGCGTTCGGTCCTGAATCATGCCTGCCTGTGTCAGCGTTCGGTTTGGGCGTGAAATTTGCGGCGCACATGGCTTTCTGCCTTTGATATGAACTCATTTTGAAGCGGCGAGATCATTTACGAGAATGAAACAAGGCGTGCGAACTACTTATTGCAAAAATGACAGATTGAGCAAATTAGCGTGCTAGTGCAGAATCAACTTGCTTTTTGATAGTTCCGTGGTATGGCGCCAATAGGCCAGACTTTGATCGAAGGGGAGTGGGAATAGTGCAAAGTATACACTTAATCCGTTTTCTTAATCCCTCTCAAGTGGGACAGGAGCTTAATAATGATAATCAAAGTTATTAACATTTTAATTTTATTGCCAGTTGCTGTAAGTGCACATATTTTGTAGTGCCTACACAGAAGTTGTGTTCAAAACAAGTAGAATGCAACCAACTATAGCGTTTGCAAACAATAAGAAGTCGAGAATCCTGTTTTCTGCTCTTGATTGTATCACCGCACGGGGCTTTTGTGTCGCTCTTGGGTGCATGCCGAAACTAAGTAGCTTTAGACTCAGTCGGTGCAATTATGCCATCTGCAGTAACAGCTAGTAGACATTTATTTGGTATTTAACCCAAACCAGTCTTCATCCCGGTGTCAACCTGCTCATGGTGAATGCATTGAAAGTTCACATAAATCTTGCTCCTAAATTTTGGATGCAGATGTAGATTGATTTCAACATGGAATGTTGTCGAGAGGGTGATATGGCAGCTATTTATGTCGGCTGTGGGTTCAGTGGATCACTCACTTCTGAGTTCGTTGGTCTGGGTCCGATTCTGACGGCGGAGCTCAAAAGGGAAGCAGATCAGGTATTGAACCAGGTGCTGCTTTTCCAATGAGATCTTACACTGAGGACCTGTGCGTCGTCTCGGATGGAACCTTTAAGATCCCACACTGTTTCGAAGAGCAATTGAGTTCTGACTGGTGTCTTGCCTACGTTTATTCTCAAATTGACATTACGTGGCCATCATCGCACTACTGTTTGTGGGAGCTTGCTATGCATAAATTATCTGCCATGTTTCCTACGTTCAAACAGTGACTACACTCCAATAAAGCTCAATTGTGTGTAACTTGGAATGCCCTGTGGTATAAATGGAAGTCTTTATTTCTCTTGCAAACGCTATCAATTTATAATGTAACTTTCTATCTGCTCAGCAAGAAAAATACAAGGTCAGTTGCTCATAGGTTCCATCTGTCTCCTATCATGGGAAATATGTCAGTATGCATCACATTAAGATTGATTCATTGTGGGGGCAGCATTATCCCTCCCTCCAGGCAAATATCAAGCAGGCTATTATAGTAACCATCTCGCATCTGCCACTGAATCACAGCAATAGGGAGTCAAGTGTTCCAGACACTTGCATCACTACAATATGTAAATCTGTTAGTTAAATACAGACGATAGATAAACACAGATGATACAGAGACAATAGCAACAGTGTAGAAATTTTGTACACAATTCATTGGTATATGTACACCAAACTGCAACATCTGATAAAGCGTGAATGTTGATACGTCCCAAACAAAAACAGAAATTACTGGAGAAACTCAGCAGTCAAAACACAGTAGGCCCTTCAGACTTTTTATTGGACCCAAAACGTAAACTCTGTTTTCTGTCCACAGATGCTGCCAGACCAGCTGAGTTTCTGCAGCAACTTGTTTCATTTCCAGTATCAGCAGTTCCTTGTTTTATGTTAGGTTGACCTGTCCTGATTGTTTTCAAGCAACATTGTTTTTCCTGGGCCAAATCTTCTGGGATCATCCCTCAAAGTAAGCACAAGCCTGAATTCCTATTCCCTCACTCCCACCCCATCTGACCAAAAGAACACCCTTATCATTTCTGGGACAATCCAAGAATGTGACCAAATATTCTGCAAGTACCTACATGAGTGCAGCTGTAATAATATTAAAGAAGATTGAAACTACCCAGGGCAATGCAGTCCACTTGATTAACACCTCAGCAAACAGCCAAAGCTCCTGTTCACCTTCAAAACTCATGAACATCGAGAATATCAAGACAGGTTGACCAGACACATTGAAGCACTTCCAGCTGCCAGTTTCCCTCCAGGATACAATAAATCACACCCCCTGCACAACTGCTTGATCAAAATGTTTGAATATCCATCCATGAGTACTGTGGTAGCATCTTTAATACACAAATCAACCACATTCCCAAGGGCCATTAGGAATGGGCAATAAATACTAACCCTGTCGGTGACATCCACATCACAGGAATTGAGGTTGGTTGGCTCGCCGAGCTGGTTTGTTGTTCCGCATACGTTTCGTTACCGTGCTTGGTAATATCCTCAGTGCAGCCTCTGATGAAGCGTCGGTGTGTTTTCCTGCCTGGTTTTTAAACTCTGGGGTCCGTTGCGATGGATTGCCTCACTTCCGGGTTTCCTCTGTAGTGCAGTGTATATGGGTCGAGTTCAATGTGTTTATTAATAGCATGCTTCATGGAGTGCAATGCTTCCAGGAATTCTCGTGCTTGTCTCTGCCTAGCCTGTCCCAGGATCTTGGTGTTGTCCCAGTCGAAGTCATGGTTCTCCTTCTCCATGTGGATTGAGATGAGTGAGTATTAATTGTGTCTTTTTGTAGCCAGTTGGTGTTCATGTATTCTTGTTGTTAGTTTCCTTCCTGTTTGTCCGATGTAGTGTTTCTCGCATCTGCAGGGGATCTTGTAGATGACATTGGTCCTGTCCATGGCAGGGAGTGGGTCTTTAGTTCAGGTGAGCACTTGTCGTAGGGTTGATGTGGGCTTGTGTGCCACTCTGATGCCCAGCAGTCGTAGAAGTAGGGTAGTGTGATGAGTGTGTCAGGGCATGTAGAGTCTTTCTGATGCTGTTCCTGTAGGCATCTCCTGACGCAGTTCTTTGGATATCCATTATCCTTGAATACTTGGAAGAGGACAGGGTTAGGCATGCAGACACAGAGGAGTTGGAATGAGACAGGGAGGAGTGAGGATGGGTGGATAGAGGACAGGTAGGGGGTACATTAAGGGGATGTTGTTAGTAGATAAAATCAAAGGACATAATTGCAGTAGAAGCAGTACAGAGTTGGTTGGTTCATTTAGTTGATTCCTGTTATAAAATAGTTGAGTAAGGTTTGTACAGGCTGGCCTATATCCACTGGAGTTTAGAAGAATGGGAAGTTATGTTATTGAAGAATAAAAAGTCCTGAGAAGGCTTGGAGGGCGAATGTTGAACGGATGTTTCCCCTATGGGAAAGACTAGAACAAGGGAATACAATTTAAAACTAAAGGGATCTCCCACTTAAAATGGAGAGAACAAGAAATTTTCACTCCGGAATGTTCTCTGTGAAATTCTCTTCCCCACAGGGCAGTGGAAACAGAATCATTTTTAAAATTAAATTTAAATAAATTCTTCGTCAACAGGGAGTCAAACTATAGAAAGTATAGACAGAAAAGCAGAGAGCACAGTCAGGCTCTTATAAAATGGTGGAAGAGGCTTAAGGGACTGAAGAGGTTAAGACTTTAAGAGGTTTCTGCTCTCTTAAGGGTACATGAACACCAACTGGCTACGAAAAGGCACGACCAATACTCACTCATCTCAATCCACGTGGACAAGGAGAACCACGACTTTGACTGGGACAACACCAAGATCCTGGAACAGGCTAGGCAGAGACAGGCACGAGAATTCCTAGAAGCATGGCACTCCATGAAGCATGCTATTAATAAACACATTGAACTCGACCCCATATACATTCCACTATGGAGGAAACCCGGAAGTGAGGCAATCCATCGCAACGGACCCCAGAGTTTAAAAACCAGGCAGGAAAACACACCGATGCTTCATCAGAGGCTGCACTGAGGATGTTACCAAGCATGGTAACGAAACGTCTGCGGAACAACAAACCAGCTCGGCGAGCCAACCAACCTCAACACCCACAACCCGAGCTACAGATCTACTCCAAAACCTTAGACATCACAGGAATGAATGAGCACACCATCACTTCTAGCTCACATGGTAAACTCAGTTGTATCTTTGTCTGTAAAACTAAGATATCCTTCAGGTGCCTCAGTTACCTCTGCTACTCCTCCTCCTTTTCTACCTTGACTGTTTTGAAATATTTGATATGGTCAAGCAGGTCATCTTCCTTCACTACTATTGATGTAAATTTAACTATTGTGGCAGCAACTTCTATGTTTCTATGCTCATATATCCCAACATGGCCAGCCCACCTCCTATAATGGCTTCTCTTCCTTATACCCACACAAACATCCTTAGCATGTATTGCATTGGCATCCTTCTTCAAAGAGTACCTTGTGTTTTGAAATTAAATTGAGAAGGCAATCAGGTCCTTGGTTTAACATTTCATCCAAAAGACAACATCTCTACCAGGGCAGCACTCCTTCAGTACTCCATTTAATTGTCCAATGAGATTATTTAATGAATTTCTGGAATTGGGTTTGAACGTGCAACCACCTGTCTCTGAGGTAATAGTGCTACCTATTGCATAGAGGCTGATATTTCTCTATGAACAATACTGATTTAACTTAAATATATCTAACACCTTTAATGTAGTAAAATGTACCTTGACGCTGTTCACCATTGGATTTCTTCTAATAGTGCAGTGGGGAAGGAGATAACATTGGGGGCTATGGTATTAATTACTCACCAGAATGGCTTTGGTCTTAAAAAGGAAGAAAGACTTGAATTTGCTATCACACATTGCACAACCATAGAATGTCTCAAAGCATTTTACAGTCAATCATGTACTTTTCAAAGTGTAATCACTGTTGTAGGAAATCCAGCAGCCAATTGGTGCCCAGCAAGCTCCCACAAACAGTGGGATAACAACCAGATAATCTGTTTCTGTGGCAGCATTCATGATCCTGAACTAAAATTCAAGTGACCCATTCCACCTCCATACAATCATCCACCTTGAAATTTTTAAAGATTTCACTATACAATTTTGCCATCAATATTCCTACAAAATAAATCATTCAATGCTTAATGTGATTTATTTGGCAACATGTCAAAGTGATCTGCAATGATTTTGTGAGAGACATAAAGTGGTTCATGGTAACACCCATTATTAATGTTTACTGTGTGACAAGAAAACCTGAATAAAACACATCTATTGTGGGCTGTACTTAAAGAGATGTGAGGTTTGGCTCCAAATCAGAGTCTTTCATCACATTCTGAAATGCTGTTCACAGATGCTGCCAGACCTGCTGAGCTTTTCCAGCAACTTCTGTTTTTGATGTGCTTTCATCGAATCATGATTAAAAAAAAACAACAGAAAAATTAGAAAGCAACTGAACAGCTGATTAGGATCCAGGGCAGCCTCCTTTGTCAATTCTGGCTTCTTGTACATCTGCAGTTTTAATTGCTTTACCTGTGGAGTCTGCACCTACAGCTGCCTGAGTCCCGAACTCTTAAATTCTCTCTCAAAACTATTCCATCTCTCTTCTTAAGATTCTTTTTAAAAAAACTATCTCTTTGACCAATCTTTTGATTTCTTATCTTAATACCTAATTATGTGGCCTACTATGAAATTTTCTTTGATAATCGATCACACATGGAAAGGACCTTGAATCAGTTTCCTACATTTAAGTTCTATATAAAGGCAAGTTGTTGTTTCATTTTTGTAACTTCTTTATAAATTATCAGGAACTTGCTTTCTTTGAATTAGTAAAATGTTCCACTGCATATCTACTAAAACCCTTGTTAACAGGGCACTATACTAGTACAAAAGCCGAGAATTTGCAATTCAGGTTATGGATTAAAGGAATTTGTTTACTGTTGATGAGAGAAAAAAGTACAAACAAAAAGCGTTATACAATCATAAAATTGCACAACACAGAATGAGGCCATTTGGGCCTTGATGCCAGTTTTGGCTATTTGAAAGAGCTATCAGGTTACTCCATTTCCACTTCTATTTTCTTCATCTTTCAGGAGTACATCTAATTCCTTTTTGAAAGTTACTGCTGAACCTGCTTCCATCTTTCATCAGGTAGTACATAACAACTCACTGCATAACAAAAAACTCCTTACTACCTCTGATTCTTTTGGCAGTTCTTTTAAATCAATTACCTCGTCAATGAAACAGCTTCGCTGTGTGCTGTGTACAATCCCCGTTTGATTTTTAACCAGTTCTAACAAATCAATATTTGAAGTAACATTTCTCCGTCTTTCACCTGAAGATATGTCGAACTAGCATCTTTATTCAGATGGACAACCCACTACTTACAAATGTACAGGAGGCTTTGGAAGAAGCTAAAACGATAGTGAGCAGAGAGTTGCACATTTACCATGCACAACGTGAAGTACGACACTGCATAGGATGAACTGAATGCAAAGATAAAGAGTTTTGCAAGTATTCATATATATACCTGAAGAAGCCCACATTTGGTACACATTGAGCTCCACACGTTGTGATGTAATAATGGCCCAAAATTGATTCAAGAAATCCATGGGGACAGGAATCTATATCCTCAGCAGTAGCTTGAGTGAGGATTAAGAGCACGCGTATAACAACACGGAAACACCCACTGTTCTTCAGGTTAGCCATTCCTCTCACAATTATGTTATTCCCCACTTTACAGCTGATATCATTCAAAGCAAACAGCTCCCATGGCCAGTCCAGTATCGAACATTGGCACAAATGTAGGAATCTCTAGAATTGCCAGCACAAAGAACCCAAGAGGTTTGCAAGACAATCTAATGAAGCAATTGACCACATTTAATTATTTCTGTTTGGGATTTGGAGTGCTTTAAACCAAAAGACAGTGGCTAACCCAGTGCAGAAAAGGTGAAATTGCTCTCCTTAGAGTAGAGAAGGCTAAGAGGAAACTTGATGGACATGTTTAAAATAATGGAGGATAAAGCAGAATGGTGTTACCTGGATTGATCCATGATTTTATGAACTTGTGAGTCAGGCCTTGAAATGGAAAATAGCAACCATGAGCTGGATGTAAAAAAATGAAACTTTATGTGTCACCAGACTGGGAATAAGAAAAACGAGTCTCTTTAGTCACTGGCCCTTAGTGAGATAACTCTTTCTATCCTAGTTGTTGATGAGCCTTCAACTTGCCTTGGCCACCTCTTACCTCCTTTACTTCTATAAATACCTTACGCAATGTGTTAGTTTGCCCCTTTTTCAAGGTCACATCTTCTTCAACATCAACAGACACTATCAGCTTACGTGAAGCCAGAAGCTACAGAGTTGTGATATTGCTGTTTGTGGGAGATTGCTGTGTGCAATTTGGCTGCCAGATTTCCTGTATGCAACACCTCCAAAGTATTTCATTGGCTTTAAAGCACCTCAGGACATCCTGAGATGGAATTGCAAAGGTTCAGTTCTTACAGCGCCAAGAACTCAGTGAAGGAACAAGTTACAAAGTGCTAAATGATCAATTCATACATGTGAACCCATAAAATGACTCCTTGTTAACATTTACTTTATTCAGATGGCAATTCAACAAATGGGTGAATTTACATCCAGGATATTAGCTGTAGATATAAAAGGACTAATGAAGTTGACGCAAACCAATTAACTATTGATAATTAAATACAATATTGGATATGGTTGACTTATCAGCATATGCCTCACGTTCCAATATTAAGCATGTCGTGTTAGTCAATGCACATGCTATTTACTGTGTTCATGTAGCATCTTTGATAAAGTTAAATATCATGTTTGTTGAAACCACTTTGCAGTGTCTCTGAAAAATTCACTTTTAGTGGTTATCGAGTCATCTCCATTTAACATATTTCTTACATTAAGGGTGTAACATAACCCAGTGCCTTCCCAGCAAAGCCACTAATTACTAAGTGCATATTGGCCAATCGCTTATATCTGGAAACGTTTTCTTTTGGTTTATTAACTTATTAAAACAAGGTGTAGTTTGAGCTAACCATACTCAAGACACATGTCTCACACATTGACCCTATTGGCTGGTGGGTAAGGGGCAAGTCTGCGGTTACTATGACTCAAAAACTCAGCCAAAGCAAGCAGCGAGGAATTGGACACTGGAATCTTTCTTTTAACAGGGAACCAAGTTTGGGGAGACTTTGAGGAAGTACTCTATAAGCAGGACATTTAACAAACAAAAGTTTGACATTCAGTCCTTGTAGAGTTTTCTTGTGTTGATTCACAGTTAAATTTGTTCGATGCTGTGTGCTGATGGTTGTATCCTCTGACATGTATCCTCTTTTGCACTTCCTCCTCTGTTTCCATATTTTGTTTGTTTTGTGGAGGGCAGAACTGTGCTCAACACTGCCCTTTGTGGAAAGGATGAGAAGTGCAGCCTGCTGGCAGGTGGATAACGTGGCAGCTGACTCTAGCTCTGACAGCAAGTTCTTTATGTTACCAATGGAACAGTGCTCCCCCGGCTCACGTATGGAAAGTATCTCTATTGGTTAGTTCCCATCCCTCTAGAGACCAGAGTCCTGTCTGCTTCAATCTAGTCAGCAACAGGAAAAATATGAAGTAGAGAGAAGAGTCTATTAGAATATAGAAAGAAAGAAAAGTTGTACAGTGTGCCTCATATTTCTTCCTTTTCTTCTCATCAGTCACAGAGGCAGGTTTAGCTGCAAGCCTCTGATACTGATTTCTACCTCTGCTGTTTTTCTCTCTCCTTTCCTTTGTTCCCAATTCACTTTCTTTCCCTCAACATTTTGACATCTGCTTTTCTTACTTTCATTTCCCCTGGTTAGTCTGTTTCTTTCTTATCTTTCTTCACTTCTATTTCTTCCCCTCTCTCGTGCTTCTGAGTTTTCCCCTCCTTTCAGTTTCCTAGTTCCTCCACGTTCCTCTGCTTCTCTGCCTTGCTTTTTTCATTCTCTCATCATTAATGCTTTGTTAACACCTTTGTGGCCATGTTCAAGCTGGTCCCGGGAGAGAGAGTGAGCAAGAAGCATCGAGTCTTCAAAATCACAACATGTCAAAGTGTGTGGCAGAGACACGAGAAATGACAGGAACAGACAGAATGACAAATTAAAATCAAAGGTTGCAAAAAAATGCTAAACAGAAAGAAACTATCATAGGAAGACACATATATAAATATATATTAATCTGTGTTTGTTTTTAAATTCCTTGATTGCCTCTTTCTTCATGTTTCTTTTACCTCTGGTGTTAAACTCTCCATTTCTGGCCTCTTGCCCACAATTGTTGGCTATGCCTTTGGCTGCCTGGACACAAAGCTCTGCAATTCTCTTTCCGAACTTTCTAGCCTCTCTCTTCTCTTTTCAATCCTCTTTTAAACTTGCCTCTCTAACCAAGCTTTTGGTCCCTTACCCTAATATCTTTCAAAATCCTGTTTAGCAGCATCCCTGTGAAGTATCTTCGGGGACTTTTACTAATTTAAAGATGCTAAAGAAATGAATTGTTGCAAGCAATACTAAGGACATTACTTAATTTTATGTGGTAGACAGTTTGGAGATGTATTATATTCAATAATATAGCCGATCTTCAGTATCTTAACATAAGAAAATAAAAACATAAGAAACAGGAGCAAAAATAGGCCATTTGCCCCTTTCAGCTGGTTCTGCCGTTCAATAAGTTCATGGTTGATCTCCTCATAGCCTCAGTTCCAGTTTCCTGCCTGTTGTCCGTAATCTTCGATTCTGCTACAGTTTAAAAATCTATCACAGCCTTGAACATATTCAATGGTTCAGCCTCCATGAGTCGCTGGGAGAAGTGCATTCTAAAGATTCACAGCTTTCAAAGGAGAAATTCCTCCTCATCTCTGTCTTAAACAAGAGGCCTCTTATTCAGAAACAAATTGAAATATTTTTGTTCGGAACATCTTAAGAACCTTTCATGTTTACATGATGTTTTACAAGTTTATTGAAAACTTGACACTTCGCAAGAATATGCTACAAAACTTGTTGTGCGTCACTCTGCGTTCCAATCATGAAATGTTGATCCAGATGAGAGGCTTTCATCATAGTACACATATCACTTCCCCCCTTCCTGTCACATGATACAAAAATTTGGCATCCTTTAATGACCATGAAGACATCAAACAGAAAAATAATACATGAAGTACTTTCAGTGAACTCAACTCCAACAATGGCAAGATCCAGAACCTTGGGAATATGACACCAAGTCGATGAAGTTATTACATTTCTCAGTGCTGGATATTGTATATACAGCATTATACAACATTGCAGCTGTATCGTAATGCATTGTGATCCTGTAACATTACCTCAGGTCTGATAGCTGTACGAAGAGGTTATAAGGGAAGCTTAATCTGGAGGTAAGCACTTTGAGTGTCAAATACTTAGCATGGAAGTATTCCTATATATCAATTAAGTTCTTCAAGAAAGAAAAAAACTTTCATTTACACTACACCTTTCACAATCTCAGGGATCCCAAAAGACTTTACAACCATTTCTTAAGTGTAATGTAGGAAAAATGGCAATTCCCACAGCATAAGCTTCCACAAACAGCAATGGTTAAATAGTTTTTTAAAATAATATTGAATGAGTGAAAAGTATTGGTCAGAACATCATGGAGGACTCCCATGTTTTTCTTCAGAATAGTGACCATCGAGTGGAATAAAACATAAAATTTTCTACTTCAGAGATGAGAATACTACTCACTGAGCCACAGCTCATACACCAAAAGTGAAGGAATATATTTTAAGATAAACATTACACTGATTTTTGCTTCTTTTGCAGAATCCAGTAGCATGCTGTTCTAAATTGTCACTGAGCCCTCTGTGAGGTAATTTGGCTTTCAAGCAATGAAACCCTCGATCAATAAAGAGCATATCTCTGATATTTCTTTCTTTCTTCAACACAACCACAAGTATTTAGGAGGATGACAGTGCTTAAAAAGCCAACTAATCTGGAAAAAGTGAAAACACATTGTCGCAACATGCTCCAGAGAGCATTCTCTTGGCTGGTATTGCTGAACCAGACTGGAAAGAAGTGGCTTATGACGTAATTTGAACTCCTTGAGTTAATTACTGGCTTCTGTGCACAATATGCTTCCAACAGTTTGCTGTAAAATGCAGTGAACACATCTTGACATATGCTCTGGAGCTAGCATCTGTACATTGAGGATTAGAGCATTCACTCTTACTTTCTTGTAATTCCAAACATTCAACATTGCGTGTCAATGATTTCATTTAGAATATCTGCTCTGCCTTGTGTAAGATTTCTATTCACAAAAAGCTATTAGCCAATTTGACTACTGGTAATTCCAGACCCAGAGCAAAGTTGTTGACCCTTAGCCCCCGAAATGGCCCAGCTAGCCACTCTATTCAACTAGGATAGGCAACAAATGCTAGCTTTGCCAGTGACAAATCCTATTAAAGAATAAAGAAAAAAAAGATTTGAAAGGATGATTAAACTTGGTAACAATGCCACACAAATGGTGAAAAAAACTGATGAATTTGTATCCGTCTTTAGCCAGAAGTGCCAAGTGGATGATACCTAGCACGAAGGAAGATGGTTGTGTTTTTTGGAGGTCAATCATTTCATCCCAAGGACATCACTGCAGGAATTCCTCAGAGTAGTGTCCTTGGCTCAAACATCTTCACTTGCCTCAACAATGACCTTCTATATGGACAGAAGTGGGGATGTTCATTTATAATTGCACAATGATGAGCACTGCTTCAGGTACCAAAGCAGTCTATGTCTACATGCAGCAAGCCCTAATCAACATCCACACTTTGGCTGATACATGGCAAGTATCATTTGCAGAACTCAAGTACCAGCACTGACCATCTTCACAAGAGAGAATTGAATCATTTCCCTTTTACATTAATGGTAGTACAATTGAATCACCCACCATTAACATCCTGGGTTATCATTGACCAGAAAGTGAATTTGATCAGCCATATAAAAATGTGTTTACAAGAGTAGGTCAGCGTGTGGGAATTCTATAACAAGTAACTGACCTCCCATCTATCGAAAGCATGTCTGCCATCTACAAATCAGGAGTCTGACAGCATGCTCCCCACTTGCCTGGATGAGTATATCTTCATTAGCGTTGAAGAATCTTGGCACCATCCACACAAAACAGCCCCTAGCTTGGCCCCCCAGCTACCACCTTGAATATTCAATCCCTTCATCACTAACATGGTGCAGCAGTGTTTACCATCCACAAAATGCAATGCACTAATATACAAAATCTCCTTGAGACCACCTACCAAAATTGCAACCTCTACCACCTGGAAGGACAAGGGCAGCAAATACATAGGAACATTACCACCTGCAAGTTCCCTTCAAAGTCACACACCATCCTGACTTGGAAATATATTACTGCTCCTTCGCTGTTGCTGTGTCAAAAGTCTGGAACTCCTCCCCGACAGCACTGTGGCTATCCCCATACCCCAAGAATTGCAATGGTTCAAGAAGACAGCTCACCACCACCTTCTCCAGGGCAAGTAGGGTGGACAATAAATGCTGGCCAGGCAGTAATGCCCACATTACATGAACAAATGAAAAATAAATTTAAGGAGGAGTTGCAAATCTCCTCCATGTTAGTGCAGGATGCCCAAGGTTTCAATGAAATTGAAAATTGGCTTGAGGAATTCAAATGGGCTGCCAATGCAAGATCACCCATTTTATTGACTCCATCACATATCCAAATTACATCCTGGCACCTCCAACAACTGTATTAGGGCGATTAGAACTCTCTTTTCAAATGGCAATCGATACCAGATCTGTTGGTAATTTTAAATTAGAGATTAATAGACATTTGGTAACAAAAACATATTAAGGAACATAGGCCAAAGACAGGTATACACAATTAGGCCACAGATCAGCCATTATCTCATTGAATGGTGGAACAGCGGAGTTCTTGTATCATAGCAGCAATTCTCCTATCTCTGAACCAGAATCCCAGGGTGTGGGCCCTAGGATTTGATGGCCAAAAATTACATTCATATCATAGTCAAACAGGTTGATATCAACCTGCAAATCCTTCCAATGCTGACAGTAAAGGTGGGAGAATCTCCTGGTCAGCTAGAATTGTAGCTGTAGCCCAACAGTCTTCCAGCATTAAAGATTCCATGTGCAGATTATTACCAATGGGATGCACTCCATGGAAAATATCTTCCTTATTTTGAGGGACGACCATTCAGACAGAATGTTGGAACAGGCTATTGTCTACTTCTGAAGAAGGGTCCCAACCTGAAACGTCAACTTTCCCTGCTCCTCTGATGCTGCCTGGCCTGCTGTGTTTGTCCAGCTGCACACTGTGTTATCTCTTATTATTCTCTACTCCTGTTCCTTTTTAAATAATCGACAGCAGATCAGGCCAGGTGACTTGCTATTTGTAAGCTGCACCCCATTCTGATGGAAATGTTAGTGAAAATTAAAACCAAGTTGAGCGTCGCAGCAGTGGAAATAATGAACCATGTCTTAATTAAGACATGAAAGCAACTTTTGAACTTTTGAAGTAATTTTGCTATGATTCAGGAGGTGGTTTATTTAGCAAACACAGCACTTGGATACAAAATGATACTGCACTTTGAAAGTTAACTGCTGCTTAATTTTAACGTATATTTTAATGCATTTTAATTAAAATGTCTTTTATTGCCTTTTGCACAGTAAATTGAGTTAACAGCTGCATTTTACTTTGTAAGTGTGTTTCAAATTTGGCTCAGAGCAATCAGTAAATTAATGTAGCCAACAAGTTCTGAAAATATTACATGGTTATTCGAGTTCATAAGAAATTTCTGAATTAACAATTAAATATGTATTTTAGCAGAATCTTTTACTAAAAGTAGACACTGTTCTGCTATGTGTCACAGACAGTATGCCACTATGCTTTTAAGTTACTTGTTCATGATATCATCGTCGTATTATAGCATGTGAACTGAAATGCCATCTTACTTGGGATCACTTGAAGCATGAAATACTATTAAAACATACTCTTCTGCTGTAATCAAATAGCTTAATAGTAGCCTTGTGTCTGTGAATGCACTAATTGTATATATTAGTAAGCTGTAATACATGTCTATTGGATTCTTCAAAACCATGGTATCCACACCTAGATTTTTTTTGTTATGAGGGATAACTTAAACATTGTTGCACTAGGTAAAGGTCCTCTGCTAGAGGAAAAACCCAGATCATAAACTATACTAGAGTTGAAGTTAGATAAAAAGTTATTTAATTTTAAAACTACAGTTACTTGATCTGCACTTGAAACAGATGGGATAGAATGCCATAATGATATCCTGATTAAAGAGTACTTCTTGCATCCTCTCATGAGATTTTTTAGTTTATCCAACAGCCATGATTAAATAAAATTAAGAATTGCATTCTTTTTGATCATGCAGAAAGAGGCCATTCGACCATCAACTCTACATCGACCTTCCATAGAGCATCCTGCCCAAACTCGGCACCCATCCTGACCATGTAACCCCATATTTACAGCGGCTAATCCACCTAGCCTACACATCTTTTCACCGTGGGAGGAAACTGGAGTACCCAGAGGAAACCCACACAGACACGGGGAGAAGCAGGCCATTTGGCCCAACGAGTCCACACCCACCCTCTGAAGAGCATCCTACCCAGACCCACCCTCCTACCCTATGGCTGTAACCCTGCTCTTCCTATGGCTAATTCACCTAGCCTGCGCATCTTTGGACAGTGGGAGGAAACCCATGCAGTCACAGGGAGAATATGAAAACTCCACACAGACAGTTACGCAAGGCTGGATTCAAATCCAGGCTCCCTGGCATTGTGAGGCAGCCATGCTAACCATTGAACCACTGTGCCACCCCATTCCTATGGTGCCTTTTGTAGACTCAGGGTGCCCCAAATTAAAATTTAAAACCACTGAACATTTTATTTTCAGTATCATCACTGTTTTATTGTAGGAATCACAACAGCCAAAGTGCACAAGGCAACATGTCACAAACTACAATGACATTAAATAACCAGATCATTTTCTTTAGAGTGATGTTAGCTGAGGGATAAATATTGCTTCTTTCTCTGTATTTCTTGCAACCTAGAATTGATTAACTAAATAAATGTTGGTAGAATATGATGCAATTATAATCAGATAATCTGATCTGATGTTGATTGAGGGACAGATATTGGGCCAGGACACTGGGTATAACTTCACTCCTCTACAAGATAATGGCATGGCACATTATCTTTGCAGTCTTTGCCTGAACAGACAGGTTACTATCTCATTCAATAGATGGCACCATTGACAATGTTCCCTCCATTGTAGTACTGACTGTAAGCCCTGGTATTTATGTACTCAAGCCCTGGTATGAGACTTGTGTCCAAACCTTGTGACTGGGGTCAAGAAGAGAAATCATGTTTTTTTTCTGTTTCTAGGCAATTTACCCATCTTGTCACCTTTTAACCCTCAACAGTTTCTCCAGCTTGTGGCTCAGGTCCAGCAATACACTTTAAATCCAATAGGATAGAATAGGGCAGTTCCAAAAAAAGACCATCACATATGCACCTATATCTTTGAAGACAAATTCACTCAATACCGCCACTGCTCGGCCCAGCCCAATCTATCTTTCTTTATTTCTTTTTCCAAGTATTTATCCATTTTTCATTTGAACATTAATTTGACCCTGCATCCAGCTCAGTATCAGTAGGGAGTACATTCCAAATCCAAACCATGCTATTTAGAAGTTTATCCTCATAATCACCTTTTATGGCAATCAAATTAAAATGATTTAAATCTGCTCCATGTAGTTGTTGATCCTTCAGGCTTTGGAAACAGGACTTGACGCAACTCAAAATGTTAGCTGCAAAGATCTAGATGATTCATATTAAATTGAATGAAAGATAGACCTCTTTCACACACAATGTTTGAGCTTTATTATTTATGGCAAGCTTTTTGCATTTAACGAAAGTCAACACTTTTAGTTTGGAAAGTCAGTGAAACTATATGTCTTTCAAAGCTGCCATCCAGTTACCCACTGCAAGTACCATACAAAACTATTCGCAAGTTCTTAAACTGTTTACCAAAAAGACAAAATCACACTTCAGATTAATTTTGTGGGTTACAAGACTACACACTTCTTTAAAATTAAATAACTTTTTTTTTCCAGGAGTGAGATTCACAGGATTGGGTGGTACTCTACTTAAATACCGTGTCCAATTTTGCATTAACTTCAGAGGACTGTAAATTCAGCTGGGTATTAAACCAGCACTGTAGCTGATTCTGTCAGTTTCTCAATGAGCATAATAATTTTAATCTTATCCCATATCAGAATCTGCTCTTTGTGAAGCTCCAATATAGCCTTCCTTTATATAGTATTGATGGAGATGAGGTGCAAGCTGTGCTCCTCCAAGTGTGAAAATCCCAACTGGAACCCCATCTACGCCTGTTGTTTTTCCATTCTTGATGTGTCTAATAACAGCTTCAACATCTGGCACACTAGGTGGAAGTTCAAGATCAACTCTGAAAGGGAAGTGGGGGATTTCCTCAAACACATCCTCATCTATGATTATATCATGTTACAGGCATTCTTTGACCTTTTCTCAAAACAGAAGGCTCATGTTTTCCCTGTTGATCAAGGGGTTTCCATCCTTACTCCGTGCTGGTTTGAGGCCAAAGGTGTTGTGTCCATGTATTGCCTTGATGGTGCTGAAGCAACTCCTTATCTTTCTCAGTTCACCATTGGTTCTTGATTTCCCTAGTTCTTCTTTGTAACTCTGCCATTGCTGTTTGAAGAGTTCTCCTTCTTATCTCGCTGGAGACGTCATTTTCCCAGGCACAGAAATCGTTCCTCTTCTTGATTGATGTCTTGGATGATGTGGTCATTCTAGTCAAAATAGTCTTGGTATTTCCTGCTCTTGTAGACGATGGTTTCTTCACAGCAAAGAGATGATGGCTGTCTTCAACTCTTCCTCAAAATCTGGGACAAAGAAGAAATCTCTGCCGACTCCAAGGATGCTGCCATTGTCACTGTCTTCAGGAAAGAAGACGAAGTGGACTCTGGGAGCTACAGAGAAATCTCCCTATTCTCCGTCACCAGGAAGATCATCTTCCGAATCTTTGCTAGGTGTCTTCCCCGAGTCTCTGAGGTAAACCTTCCTGAAAGCCAATGTGTCTTCCAACCGAACAGTGGAATTATGGACATGGTTTCCAGTCCTCAGCAACTCCAAGAGAAATGCCAGAAACAAAAACAACCACTCTCCATGGCCTTCATCCATCTGACCAAGGTTTTTGACTCAGTCCGTCAAGAAGTGATGTGGAAGAATCTGTCAAAGGCTGACTGTCCAGTGAAATTCACCAACATCCTCTGTCCCCTCTATGTCAGGATGTCGACAATGGGCGTCACCAATAGTAATATGACAGAATCCACTGAGGTCCAGACAAGGATCAAGCAGAGGTGTTTCATCACCTGCATTCTTTTCTCCATCTTCATTGCCACTGCTCTTCATCTTGTCAAGAACAAGCTTCCCAGTGATGTGGACATGGTCTACAGGAGGGACAGAAAGCTTTACAACCTCAACCATTTGAAATCCAAGAAGAAAACATCATTGATCACACTAGTGTAATTTCAGTATGTGGATGATGAACTCATCCCTGCTCACTCGGAAGAGAATCATCAAGCCTCATTTAGTGCCTTCACAGAGCATACTAAAAAAATTGATCTCCGTCATAACCTCAATAAAATTAAATCCTTTACAACCTGTCCCTCAAGTTCAGGTCCAATTCTCCATTAAGATCAACATTCTCCCAGACGTGGAACATTTCCCCTACCTGGGAAACTACCTCTCATCTAAGTTTGGCATCCGACATCATATTTAATCTGCAAGCATCACCATCAGACGCTCAGGATGAGAGTCTTTGATGACAATGACATCTGCAGTGGTCATAAGATCCTTGAGTATAGGGCAGTCATCCTTCCTACTTTTCTATACAGCTCTGAAATTTGGACTATGTATAGCCACTAGCTCAAGACGTTTGAGAAGTACCATCAACTTTGTTTGAGATGGTTTCTCTGCATCAGCTGGGAGGACAGGTGCACTAACACCAATATCCTTGAAGCAGCTAATAGCACCAGCATTGAGGCTATGATCCTGATCCTCTGCAATTAACTTCACTGGGCCGGCCATGGGCTTAGGATTCCTGAGTTTCAATTACCAAAGCAAATCAGTTTTATCCAACTCAAGAAAGACACTCAAATGAGAACAGGATCAAGGATGCCCTTCAAAGATTACAAATTTCCCTTTCTTTTGGTGTACACTGTTTTCATACCATCATCAAATCATAATCTAATCAAGCAAAGTCAGCATGGCTTCATGAAGGGAAAATCATGTCGTACTACTACAGCTATTCGATGAAGTCTCAACCAGACTGGATAGAGGAAAACCCAGTAGCTGTGTTGTATTTGGACTTCCAGAAGGTATTTGACACTGTACCTCACAAAAGATCAAGTCACAAGGTTAAGGTTAAGGGTGGCACAGTAGCTTAGTGATCAGCACTACTGCATCATAGAGCCAGGGACCCAGGTTCGATTCCACCCTGGGGTGACACTTTTTTGTGGGGTTTTCACATTCTCCCTGTTTCTGCATGGGTTTCCTCTGGGTGCTGCTCTGGTTTCCTCCGACAGTCCAAGATGCACAGGTTAGGTGGATTGGCCATGCTAAATTACCCCATAGTGTCCAGAGATGTGCAGGCTAGGTGGATCAGCCATGGGAAATGCAGGTTTACAGGCATACAGTAGGTGGGCGGGATGTTCTTTGGAGGGTCAGTATGGACTTGATGGGCTGAATGGCCTGTCTCCACACTGTAGGGATTCTAGGTATCTTATTGGCATAGATAGAGAATTGGTTCACGGGCAGCAGTAAGTAAGTCAGGATAAGGGGTTCTTTTCCATGTTGGTGACCCATTGTCAGAGGGGTTCCACAGGGATCACTGCTGGAAACACAACTGCTTACAATACATTTTAATGATTTGGAGATATGACGTGATTATAGTGTAGCCAAATTTACAGATGACAGAAAAATACATGGAAAGACAGGTTGTAAGAGGGATACAAACAGTTTACAGAGAGATATTGTTAGGTTAAGTAAGTGGGCAAAAAGTTGGCAAATGGAGTATAATGTGGAAAGATGCTAAGTTGTTCATTTTAGAAGGGAGAACAAAAGAACAGAGTATTACTTAAATAGAGAAAAACCGCAGAAAGCTGCAACACAAAGGAACATGCGGTACTTGTGCATGAAACGTAGAAAGTTGTCACACAGGTGTAATCAGGAAGGCTAATGGAATGTTGGCCCTTATTTCAAGGGTGTTGGAGTATAAGAGTATGGAAGTCTTACTGCAACCATAGAAGCTGCTAGTGTGACCACATCTAGAGCACTGTGAGCAGTTTTGGTTCCCTTTTTAAGAAAATATATTGTTTCATTGGAGGCAGTTCAGAGAAGGTTCACGAGAATGATCCATGGTGTGGAGGGATTGTCTTATGAGCAAAGGTTAAACAGATTGGGACTCTATTCAATGCAGTTTAGAAGAATGAGAGGTGGTCTCATTGAAACATAGGATTTTTAAGGGGCTTGAAAAATAAATGCTGAGAGGATATTTTCCCGCATGGAAGAATTTAGAATCAGAAGGCATAATCTCAGAATAAAGGGACACTAATTTAACAGTGAGGTGAGGTGAAATTTTTATTTCCTCAGAGGGTTGAGTGTTTGGAAACCCTTGCCACAGACAACTGTGGGGATAGAGTCTTTTATGCAAAATTAAGGCTGAGATAGATAGATTATTGATCAGTACAGTAATCAAAGGGTTGGGGAAAGTGCAGGAAAGTGGACCTCAGAAATGCTGCACCAGCCATGATTTAATTAATAGTAGAGCAGGCTCAAGGGGCCGAACAGCCTGACCCTGTTGCTAATTTTTATTGTCCTAATATATTAAGGCTAAAAATGCCTCTGCACTATCAATTAGGTTACTAGAGCTGAACACTGAATTAAACATAAATTGCTGGATAAACTCAGCAGGTCTGGCAGCATTTGTGGAGAAAGAAACATTGTTCATGTTTGAGTGCAGTAAGACTCTTCAGGCCACTGGATTTGTTTACTTCGTTATAAATTGTGATAGTTTTAAGTTAAGTTGGTAAACTGTTTTTTGAGAAATCACTGGGTCTGATTATATATCAACAATTTGGATCATTATGCCAAATTTAGAGTTATAGGTGGAGAACATTCAGGAGGATATTTCTCCTTTCAGTGATCAGACTGGAGAGCTCTTCAATTGCAGGACTGAAGGGTGTGACTAGTGGAAGACAACCCACATATTTTGATCAAATGCCAAATATTGCAGATGCTGGAAATTGGAAATAAAAACACCAAGTGATGGAAACATTCAGCATATCAAATGACGACTGTGGAGAGACCTCTCAAGCAGACTGAAGTTTCCGGTCACTGATCTTTTACTGGAACACTGCGTTTGCTCCATATATAGACTCACACAGCAAAGGAGCTAACCGTTCAGCACATTGTGTCTTTGGTGACTCTTTGAAAGTTCCACTCTTCTGTCCATTCTCCATAGCTCTGCTAATTTTCTCTTTTTAATCACATATCGAACCTACTCCATCTCCCTGAAATAAAAAGTGCATTCTAGATTGTCATAAGACGCTAATTGAATCTATTCTTCACCTTTTTCTCCACCCACCCCCTCCAATGGCTTCCTGGTTTCAGATCTATTTGGTCCATCAGTTTTAGTTCATTGTAGAAGGGAGATGGGAGAAAGTGTGCTTCAGTTACATCAGTTTGGTAGATCATTTAGTACTAATGCTATTTATTTGATTTCTCTGATGCCTCACAGTGTAAACACACTTGCAAGAAGTGGTACTGAGCAAGATTCTTTTTCTGTTTTGTGTCAAGACAACTGATCAGTTATGAGGCTGAATTTGGAGTCTGATAATCAACCTTAGGGGGAAGAAGAAAACGTCAGGCTGAGACCCTGCTTTTGTTGTTTGACAGCTTCGAATTAACAGTCTATATACAACAAATGAGAATAACTCAGGTACCATATTCTTCATTTATGATCATTGCAACAACCTTTCTGCCATCAATCTCCAGATTCCTTACTTCAACTAACACAAACTTCCTTCTGTTATCTCCCTAGAAACAATTAAACAACACAACAGACATCCAAAATCCCTCATCAATCCAATTTCATTTGAGAGATACTAACTAGAAATCAACTGTAATTTCTCAGAGTCTGTCCCCTATATCACCTAACCCATGGGGAAGGGATTCCAAATTTATGAGCTTGCTTGAGGGCTTGTAGGGTTTTGTAATCTGTGTTCAAAACTGCAGGGCAACAACTTGCCTGTGTTAAAAAAGTTCACAACAAGTTCTTCCCATGAATAAGCATCATCCTTGTACCATATAAATGGTGTCCATTAATCTTGTTATTGTCCAATTAAGCAGCTTGTTTACTTGCACCCTGTCTATACATTCAATTATTGTCGGGCCTGCATTATAAATCCACTTGAGTCTATTCAACAAAAATAAGTTTAGTTGCTTTAGATTTTCATCACAGCTTAGTCCCAAAGGCCTAGACTCACCCATCTCCGTCTTTTTTCAACTCTTTCAAATGTATCTAGATGGCCAAAACTATGTACTATATCCCAGATATTCACCATTGACCTGTACATTGTCAATATAATTTGTTCTGACTTGTAATCCAATGCCCTCCAGGAGCATTCAAGTGCTGATTTATATCTGATAAGTGCTTCACACTCGCCAGATGCTTTCAGGGTATGATCAGTAATCACTCCCAAATCCTTTTTGGTTTTTTTTGTCGGAAATAGTTTCATGTTCTACAGGTTTGCTGTTACCTGTTGCTGCATTTCTATTCATCTGCCATATCTCATAGCTACAGCGTAGCAATGGTGGTACTGTACTATAATTAGATTCAGTGGCCTTTTGGCTATGGAAGCAAATGATCAGTCAATATTTCTGTTTGTGATAATTATTATTTTGCAACTTGGTGAATATTTAACCCTCAAACAACATTACCAAAACAGTGGATATGATCATTTATCTCAGTACTGTTTGTATGAGCTTGCTATGCATAAATTGGCTACACTACAACAGCGACTATATTTAGAAAATGATTTCATTGACTGCAGAGCACTTTGGGAGGTCTTGAGGTTGTGAAAGATGCTATATAAATTTAAGTCTTTCTTCAGTGATCCTTATTTGAACGTGTGTGTGTGGGCATTGGTTGAGAACAGAAATAGATACTAACCAATAGGCCACAGATTTATTTCCTCCTTCCATACATATTTTCTTGCCCTTGGTTTGGCAACAGATGGTTTAAGATTCTGCTATTCGTTAAGCTATTCAATTACTATTCAATAAATTAATTCTAGAATTAAAGTCCAAAACAAGATGTACTTTAATGCTAAATAAAAACCGAGAGAACTACGGATGCTGTAAATCAGGATTAATGCTGTTCTGTTGCAGACAGAGAAAATGGTAGAAGCAGTGCCAAGGTTACTTAAAAAAGTCTTCTGTTAGTGCTACCTGATTATCACACCAAGCATTAACAACATTGAAAACACAAAAAGTGCTCACTTCTGTGTGTAGTCTGAGTACATAAGTCAACAATATCTGGAGCAACACCCAAAAATGGAGGCCACATGTGGAGTATTGGGTATAGCTTTGGTCTCCTTAACTACAAAAGACATAGGGGAATACAACAAAAGTTCACAGGACTGGTTCCTGGAATGAGGAGATTGTCCTGTCAGGTAAGATTGAATAAACTATGTCTATATTCACTACAGTTTAGAAGCATATAAAAATCCTAAGGAGTTTGATGGGGTAGATGTTGCACCTAAGCTGGCAGGCGAGAAAAAGAGAACAGGGTCACAGTCTCAGAATAAGTCGTTTGTCATTTAAGATCAAGCTGAAGTGAAAAGTCTAAACCATAAGACCATAAGACATAGGAGCAGAAATAAGCTATTCAGGCCATTGAGCCTCCTCTGCCATTCAATAAGATCTTGGCTGATCTAATGAATCTCAATTCCACTTTCCTGCCTTTGCCCATAACTGTCAATTTGCTTACAGATTAAAAATTTCAACCTTGAATATTCTTAATTACCCAGTGACAACATTTCTCAGTGGTAAAGAATTCTATAGATTCACAATCCTCAGAGAAGAAATTTGTTCTCATCTGTGTCTTAAATGTACAATGCCTTATCCTGAGATTATGCCCACTGGTTCTAGATTTTCCCAAACGGGGAAAGAACCTTTCTGATCTACCCTGTCCAGTCCTCTAAGAATCCTGTGTGCTTCAATAAGGTGATCTCTCATTCTTCTTTATTCCAAAAGGCCCAGTCTACTCAACCTCTCCTATTAGGAGAGTAGCAGCAGCAGCAGCAATCCCCTCCTTTCCCATACCCGGTATCAGCCTCGTGAACCTTCTCTGGACTGCCTCCAATGACAGTATATCTTTTATCAGATAAAGGGTTCAAAACCGTTCAGTGTTGAAGCTGTGGTTTGACTAGTACCTTGTATTGCTTCAGTAAAACTTCCCTACTTTCATGTTCCATTTCCTTTGACATAAAGGCCAAACTTCCATTGCCTAATTGGAGACTAGCTTTTTGTGATTCATTGGCAAGGACTCTCAATTCTCTGTTTTGTAGCTTTCTGCAGTCTTTCTCATTTAAATATTTAGCTCCTCTAGTCTTCCTGCCAAAGTGCATAACTTCATACTTCCCTGCAATTTATTCCAGCTGCTGAGCTTTTGCCCATTCTCTTAACCTAACCTGTCTATATCTGCAGATGCTGGATGAGTCCTGATGAAGGGGCCCAACCTGAAACATCGACTTTCCTGCTCCTCTGACACTGCCTGACCTGCCGTGTTCCTCCAGCTCCACACTGTTATTGACTACATCACTGTGCAGACTCTTTGTGTCACCCTCACCATACCATCCAAACTATTTTTGTCTCATTTGCAAACGTGACATTCACTTTACTCATTCAAATCATTAATATACATTACAAATAATTGTGGCCTCAGCCGTGATCCCTGTGGTATAACACCAGTTAGTGAGCTTACTGAATGCTACATCAGGTTTGAAGTGTCAATTGGCTTGTTTTATCTTATATTTCTTATGTACTTAGGTAAAATGTACCTGATAGACTAAATACTGGAGTATAAAACCTACCCAGATGTGACTAAATTAAATTCTTTCCAAATAATGTTTTGAATGTAGAGTCCTGTTTTTCATAATGGCAATTGAACATATATGTAATTCTGATCCATTCTTTGGCCTTACTACATAATAGTATGGATGAGCTTGAATGGTTTAGGTTTTTGGCATGTTGAACTTGCCAGTTAGTAAATCTGAACTGGAAAATGATCAAACACTTGGAAATAAATGATTCAAACTTAAATTGAGATAACAAGGTGCAGAGCTGGATGAACACAGCAGGCCAAGCAGCATCAGAGGAGCAGGAAAGCTGACGTTTCGGGCCTAGACCCAGGAGTTAATCATTAAACCTTTTCTCACATACACAAGCACACATGCCACTAGCTCACAATTCAAAAATGAAAAACAAGTCTTTTTTTATACGTACAATATATAGATATAGAAATATATTAATCACACACCTTAGATCACACAAGGCACAGGTCAGAAATGTGATGGAATACTGCCCAGTTGCTTGGATGT
>NC_063352.1:16875400-16922729 GCF_021869965.1 Rhincodon typus | reverse complement strand
TTCCTGCTCCTCTGATGCTGCTTGGCCTGCTGTGTTCATCCAGCTCTGCACCTTGTTATCTCAGATTCTTCAGCATCTGCAGTTCCTACTATCTCCCAAGCTTAAATTGGTTCTTGTATCACAATGCATTGTGCCAGAAATTGACATGTACAGCAATTAGAAACAGTAAAAGGAAGAATGTATGATTTAAGATGGTGTGATAAAAGAAAAAGGAAAGAAGCAAAACAGAACACGAACCAAGTTTACAGTTAAATGGACCTTCTGTTCGGCAACTAACAAATTTGTAATATAATAAAGTATCATAGTCTATGTCACATCAATACTAGATATTTATCTATTTTATATATGATGTAACAGCAATCATTAGCTTTGATAAGTATACTGTCTGCTCCAATACCCAAGAAACAGAGAATTCTGACAGCTGAATCACTGTTCTGACCAGATGCAAAGTATTAGTAAAGGACCTCAGATTATTTAACTGTGCATTATCACAGAATGTTGCCATAGCATTGAATGTACACTAATCCCATGTACAAAATATACTATTGTCATTATTCAGAACTTCACAGTTAATTATGCAGAGAAGTCCCTTCCACTGAAAACTTTTAGGCTTGTATAATATAGCCTGGAACAAAATCCGTTTATGTGTATTTGAATTACAACAGGATCCCTACTGAACATTTACATACAAAAGAATAGAATTAGGATCTTATTACTTCTCAGCCTCTGGAGAATAGTCTCAATGGAGAGTGGTCACCTCATCTGGGCCCAAACTGCTTTAAAAACCCAACAATTGCAGACAGATTTGTGCCAGTCATTTTCAAATATCTTTGATAGAAAAATGTGACTCTTGAACATTATAAATCATCCACATCATTGGTATCTCTTCGTAGCATTCCGACCGGCTCGATCAACTGCAATAATTCCATGCTTTCTCCAGTTACCTTTACATTGAGGTGGGGTTAGGGCGAGGACGAAGACAGAAAGGAACATCTGACATACTCAGGTTACAGGACACAAATTAATCAAGCAAAAGAACTTTTGAAAAGAAAATATAAACACTTTGCTCAGAATTTATTTATACACACCTTTTTTTTCTCAACAATAGAATCACAATGTAGGTTCCACTCAGCTCCATTTCACTTAGGAAAAATGAATGACTCTCAAAGAAAGGGACAAAAAAATGTCACCATGACCTTATTACAACATAACAATAGGGGAGGCCAAGGGCTGAACTCACCTCCTTTGGGTATGCCTTGGGGGCAGGTGGGGAAGAAGAAGGGATTTAGTTTGCTGGAAACCTTAAAAACAACAAGCTGAAATGTGCTGAATTACAGCCTTCTTAATTAAACAATGGATTTTGTAAATTCCAATTTTGCTGAAGACATACACAAATTCACTTGATTCGGTAGTATCTCCATCATTGCTTAAAAAGACCAAACATTTTTATCTTTTCAAAGAAGTCAAGTAACTAAGTACACAGTACAATTGTTACTTATGAAACTAAAGAATATTTAGTATAAAACACAATAATTTCTTTAAATTATTACATTTGCATTTAATTTTTATCACTAACTTTATTCTGTACACAAAGGTAACGTACAAAATAAATTCGAAAATATCCAAAGGCCTCGACTGCTAAAGAAAAATATAAGATATAATCTTAAAGTTTATAAAATATATTCTAATGCAAGGGAGCAATGCAAATTGAACATTTCTATTTGGCGCATTCCCATCATATGGATACCAACAGATCATTTAAACTATCAGAGATCAGCAACTCAAAAACATACTTTACAAACACAGCACACTTGCATTTTATAGCTTTCAAGACCTTAGATGTGCAAAAGTAATTTATAAACAATGAAGTACATTTGATTGGAAGCACTGTAGTAATATGCAAAAATGCTTTAACGAATATTTCTATTAGACAACTATTGAGCAAGATGTATACAATCAAGTGTAAGATCGAAAACAAATCATTCAATATTTCCAGAGATACTTCCAGAACTTTTCCATTAGCTTCTTTCAAAACTAAATCAATTACTGCACCTCCATTCAGGCAACATCCCTTTCCCCATTAAAAAAAGTACCATTAACACTTTGCTCAAACCTGAGGCCATTGTATCTGGTCCCTGCACCAATCTCCATCCCTCTCCTTGAAAACAGCTGTTTACAACTTCGGTGTCACATTTGATCTCCAGATGAGTTTCCATCCTCACAACTGCGCGATTGTTAGAAACCGTCTATTTTCCCTGTCTGACTTCACCCCTTCTCAATTTATTTGCCACTGAAACTCTCATTCATGCCTTTGTTATCTCCAGACTTGACTATTCTAACCATTTCCAGCTAGACTCCCACAGTCTATCCTCTGTAAACATCAGTATAAGGTTCAGTTGTTGCCAGGAAGATACAAGAACTCTTCTCGGCGTTCAAGATTTGTTTGGATAAAAGTTTGTTGTCTTGACATGTGCACAGACTTGAGCTCTACATTACAAAATGTATCTGCAAAAAGGGATTAAAAATAGATCAATGACAGAGCTCTTTACATTAGCCGGGGATAGCATTTTGTCGGAGGACACTTGTGTTGCTTTTCCCAAGACAGAAAGTTCGGAGTTAGTGGTAGAACACTTGCTCTTATTAAGTATTTGTATACAACATTGTGTACAAGATGGTAATATGACAGAATCCTTTCAGGTGAAGATAGGAGTCAAGTAAGGATATGTCATCACCCTGACCCTCTTCTCCATCTTCCTAGCCACCATTCTTCATCTTCTCAAGAATAGGTTTCCCAGTGAATGGTCAAGATGGATGGAAAACCTTTCAACCTCAACCGGTTGAAATCAAAGAAGATGATGACTCTGACCTCACTTGTGGAATTTCAGAATGCTCAGGATAATGTCATCCCCGTGCTCTCGGAAGGGAATCTTCAAGCCTCACTTAATGCCATTGTGGAAGCAAACCAAAGAATTGGTTTCAGCCACGACCTCAAGAAAACTCAAGTCCTTTACCAACCATCTTGCAGCAAGTTCTGATCTCTCTCTCAATTAAGATCAATGAAGAAATCCTCTCAAATGTGGAACATTTCCCCTACCTGGGAAACTACTTCTCATCTAAGGCTTACATTGATGCAGAGATCCAACGCTGCATCTAATCCGTGAGCACAACCTTTGGATGCCAAAGGACAAAAGTCTTCAATGATCATGATGACTGTAATGATACTATGAGCCTTCTGACTCTTTTATTCTGCTCCAAAACCTGGACCATGTATAGATGCTAATTCAAGGCCTTGAAGTTGCACCATCAACACTGTTTGAGATTGATTCTCTGCGTTCACTGAGAGGAAGAGTGTACTTGAAGGGGCCAACAACACCAGCAGTGAAGCCACGATCATCCGAAACTAAGTCTTTCGGCCTGGCCACGTGCTTAGAATGCCCGAATTCCGACTGCGAAAGCAAATCTTCTTTGCCCAGTTCAAGGAAGACACACAAGTGAGAGGAGGACCAAGAAAGCATTTCAAAGATTCCCTGAAGGCTTATCTCAAGAAAAGCAGCATTGGCATCAATGCTTGACAGACCCTCACTCAAAAGAAATTAACTTAGAGGAACCTCCTATATGAAGGGACATAATTCTTCGAGAATAGGATACTGTAGGAAGCAAGGGAGTAGAGTGCTGGGGCCTTGACAGATATCTTTGTATTCCTTTTTTAACCACAGACAAGGTCTTGGAATACTGGAGAATAGCCAATGTAATTCCTTTGTTCAAGAAGGGTAACAGGGATAATTTAGGAAATTATAGGCCAGTGAACCTTACATCGGTGGTAGGAAAATTATTGGAGAAGACTTAGCTACAGGATTTACTTGATTTGGAGAATAACGGACTTAGTAAGATTAGTTAGCATAGCATTATGCAGGGGAGGTCCTGTCTCACAAATTTGATTGATTTTTTGGGAAGTGACAAAGATGATTGATGAGGGTAAGGCAGTAGATGTTGTCTGCATGGAACTTACTAAAGCATTTGACAAGGTCCCTCATGGTAGACTGGTCCAGAAGATCAAATTGCATGGAATCCATGATGAGTTGGCAAGTTGGACACAAAATTGGCTTGGCTATGAAAGACAAAGGGTGGTTTTGCAGGAATGTTTTTCTGACTACAGGTCTGCGACCAGTAGTGTTCTGCAAGGATCCATGTTGAGACTTCTGTTTAAAATATACAAAAATATGGACGCAAATTTCAGTGGTCTGATTAGTTTGCAGATGACACAAAACTTGGTGGAGTTGTAGATAGCGAGGAAGAATATCAAAAGATGCAGCAGGATACAGATTGGCTGGAAAGTTGAGTGGAGAAATAGCAGATGGGTTAATCTGGATGAGTGTGAGGTGATGCATTTTGGGAGGTCAAATGCTAGAGGAGAGTATACAGTAATTGGTTGGAGCCTTAGGCAAATTGATGTACAGAGGGATTTTGGGGTCCACGTCTAAAGCTCCCTGAAAGTGGCAACACAAGTGGATTAGGTGATAAAGAAGGCACACGGCATGCTTGCCTTCATCAGTCAGGGCATTGAATATAAACATTGCAAGTCAAATTGTAACTGTATAAGACTTTTGTCAGGCTACATTTGGAGTAGTGTGTGCAGTTCTGGTCTCTGCACTAAAAGAAATACTATAGGAGGCTTTGGAGAGGTTGCAGAAGATTTTACTAGTATGTTGCCTGGGTCGGAACGTGTTAGGTATAAGAACAGGTTGGACAAACTTGGATTGTTTTCACTAGAGCATCAGAGACTGAGAGGCGCCCTGATAGAAGTGCATAAAATTATGAGAGACGTGGATAATTGTAGTCTTTTTCCCAGGGTGGGAGTGTCAAATACTAGTGGACAGAGATTAAAAATGTGAGGGGGAAAGGTTAAAGGAGAAGTGCAAGGAAATCTTTTCTTCCCCCCACAGAGGGTCGTAGGTACCTGGAACACGCTGCCAGGGGAGGTGGTAGAAGCAGATACATCAGCAAAATTTGATATATTTAGACAGACACATTAACAGGCAGGGAATAGAGGGATATGGATCAGGTGCACGCAGATGGTATTAGTTTAGAATAGCATTATGGGCAGCACAGTCATGGTGGGCTAAAAGGTTGTACTGTACTGTTCTGCATCCTAACACCCATTAGAATACCGAGGTAGCATAGAAAAAGAACCAGAGAAAGGAAGGCCTTGTGATCATTAGCAGAGGACCAATTCCTCCTCCCAGAAACACCTGCTGAATGTGTGGCTGGAGATGTGGCTCTAGGAGCAGGCTGCTCAGCCATGTAAGGACTCTCAGAACCCCATAATCAGTGAATTTCCTCTGGGGACAATCATTCCTGTTAGTGAATGATTGCTGATGACAACATTGCCAGCTGATGTGTGACAGGTGGCCATGGCAACCCAAAAGTAACTAAGTAATTGTCAACCCAGAGGTAATTAAAGCAATTGTTATAAGGTTTTGGGTTTGCTGTGAGAAAACCAGATAAGTATTAGGGTGAAAGATAATTGCTTTAAGAGAAAGTAAGCATTATTTTTAGGAGATAGTAGGAACTGCAGATGCTGGAGAATCTGAGATAACAAGGTGTACAGCTGGATGAACACAGCAGGCCAAGCAGCATCAGAGGAGCAGGAAAGCTGACATTTCGGGCCTAGACCCTTCTTCAGAAATGGCAGGGGGGGAAAGGGGGTTCTGAAATAAATAGGGAGAGAGGGGGAGGCGGATAGAAGATGGATAGAGGAGAAGATAGGCGGAGAGGAGACAGACAGGTCAAAGAGGCGGGGATGGAGCCAGTAAAGGTGAGTGTAGGTGGGGAGTTAGGGAGGAGATAGGTCAGTCCAGGGAGGACGGATAGGTCAAGGGGGCGGGATGAGGTTAGTAGGTAGGAGATGGGGGTGGGGCTTGAGGTGGCAGGAGGGGATAGGCGGGAGCAAGGACAGGTTAGAGAGGTGGGGACGAGCTGGGCTGGTTTTGGGATGCAATAGGGAGAGGGGAGATTTTGAAGCTTGTGAAGTCCACATTGATACCATTGGGCTGCAGGGTTCCCAAGCAGAATATGAGTTGCTGTTCCTGCAACCTTCGGGTGGCATCGTTGTGGCACTGCAGGAGGCCCAGGATGGACATGTTGTCTGAGGAATAGGAGGAGGAGTTGAAATGGTTCACGACTGGGAGGTGCAGTTGTTCAGTGCGAACCGAGCATAGGTGTTCTGCAAAGCGCCCCCAAGACTCCGCTTGGTTTCCCTGGTGTAGAGGAGGCCACAACGGGAACAGCGGATGCAGTATACCACATTAGCAGATGTGCAGCAACTCATATTCCACTTGGGAACCCTGCAGCCCAATGGTATCAATGTGGACTTCACAAGCTTCAAAATCTCCCCTGCCCCACCGCATCCCAAAACCAGCCCAGCTCGTCCCCACCTCCCTAACCTGTCCTTCCTCCCACCTATCCCCTCCTCCCACCTACTAACCTAATCCTGCCCCCTTGACCTGTCCGTCCTCCCTGGACTGACCTATCTCCTCCCTAACTCCCCACCTACACTCACCTTTACTGGCTCCATCCCCGCCACTTTGACCTGTCTGTCTCCTTTCCGCCTATCTTCTCCTCTATCCATCTTCTATCCGCCTCCCCCTCTCTCTCTATTTATTTCAGAACCCCCTTCCCCTTCCCCATTTCTGAAGGAGGGTCTAGGCCCGAAACGTCAGCCTTCCTGCTCCTCTTATGCTGCTTGGCCTGCTGTGTTCATCCAGCTCTACACCTTGTTATCATCTATTATTTTTAGGAAGCTGCTTTCAACAGAGTCAGTAGTTAAGACAGACTAGGGTATTAGATTTGAAATCTCAAAACTGAAGCAGTTTACTTGCACAAGGTGCCCCTAATTAATGCAGAGTTATTATCACGAAAAATCACACCATTAAGCAGAACCGTGTTATTCAAAACACATATTCCCAAAGAAGTACAGAATGCAAGCACAAACATAAAACACCAAAATAGATATGAAAATATGCAAAAAGGATACCTTTTAAGCTTTCTTACTTTAATGGAAGTGAAAGTCTGCAGATTTTCATCTCACGCATCTGCAACTCTGGAAGTTGAAGATTGAGATCATTAAGACTGCTCTTTTGGTGTGAAATGACTTCACATCAGGATCATTTGATCTACTTTCAGGTCAGGACGGTGCAAGAACTATTTGAGCTGCACTTAACGGAGTTACACTTTGGCTTCTCATTTTAAGATTTACCAGTGCTACATCAAATTGTACACAAAGTTGAATCAGTAAGACCCAAAGCTCTTTGAATGTTAATGTTGCATTCACTATGCTTGACTTTGGAGAACTCATCCAATATAACACACTGTGGAATTGATTTCCTGCATTTCATAACCACAATCTCTTTGCTTCAATGGCTAGAGTGCTTGGGAGTCATGATACTCAAAGATGTCACTCAGGCAGACAACAGCCAAAAGCCGCTGCAAGTTGGCTATGCTTGGAATGATGGGTAGTAAAGACTATGTTATGACAACCATGTTAACTGAGGACTACCTGTATGTTACAGAAAAATCTCAAAGCTCGTTTTGATTCAAAAAACCATGTTCAAGGACTAAGAGGACTCCAGAATCCACACAAAGAAAGACCAATGTATATTGAACCTATTTATCACACCATGCCTCAACTAGATGAATGTCAAGTATTAATCTTTGTTATCCAACAAACATGTCAGTTTGCATTATAAATTTGATTGCCCTTTTTGTCGATGAGATTGTTTCCCAACAAAGGTTTATTACTCTGGAGTTTAGTACAGTGTCCAAATCCCAAAATAATAACACCACACATATCTAGTATCATGCCTGTAAATCTTCTCTGAACCTTCTCTAGTGCCTTTATGATTTTCATAATATTGCAATCAGTACTGCAGACAGTATTATAAGTATGGCCTAACTGGTTTAGGAAGTTAGGAAAGAAGAGTAGGGAATTCAGCACTTGAGACTGCAAAGTCACTGAATTGGATAAGGACTAATCTGCTACCTCAACAGAATTTTCCTGCATTCTCTCTTGACATCTAAAAAAATCTAGAAACATACTGATTTCTATCTGCAACATATTCAATGACTGAGCTTCGACAGCCCTCTAAAGATGGAGAATTCCAAAGATTCATCACCCTAAACGAAGAGATTCCTCCCCATTACAGTCCTGAATAGCATTTCCCTTATTCTAAGACTGTGTGCCTTGGTTGAGGGTCAAATGTTGCTCAGGTAACCAAATGAATCCTTTCTTTCAAGAAGTCCCAAGGTATCTGTGTTTACCCAAGAGGATAGATAGTGCCTCAATTTACACTTCATCTAAAAAAAATCCACTAAAATTATATGTTATGTGCAAGCACTGGAATGGGGCTCAACTCCATGACCTTCAGAAAAAGAGGCAAGAATTCTACCACTGAGCCAAGGTTGATAAGATTTTGACAGAAAATGCTCAGTAAGATTCTGTGCCTCTTAAACAACACAAAGGTAAAAACTCCGTGAGTTTCCACATGAACAATATGAAATCAGGGTGCAAACTTAAGAACATATAATAATGTTTTCAGCTTAAACAAATATCAAATTGAGCAATAAAATATGTTTTAAGACTTCTGGTAGGGCTCACTCTAGTGAAACTGCACCCAAAACATTTAGCACCTTTGGTTTTCAAACCAAACAGCTGTCTTTATCAACTACTAACCCTAAATTTCTGGGTCAAAAGTCAACAAATTTCAGTGCATCACTGAGGATCACACGATTTATGATATAAACACTTAGCAAGGTGTCAATCACAAAGGTATAGATTATCTATATAATTTAACAGCAGCACAGTTGAATCCTCAAAATTGTAAAACCAGAAGTTGTTAGTTGGATCTGATATCAATGAATGTATTACAAATAAAGCAATTGCAAGATCTGCTGCTCAGATGATTTACTTGTTTATCTACAATTAAATTTTACATCAAAATTATACCGACCATTTACAGGAAGACATTTATAGGAAAAACATGTGTTTTATATGCTCATGAGGGGTGAGCATTGTTAGCAAGGCCAGCATTTATTGCCTATGCCAAAGAGCTCTTGAACAGGTGATGGGGAGTCACTTCTTGAATTGCTCCAGACTGTGCACACAGTGTACATACATCTGCTGTTGCTGATCATGGCGGGGTAGTAGGATTTTGACCAAGTGACAGTAAACAAACAACAATACAATTGAATTATGAAGCTGCATGGCCTGAAGGAGATCTTGTAGGTGTATCCTTTCCATGTGTTTGCTGGCCCTGTTCTTTTAGGGGATAGAAGTCACATTTTGGAAGATATTGATGAAGGGGCCTTGGTGATTTACTGCGATGAATCTTGTAGATAGTACACACTGCTGCCACTATGCACTGGTGGTGAAAGAAGTAACATTTTGAGAGCAAATTGGGACTAAACATGTGGGCAGCTTTACTGTGGATGGTGTCAAGTTTCTTGTTGGAGCTGCACTCATCCAACTTAAGTGAACAGAATTCCATTAGGTTCTTGACTTGTCCTGTATAGATGGTGGACAGGCTTTGGGGAATCATGAGGTACATTATTACAAAATTCAAAACCTCTTATCTGCTTGTAGCCAAGCATTTATAAGTCTAGCACGGCTCGGTGTCTGGTCAATGATAATCCGAAGATGTTGACGGAAGCTGAATTTAGTGATGGTAATGCTGCCATAGGTTAAGAAGATATTATTACAATCTCATTTATTGGATATGTTATTTCCTGGCATTTGCATTGTATAAATATCACCTGCCACTCATCAAACGAAGCTGGAATATTGTCCAGGTCTTGCTACATTTGAAAACACACTGCCTCAGTATCTGAGGAGTTGTTAATGGTATGGTGCAGTGCATAGTCAGTGAACATCACAATCTTTGACACTATGTTGAGCCTAGGACTATACTGCAGAATGAGAGAATTGTCCTTCACAACAACTGCAACCATTTTCTTTTGTGCTAGGTATGACTCCAACCAGGGGACAGTTTTTCCCTTGATTCCACAGACTTCAATTTTACAAGGGTTCCTTGATACCATCCTTGTTTGAATGCTGCCTTAATGTGAAGGATGGTCACTCCCATGCCATTCTGGAATTTAACTTTTTTGACCACATTCGGACCAAGCCTATAATAGGATCAGGAGTTGAGTAGTACTTACAAACAGAAACTGAGCATCAGTGAGCAAGTGCCATTTGATAGTACTGTTGACACAACACTTACTTTGCTGACGATTGAGACTGTGCAACAGGACACGAACTGGCCAGATTGGAATTGTCCTGCTTTTTGCAGACAGGATATATTAGGGTAATTATCCACATTGTTGGGTAGATGAGTGTTCAGGCTGGACTAGAACAACTTGGCTAGGGATGCGGCTAATTCAGGCACAACATCTCCAGTATTCCAGCTGGGATGTTGTTAGAATCCAAAATCTTTCTTGGATCCTGTGCCTTTGGCATTATAGATATAATAGATTAATAGCGTTAGCAGAATGCGGAAAGGGAATAATGGGTTTGAATCAACCATAAATAACTCGGTATATATACACATTTCTACATATTTTTGAAAATACTTAGATATGCTAGTGATCATAAAATCTTGTGGATATATAATAACTACATTAAATGCATTTCAAGATTGCTTTTGTGTTTAAACACATATATTGTCACAATTCACGGATTAACAAAGTAGAAAAACAAATGCAAATTGGAGTTTTTTTTATTGGAATTGTGAAAGCAAAGGCATTACATAAAATAATAGAAAATATAATGGTTCTGGTGTTATTTTTAAAATCTGAATGATGTTCCAAAATATCTGGGATATGTAATTCAGCACAAAAAGCAATATTATATGATTACTTATTCCTTTTGTGAAACGGACTATAGTTAAACAAGCTCCAAATAGCACAACAAGCTTAATAAGATAGCTAACTTTAAAAAGTATATGTAAAATAGTGCAAAATAAGACTACACAAAATATTAGAAACCTTAATTGTGAAGTTTGTTTTGGATTTCTTTTAATCACAAAAACTTCTAAGTTTCCAAAACCTGTTTCTACATATTAGGTAGAGTGATCTATGAACCCCTGGGAACAGCTGCAACAGACTATAAACTCATCCAGACTGCACTGGTAAACTGAACTGATCGAGGACCCCCCACTTCATACATTAATGATTATACTTCAGTGCACACAATAAAAATGCCTGCCACACCTTACAGCTCCTCATTAACAAGACAGATTTCTGGCAGAATATACCAAAACAAAGAATTCATGTTCAAGTAATAAACCAGACTTGACCTCAAGCTTGAAAATAATCTAGAAAAATAAATAAAAGCCCACAAATTTGAAGAATATTCCATTAATTTGGTATTTATCCTAGGAAGTGCAATTATGTCACAATTCCTCCTGTTCAGTATGATATATTCATCTTTTAAACTCATGGTCACGGCATTGGCTCTCAAGACAGTATGATCAAGTGTAACACATTATAATCCAAGAGTTCCAACTGTTGAGAACTTTAAATTATTCAATATGTGGAATTCATAAGAAACAATTGTTTAAAACAATGTTATAAACAAAGAAATAAATGATATTTAACTAGCAAAATGCATGATCACCCGCAAGTAAATTTATTTCGATGTGGAATTGACCTAAAGTAGCAGATTAAGCAGTAAACTGGAATCCATTATTAAATTTCACTGACGAAGAAAAGGAGCAAATTTTAGAACTTTTACTCAACAGATTGCGAGCCCTTCCTCTTGTTTCTGATAGTCTTTTAAAATCAGTCTAAAATCTTACATAAAACACACGTAATACGCAACAACACAGATCAAGTTTAATTGCACAAAGTAACACAAAGGCTGCAACTGATCCAAAAGTTTTAAACAGTTAAAGAAATGAAACTATTGTATCGTTGGATGTTTCTCTTGAGAATTTCAGAGCATGGACCCAGAACTCGTTCAAAACGTGGACGATCCAACTTGACACATTTCAGTGGACCACGTGCAACTACAGTCGCTGCTCGCGGCCGATTCAACAGAAGGGCAATTTCACCTAAACATGGACAAAATGGTGAGAATCAAAACATGGGCAGTTGTAAAATTTTGTTTACTGCTTTTGCTTCTGGTTTTTGAATGAAAAAATCTGAAAGTGAATAACATTAGACCAACTAGTTCAGGAATTTGGAATTATTAAAAGACTATTTAAGAAATTAGGTCAGACTGTATTCATGTGACAAATATTACTTGCATCTGTGTTCTGTAGAGTTAGTGGATTTCCTTATGCAATGTTTACTTTAAGTTACTTATTAAACTTTGACAGGGTGATCAGAGATTCTTCCACCACCAACTGCAAATAATACTGTCCAATCACTGTTGCGTTCCCGATTTAGATCGACTATCTAATGTTGAATTGGCTGTACAGTAGGATAGCTAATAATAAGAAAGGCCATTTAAGAATTGGAAACACATGGTTACTTGGTGACATTGAAATCAAGTTAGCTGCAAGGCTTACAAGATACTTTAATTAATATCTTAGCAGAGATTTCTGACAAAAACTCACCAGATGGATTGTTTAGCCGTCACCTTCAAATAAACATAAATCTATGAAGCATACAGGAGTGAAAAAAAAGTTGGCAAAGTTGAAAGAGATTAAAAAGGTTATCCTTTAGTAAGTTTGACAAACCAGGAAGGTTCCATGCTTATTTCCTGATCATTGCAAGTTGGTTAATATTATAGTAGAATCAAGGATAAGAAGTACACAACTGCCCTCAGTAACCAGCCCTGGGGACAGAATAGGGAGCAAGCCAAGGTCCCTGGATCTGATTACTACTTAGCACCTCCTGGTGGAAACTGCTGTATTGTAGCCATCCAGAGCATTTTAAAAAGTAGGAGCCATCATTAAAAGGCATGTATTGCAGTTTGTTTTGCTATGGATATCTTTTAAAAAGAACTTTGTTTATTGCTGAAATTTCAAACAGGAGCTCCACTATTACAACACTAAGGGAATTTGATTAACATCTTTATTTTGCAAAAAAAATCAGCAACTTATTTGAAGCAATCTTGTATTCTAGAATCATAGTGTAATTTGATAGGAGAAAATGTTAATTAGCAAATTCTACTAGCGAATATTTTTATACAAATGAAGGAGTATAAGTTACCGCCTAGTATTGAACCCAAAGTCAGTAACCACCCTGTAAGAGGGGCTGAACGAGCAGTCTCAAGAGCTGCCAGTAGCCATCACATCTCTAAGAGGTAACTTGCATGTTTAAGTAAAATATATTTCAGTCAGAAGTCACAACCTGGTAGGAAGTGGGGATCCTGGTGGGATGTTGAATAGTGTACTGCAGAGTAAGGGAGTGCTTCTGTTTACCAAAACAGAAATTCTGTTTTATTTATTTACAATGCTACTAGTGTTTGAGAGTGAATTGTTTAAGAATGTCAAGCAAAGCACATCCAGTTGGCATTACTTTGCATCATTAAATTTCAGAAAGGAAAGCTAAAACAGTCCTCTTGCATATGCAACAGATGGGTTCTAATGCCTATTTCAGGCACGTGAAAAGTCACCAAATTCAACTTGTGGGCAGACACCTCACAAAGGTCTTTTGGATGCTATGCTTCCTAAAACTAGTCCTCATTGTGCCTAGTTTACATGTAGTAAAGCTGACGTCATAAGACCAAGTTTTCCCTCAAGCTATTTTAATTATTAAGAACTTACTTTGACCAGGGAATGGTACTGATCTTGAATTCATTGCCCACAGGGGTAATGGAAGTGGAAACTATCAATGACTTCAAAAGAAAACTGGTTAGATGCTTGAAGAATATAAACATGCAGAGCCCCAGGGATCAAACAGAAACTGGCAATAAATGGGTTGCTCCATGGAGAATGAGGATGGATTCAATATACCAAATGCCCTCTTCTTTGCCATGAATGGCATGATGGTTCTAAATACATGATTGACATCAACCAGTAATGGGCCTGAAACATTTAATTTCAAATAAATAAGTACAATCCTGAAAAAAGTGACTTAACAATGACGACAATAATTACTTTGAGACAATAAGGACTGCAGATGCTGGAAGCCAGAGTCCATAGGTGTCAGGCTGGAAAAGCACAGCAGGTCAGACAGCAGAGGAGCAGGAAAGTCAATGTTTTGGCCCAACATCCTGACGAAGGGTTTCGGCCCAAAACATTGACTTTCTTGCTCTTCCGATACTGTCTACTGTGCTTTTCTAGTCTCACACCTACAAACAATGATTACTTTGTTCATTCACATTTTATATAGCTTTCTGGAGAGCCTATCCATTTCAACAGACCAATTTCAATCCAGCAGTAAAATTATGTTAGCATGCATACATTTGAATATACAATAGCTTACTGATAAGTCAATTAATGAAACACACAAGAGTACCTGCCATGAACTCTGTGTAAAGTATAATGAACTAAGATTCAATGTTGGCACATATTTGATTGCAGTGCATTTCATAGTTGAACCTCATTCAACAAACACATTTAGGAATTTACAATAGTCTTCCAGTATCCACCACTGGAAACCACTTGGATTATTTCATAGGGAACTAATAGAACAATATATTTGAATTTAATCACTAAAGCAAGCATTTAATGATTCCATGTTGGATGACTTTAATTTCTAATTATGTCAGAAAACGCACTCATTTTCTGTAAAACTTTACTTTTTTTTAAACAAATTAAGATGTCACATCAACTGTACAATCCTCCATCCGGTGAAAATGCATAAAACTTTGCCTGCTAAAACTAAAAAAAAAACTGGAAGATGCCTTTGCCTGATAATGTTACTCATTGTAATGGATTCTGCATTACTTTGAGCTTTTGTCAAAACTATTTCTAAACTCATTACAAAAAATCCAAAACTATGTGGGAGAGGAAAAAGCAGTGCAGTCAGGATTAATTAGGCATCACACCATTTGTTCATTAGAGTTCATCCCTAATAAATGTGTTAGAAATAGTTAAACTATTTCATAACAATGATTACTAAAACATCCATGTTAAAGGTTAAAGCATCAACATTAATGTTATTTTGAAACGAAATGTGAAATCCAAACTCACCAAAATAGTCTGAAGGTCCTAGTCTTCCAACCTCCACATATTCCTCATTATCCGATCTACGCTGAAGAACTGAAGCAGTGCCCTAATTAAGTACAGATAACTTGTAAGTGAAAAGCAAGGGCATTTGTTTTATTTGATAAAAAGACAGCAAATATCAAACTGGATGCTTCAGCAAGATTCATTTCTTGTGTTCTGGATCCCCAAAGAATACCCTACATACACATTTGAGTTGAATATCCATTTCAATTTATTTTCAATTCAGTCGTAAAATGTTAAATAAAATGTAAAACATTGTTATTTGATTCAACAAGCAACAATAAAGATTAACGATATGTTGGTCTTTATTTCAAGAGGATTTGAATGTAAGAGCAAAGATGTCTTGTTTCAGATGCACACACAACCTTGGTGAGATTGCACCTGGAATGCTGTGTGAAGTTTCAGTCTCCTTAACCAAGGAAGGATATATTTTCCAGAGAGATAGTGCAACAGAGGCTCATCAAACTAATTTTTCAGATGGCAGGAATGGACCATATCTCTCTAGAGTTTGTAAGAATGAGAGCTGATCTCATCGAAACTTGAAAAACTTTTAGATGCAGAAAATATGCTCCCCATGGCTGGAAGAGATTTGGTTTACAAAAAAGGCAGGATACACAGGTCTCAAAGATCCAAATTTAATTTCACTTTAATTCTCTTAAGATGCAGTCTTCAAATTTTGTAGGCCTGTGATTTCCTTTGGTTCACTGAAGGAATCGCAGTTGGAGTTTTCTAGAAATGGATCCAAAGTGGTTTACTGCTTGCAGTAGCAGGTTTCTGGTTTCATTCAAGTTGAGGTGCAGGGGAACACCTGCAGCGAAAATATTTTCTTGTTCTTCATATGCTAGGTAAAGGTTAGCCCCAAGTATCTGTTTTCTCTGTCTGTTCTTGAAATGTCTTAGCTCATCTTCTCATTGTTTCCAGTTTTGACAAGTGGCCTACACTTAATATATTAAAACGGCTTATTTCTTCTTCAGATAATTGACAAGCTGTGCATTTCTAGCATTCTCGACATTATTTCAGCTTAATGCCAATTACTTTTTACTTTGCTGTGTACCAGTTCATTTCATACGACATCTATTTTAAAAATTCTCCCTGTTATTGTCTGTGGTTCATTAAGCTGCATTAGGTAGCTCAATCATATTTCGCTTTCCAGTTGTAACAATGGTTCTGCCACATGCCTTTCTTTATAAATAATGACTGGTCTGCTTTGTTCTTACAGCATCTTTGGATTTAACTTTAGATTAACAGCATTTGCATTTTTCTTTTTAACTGACTGCTATAAGAATTATATCAGCAGAGTGCACAATATTTGTTCCCATCTTCTTTAATCTCTTGTCAAAGCCTCAAATTTGCTTCAAACAGGCATCACTGAATTTAGTTTGAGTCATTGCTCTTGAAAGAATAAAGAGATTGAGAAGTTAATGCAGATCTGCAGCATTTGAAATTATCCATAAAGATGTCTCACCTTCGGAGTCAAAAGGGAAGATTCCAGCCCATGGATGTAAAACTGATCATATGCTAAACTGGACAGGCAGTGTTTTCACACATCAAGTACAATGTGGCCTTTGATCTTAATTGTTGCTTCGTAGAACCTTCCTGAATGCCTTTGACTTTATCACCAATATCTTTTACAGAAATTCATTCCAAAAGCTCAAATCAGTTGCCAACACTAGACTATGAAACTCCGTGATGTATATCTGATCAACAGAATGTCTTGAATTGTTACTTCGGCTCCTGGGTTAACAGCATAGATAGTGGACCAGTTAAACTATTTAGCAATTTGAATGACATTACCTAATCACTTTCTCAACACAATACAATATTATTTTAGTGTCAAGTATGATAATGAGACAAATATAAGTAATGAATATAACTGCATAGTTATACATAAAACAAACTCCTCTATTTACAACTAAAAATATTCACTACCTAAATCTAGAAAAGATGTTATTTAAACAAGAGAGAAACAAAACAAACTTCTTTGTCCTAAAATCTTGGATTGTACAAAAAGAAACTCCTGATAAAATACTAAAAAAAGGCAGTTATCTGTACAAAGCTTTATTTTCCCTGTATGAATGCTTTTTAGAAAACTGGATAGATTTTACTAGTGTTTATCAATCTATATTTGAAATCTTCAGTAAGCAATTCATATGCTGCAATGTTTTACTGTAGGTTTCAACATTATTCCTGCTTCAGATTATGCCAGGGGGTTAACTCAAACATACTGGCAATATTTCAAATACAAGAGAAGGGAAATTCCACCAGTTAAAGCTATTTACACACTGTGTTAAACTACCAACCATAATAAAACTAAATATAACCAATTCATTGTAAATTAAGAGTTTACAAGCATAGCCAGCCTAATTTGAATCAACATTGTGCAGTGTATATGTATCATAAGTGGAAAGGGCATTGTTGGTTAGTGTAAACCATCCTGACAAGTAACTTAATTGAAATATTACAAAAGGTAAGCAGTGCATGCTAGTATAAATTCCCACCACATTTTTTATACCTTTCAAATTACATCCTCCACCTTAAAATAGGGGGTAATTTACATAGTCATAATTTAGGACAACTAAGGCAACAATCATAGTTAACACTTGCAGGTTGAAAAGAAGAGGATTCGTGATTTTCTGATTTGTCTTTCTGGTTCCACCCAATTGAAAATGGCAACTTAGAACGTTAAAACCAGAGTCCTGCCTTTGTTCTATAACACAATAAGATGTAAAAGCATAAGTAAGCTATTCTCCACATCAAGTCTACTCTGCCATTCAATGAGATCATGGCTGATCCAATAAGCCTCAGCTCCACTTTCCTGCTCTTAGCCCATAACCCTGGATTCTCTTACAGATTAAAATATGTCCATTTTAGCCCTGAACATACATAACAACACAGCATCAACAGCCCTCTGTAGTAAAGAGTTCAACTGATTGACTACCCTCAAATTGGAAATTCCTGTTCACCTGTCTTAAATGTGTGATCCCTCATCCTGAAACTATACCCTCTGGTCCTAGGATTTCCCACAGGAGAAACAATTTCCGCAACTACCCAGTCAGGTCCCCCAGGAATCTTGAATATTTCAATATGGTAATCTCTCATTCTTCTAAATTCCAATAAGTGTAGGCCCTACCTACTCAATCTCTCCTTGTAAGACAGTCCCTCCATCCTTCTATACCAGGTAAGCCTAGCGAACTTTCTTTGGACTGCTTCCATTACCAGTATTTCTTTCCTTAGATAGGAGGCCCAAAACTGTTCACAGTATACCAGCTGTGCCTTCAGTCTACTGCTTTGCACAGTTTTCGCAAAACCACCTACGTCATTATTCCATTCCCTTTGAAATAAATGCCAATATTCCACTTGCCTTCCCTATTACCTGCTGAACTCAGATGCTAGCTTTTTGAGATCCATGCACAACAACTCCTACATTCCTCTGTCCCATAGCTTTCTGTGGTCTTTCTCCATTTAAATATTAATCAAACTCCTCTATTCTTCCTGACAAAATGCATTACCTTACATATTTTCACATTACATTCCAACTGCCAAGTTTCTGTCCACTCACTCAACATATATACATCCCTCTGCAGACTATTTGTGACTATCCTTAACACTTGCCCTCCCACTTATTTTTGTGTCATCTGCAAACTTGTCCGTAGTACATTCAGTTTCCTCATCCAAGTCATTAATATATATTGTAAATAATTGTGGCCCCAGCACTGAGCCCTGTGGCACACCACTGGTTACAAGTTGCCATCCTGAAAATGCGCCCCCTTCTCCCAACTCTGCCTTATACTAGTTAGCCAATCCTCTATCCATACTAATATATTCCCTCCAACAGGTTCTTACCTTATCAAATACTTTCTAAAAATCCAAATATATTATAGCCACTGCTTTTCATTTATTATCCTCTTTGATATCTCCTCAAAGAATTCTAGTAAATTTGTCAGGCATGATTTCCCCTTCATAAAGCCATGCTGACTCTGCTTGATTATACTATGTATTTCTAAATGCTCTGCTATTACATTCTTTATAACAGACTTTAACATTTTCCCAATAACAGGCATTAAGCTAACTGGCTTATAATTACCTGTTTTTTGCCTCCCCTTTTCAAATAAAGATGTTACATTGACAGCTTTCCAATCCTCTGGGACTTTCCCAGATCTAAGGATTCCTGAAAGATTATTATAAGTGCATCCACCATCTCTGCAGCTACTTCCTTTAGTACCTAGGATGTGTGTCATCAGGCCCAGGGAGCTTATCAGTTTCTAGCCCCAAAAGTTTCCCAAGCACTTTTTCTCTAGAGAGCGTTGTCATATACATTTCCGCTCCTTGGATTTTTAGCAATTTTGGAATGCTATTAGTGTCTTCTACTGTGAAGGCTGATGCCAAGTATTTATTCAACTCAACTGTCATTTCCTGGTTCCCTATTATTTCCCCAGCCTCATCTTCTAAGAAGCCTATGTTCATTTTGGCTTCCCTCTTCCCCTTTTATATATTTAAAGAGGCGCTTTCTGTTCTCCTTGACATCACCTATGAGTTTACCATCAAAAGTCTTTTCTCTCTCCATTATACTTATGGTCCTGTTTTGTTGGTCATTAAAACTTTCCCAATCCTCTGGCCTACAATTAATTTTTACCACATTTATTTTTTTTTAAATTCAAATCAATGATGTTCTTCACTTTCCTGGTAACTATGGTCAGCTTATCACCCTCCTAGAATCCCATTCCCTCACTAGATTATGTCTTTGCTATAAGCTATGAACTATTTTCATAAACATCTGCCATTGTTCCTCAACTATCATTGCTGCTAAACTCCTTTCCCAGTCCATTCCAATTAGTTCTGCCCTCATTTCTTTGTAATTGCCCTTATTTAAACTCAACACAGTTGTTTCCAATCCAAGCTCCTCCCTCTCAAATTGAATGCTAAATTCTATCATGTTATGGTGACTATTTCTCAGCAAATTCTTCACAGGGAGATCATTTCTTAAACCTGCCTCACTGCGCATCACCAGATCAAAAATACTCTGATCTCTAGTTGAATGCATAAGATATTGTTCTGGGAAACTATCCTGAATATATTTTTATGACTTCCTCTGGCTAGCCCAATCTACATGAAGATTAATGCAACTGCCTTGCCTACGTGCCCTTATTATCTGTTGACTTATTCTCTGTACCAGCATATAGCTACTGTTAAGTGGCCAGTACTCCTACAAGTGTCTTATTTCTCTTTTTACTTCTTACATTCACCTATATGGATTCTGCATACTGATTCATTTCTTGCTATTGTACTTACTCCATCCCATACAAACAATGCTAGCCTCCCACACTTTCCTTCCTGCCTGTCCTTTTGAAAAGGAACATGAACACGAATATTTAGTTCTCCCTGTAACCGTGGTTCCTTAACAGCTGTAAGAGGAATTCATCTATTTTGTTCCAAATACTATGCACATTCAAGTGCAGAGTTATAAATTTTGCCTTTTTACTGCTTTTATTTTCCTTTTTGACCTTATTTACTGCTAATCTTCTATGTTTGTATACAAAGTCTCTTCCTGCCCCACTCTGGGTATCGTTATCCAAATAGCTGACCTCAAATTCTGTCATATCCTCTTGTGTTGTAAACCTGCATTTTTCCTCTCTCAAGCCCCCCTCAAATTACTTTAAAACTCAATCTACAGCCCTAGTTATTTGGTTTGTCAGGATACTGATCCCAGCATGACTCAGACGAACCCACCTGATCCCCATCCCATCAGAATAGCTCCTTGCTACCCAATGAACTGAAACTCATTCCACACATCCCACTCTTTGAGCCCACACACTCCTTGACTTTATTTACCCTATGCCAACATGGAAGGTGACTACTTGATCCCTCCCCTCCCTCTCCAAATTCTTCTCCAGCCCCAGGGAAATGTCCTTAACGCTGGCACCAGCCTTTGGACTGTAGGTCTCAGTTGTAGACAGCAGAATCAAATCTTTATTTACTGACATATAATTATGCCATCTACCTGCCATGTCAGTTCTCCCACCCTGTCTGCAGTTCCACCTCTAATCAACCCAACTTGCAACAGCCTCAGACCTGTTGCAGGGGCAGGGGCTCCACAATTTTAACCTACTGAGCCCTCATGCCTGGCTCAGCTGCAGTCACACGCTCCAGTCCTTAAATACAGACCAACTGTGAATTACTTAATCCAAGGGGTTTGATTGCCCTCTGCAGCAAGTGTGTCCAGGTAACTTGCCCCTTCCCTGATACGGCACAATGTCTGTAGCTCAGACTCCAGCTCCTCAACTAGGTCCAAAGTTCCTCAAGCTGCAAAGATTTAGTAGATGTGTTCATTCTGGGTCATACTGACGCCTAGCAGCTACCACGTGCAGCAACACATCACCAACCTGCCATCATGATCGTACTTGATTTAACTTGTACATTGATTAATTGAGATTCCCCGCTCTTTACACTTCAGTGTACTGATGTACTGTTTTTATAAACCAGAAAAGAGAAAAATCACCAGTGTCAGTGTCAATCTGGTACTTAAGAAGTTATTTTAAAGAAACAAAGAAAAACACTGGAGACCAAAATATAAGCTGAATGCCTTACCTTTACTTGAAAGATTAGAAATATTCACCAGGCCAACTCACCACTCTACACATGATGTAGCAGTACTTCTATTAATTCAATTCTCAGTTCAGCTATGATTTTTCTTTATTTGTTCATGGCTTGAAGGTGGTGGTGGCCAAGCCAGCATTCATTGACCATCCCAAACTGCCATGGACAAGTGGTGGTTAAGCTACTTTTTTCAACAGCATTCCTTGGGGTGTAGGAACACCCACAGTCCTACTGAGAAAGGAATTCCAAGATTTTGCAACAGTGAAGGAACAGAACTATAGTTCCACATCAGGATGGCTTGGAGGGTTACTTGTAGGTGATGGTGTTCACAAACATCTACTGGCTTTCCCCTTTTAGGCTGTGGAGGTTGGAATTTAGAAAGTTTAGTTGAAGGAGGCCTGATGAGTTACTGTAATCCATTTTGCATATGGTACACACACACGGTGCAAATGGTAAAGGAACTGAATGTTTAAAGTCATGTAGAGGTGCTAATTAAGCAAGCTACTGTGTCTTGGACGGATTCAAGCTTCCTGAGTGTGGCTAAAGCTGCACATCTCCAAGAAGTCAGGAGGCATTCTGTTTCACTCCAGAGTTGTGCCTTGTAAGCAGTGGACAGGCATTGGAGAAACAGGAAGCGAGGGTCACTCGCCACTGATTTATTAGCCTTTGACTTGCTCCTGTATCCACTTGCAATTTTATGACTGGTCCATTCAGCTTCTAGTCAATGGTAACCTCCAGTATATTGATAGTGGGGGATTCAACAATGGTAGCATCATTGAATGTCAAGGGGAAATGGTTAGATCTTTCTTGCTGGAGGTGGTCAGTTTGTGCCCGAATGTTAGTTGCCAAGCCTGGATGTAGCTGAAACCTTACTGCATATGGACACCAGTTGCTTCAGTACATAAGGAGTGGTGTATGGTGCTGAATATTGTGCAATCACCAGTGAACATTTCCCTTTCCCCCAGCCCTATGATTTTATGATAAAGGGAAGATCATCGATAAAGCAGTTGAAGATGGTTCAGCATAGAACATCACCCTGAGGAACACCTGCAGTGATATCCAGGGGCCAAGGTGATCTCTGACAATCACAACCATTTTTCTTTGTAGTAGCTAAACAATTTTCCCCTCAATTCCCATTGACTACAATTTTGTTAATCTCTTAAATGCTACACAATTCAAATGTTGCCTTGATGTTAAGGGCAGTCACTGTCACCTTACCTCCGAAGTTTGACTCTTCTTTCCATGCTGGGACAAATAGAGTCATAGAGTCATACATGACGGAAACAGGCTCTTCAGTCCATTTCGTCCATGCTGATCAGATATACTAAACTGATTTAGTCCCATCTGCCAACATTTGGCCCATAACCTTCTAAATCACTAAATGTTGTAATGAAGGCAGAAGTTAAGTGATCCTATGGAACCCAAATTGATTGTCAGTGAGCAGTTTTTTTTCTTTGCAGGTGTAGCTTGATAACATTGTCAAAGACCCACTCCATCACTTTGTTGGTGATCAAGAGGGGTACAATAGGTTGGATTTGTCCTGCTATTTTTGGACAGGGCATACATTGGGTAATTTTTCACATTGTCAATGAATAGTGCCCATGTACAACTCAAATTCTTTTTAAAAGCTTAGCCATCAGCTTTAAAAAATGCACATAAAGTCTCATTAAAAATAAACCTTGCACGCAAAAGCTTGTCTAGGTTACATTTATGAAGGTTTATATGATGACTGGAAGCAAAAGGGTCTCGTGGCACAGTCTTGTGCTCTACCATTGTGCCAGAAGGCCTTGGTTCAAGTCCCATCTGCTCCACAGGTGTGTCACGACATGTCCGAATAGGTTGATTAAAAAATCTAACTGGAGACAAGATTCCTGCCTAGATCAAAGACAGTTGGCAGAAGGTTCCAAGAATCCAAATTCCAAAGTGTAAATTCCCAAATCACTGTGCATGCTTTTGTATCACTTGCATATTTGTAATTGGTTCAATCAACGGCCTCATTCAAATCATTAATTGTGAAGAAGTTCAATAGTCTCAATGTACAACTCTGCAGAATCTACTCAATGCCTTGCCCCACACTCATCTAATTACACTGGTTATAAAATTTCATTTAGAGAATTATAAGCAGTTAGCTTTTCTGCAAAATATCTGAATGCAAGTCAGAGATAATGGACTAATTTCAATAAGAGTTTGTGTCCTGAAATTTAAGGTCTTCTAAAAATCAAGGGACATTATTACAATTACTCAAGTGCCAATCTACCTTCACTTCTATATGTTCAGTCTGTCCAAAATCAAAACAATTTAATACTATTTTCAAAAAAGGAGTCTTAACATTTTACTGCTTGCTCCAAATTTCACTTTTAGAAACAGTGATAACTATATCAGGACTCAACATTTCCCCTTATCCCAACATTATCAGATTCAAAATGTTTTTGTTATTAATAACTAGTTACTGTCACAGGAATGAGTCTGAAAATTCTGATTCAAGTTGGTACTTTGATTACAATATAGTTTCAGATGCAAAAAAAAAATTCACTGTTAATTTGAATGAACAATAAAGAAGCAAAAATCTCTATAGGAACCTTAAAAAGGTACAATTTTTTTTAATGGGATCAATATTTCCTGTTTGGTCCTCAGGGTACCTTTTCCAATCTCATTAATTCATTTATTGGGTGATACAGTCAGTTAGAAACAATACCTTCTGTAATTGCATTGACCTGTGGGATATTTGGAGTCAGAAGAAGAATTAGAATTCATCAATATCCTCAATTATAACCCTCGATTAAATCTGAAGCCACAACATACAAGGGAAGCATAATTTACTAGATACTGCAATATTTAAACTGGCACAAGAAAACAGATTTAAAATAACAAGTTTAAAAAAAAGTGGACATACATTTCTACTCAAAAAAAAGCCATTATCCTAAATGCATTTAATGTATTTCCATATAAAGTTGGAACACTTTAACCAGGTAGTTACTATACTTTTAACTTCATCTCGGATGTTAATTGCAAATTTTTAACCATTGATGTAATACGTTCATTACAATAGCATCCACTAAATATTTTCCCACCCAGCTCCTGAATCTCAAGGTCGAGATTTCACGTTCATTCGCAAGAAATTGATTATCATGGTAATTTCAAGTTTTTCTGTATTGCTTGTATTTCTGTATCGTCAGGTTTAAAACAGTTCTTGCTCCTTGCAGCCACCCTTTCTCTCCTAATTTTGTAGCCTCTTGCCTTCAGCACCTTCTTGCCACTTCACCCCTCTCAATCCCTTTTACAACTTTTCTCCCCTGGGCCCATTACAGTTGCCTCCTTCTTCTCTCACTTCTTTCAGCTTTATCCTCCACCCAAAACCCCTGTGTAACCTTCCAATCCCCAACCCCCAACCCCATCAAAGCCTCTTCTTCCAACACCCCTACTTGGTCAGGTTATGCAAGGATCCACATTCTTCAGAAATGTGAAATACAAAATCTTCTAAATACAAAACACAAGAGCACATAATTGCATTTCTTTAGGGTTTCTGAAGCTGTGCAAATGGTGGAGCATGCACAGTGTGGTTAGCAGCCTCACCAGCTATCTCTGAAGATATATATTCAGAGCCCCTTGGGGGTGAATTTTTGAAGGCCTAGGAGTAGCAGAAATAGTCTTGATGTCCTATCACTACACTGAAGTTTGCTGGCAGATTGTTAGTTAGCACACAACTGCCTGCTTTTACTACTCTGCTCTTTCTCAACTCAACCATGGAGATATCAGATTGCCACACCCTTGTGTGGCAAGTTGTTTGCTACCACTTTTCATTATTTAACAACATGCCTGAATTATGCTGATGACCAACCCAAACATGTCCAACACATGTCCAAGATCATTGATGCTATTTCAGGCAAGTCTGTGGGTGTTCTGTCAACTTTGCACTCACTTTGGGCCAAAGTTAAATATCATATCCCATTGTTCAGAGAGATCAGTCTTTCAGAGCCTAAAAATAGCATTGTCAAGAGCATTAGGTTGTGTGAGGCTACTGCTCTACTTACATTCCTACATTTATCACCTTTCCAAGGTGGACAAATATTTTTGCTATTTATTTGACAAATTAATTTGCTCTTCAGTTATTATTCAGGCTGACTTGCAGATTAAAAAAAATCAAGAAGAACAAATTCATTTAGCAGAAAACTGAAGTAATTAAAATTTATTTTTGCTGTCAACGTTCTTCCGTCACTATTTTCAATGATGATAAGGGCTTTCAGAAAAAGGAAGCCATTTACAGTCATTAGCAGAAGCAACAAAATATAATGAAAACATTAATGGGGCTGAATCGAGACAACAGAGGATATTAGTGCTTAAATATTATTGGTCAGTGAGAAGACCCTGGTATTCAGTGTTTCATTAAATATCACAGGTAAAAGAGTAATCTCGCTCAATTAGTACGTACTTAGGTAAACAAGGCAACTGAAAACATTTCCCAGAAGTTTCAACTATTTACCATAAAATTCTCCCTCCCTATCTGAAATGTGCCCATTATCAGAAGGTTGCTGTGGAAAATAGTTCCATGAGTATGGAACCTTCACACCCACTGCATATTGAATGCGTAGAACCTTCTATCAAGTTCCAAAAGCAAGCACAGACTGGTGTGCCTACATATAAATCTTGCCTTGGGCAGATGCTGAAACACATTACTTTTGACAACTATTTTCAAACTAGTTACTGGTTTAAAAGATTATAGGGTCAACAGTATAAATACTATGGAAAGTAAGAATTTGCGCAGCTGGGTTAATAGCAATGTTCATTTCAGGTGTCAGATCTATGTTAATTATTTTGTATACCTGGCCTTGTATTGGGAGCTAATCAGCAGCTTCTATGGGAAAACAGCCGAATAAAAGTTCAATCAGAAGCCGCAATTTGAAATTATGACAATGCTTGCGTCAAGCCCTCTGGAACAGTGCCAACACTACTGTTTTGTTCCTCTACAAACATACTAACTTCGGAACGGTCACAAAGAAAGAATCAAAGATGTTGTGCTTCAAAAAGTCATTAAAATTTTAACACTTAACCTCAGACAAATTCAACTGGCTGGATTCCAGAGGCCACGGGTGAGTCCACCTTTTTGTAAGCAGGTCTCAGTATTTGTTTGACAACCCTTTGGACATCAGAATTAACCAGGGAAGTAATCACATTTCGGCTGTACAATTGACTAAAAACCCAATCTTTTAGAGTGATTCAGTGTGCAAGGAAAATATAGTTTTTGGAAGTCTAGCGAGGCACAGAGGAAACAAATAAAATATTTACAAGTTAATTCTTAACAAACAAAAACGAAGTGCAAGAAACAATCTTTTAACACAAAAGGGAGAAAATAAAAGTAAAGATGTGTTTTTATGTTTAATAAATTGGCTATGACAATGGTAAAGCAATTCCTGACTTTTTGAGAATAACTACAAAACAACAGGGAAAGTTTCAACCAACAGCATCTTAGTCAGATATTACAGCAGGCTAACAATGATGTGCAGAAACTTACTTTAACATACCAATTTAGTCCCATCATCTAAGATGGAAGCTTTCACTCACGCCCCATTTTGAACCTTACCATTGTTGCCACCTGTGGCACCTGATCAAGTACCGCCACCGTACTTATTGTGCTTCAAGTGGTTGGCCATAGCATTGCTGATGGTGATGACTGGACTCAGACTGACTACATCTAGCAGCTAAATGCAGCAGCAGCTGATTTTTGATAAGTTAAGGTACCATTTAAGAAAATGTTTCTTTTCAAACTTTATTTCTTCAAAGCTGGTTATGTAACTGCATTTGCAAAGTGTTCAAAACAAGGTGCTTATTGTATGGGCAATAATAGGTTAATATGCAGGCATATGGGTGGGATATACTTGTAGAAAGTATGTAACATTCCTATCGTTATTTTATAGGTAGCTATGTCTATGCATTTCAACAACATTCTGAAGTTGTACTTGTATGAAAATTAACTACTGGGGCCACTAGTAGTCTAAGGGTTAAAAGAAGTGATTTATTATATCAGAATCAGCTGTTTGGAAATATAATAGAACGTTGTAAAGAATTCTTAATAAAAAGCTTACTTTTGTTGGCCAATACCAGTGATTCTGAAGTAGCACATGAACATGGAGGTCAAATCAAATAAATATGCAGGCTGAGAGCATTCTGTGGCAGACAATAAGCTAATAACCGAAATCACACACTGAAGGCCAAAAATTATCATGATACTAGAGGTCATGTTAGTGGCTAGATCAATTGGCCCAGAATGTGCTGAAATGGTATAAATCGAGACACAGCTATTCATTACACTCTAGTAAAAGCAAAATATTGCCAATGCTGAAAATCTAAAACAAAACGCACAGAATGCTAAAGAATCCAGCAGTGAAGAAATGGTAATACAGTTCAGGTCAGGATGGTGTGGTGTGCAGTGGAAGGGAACATTTAGGCAATGTTCCAATACATCCACAGGTCATTGGGATTGCAGGTTTGGAAGATGCTGTCAATGGAGGCTGGTTGAGTCATTGCAACACATTTTACAGTCACAACACTTTACACTTAGGTGGTGAAGGGTATAAACATTGAAGGTGGTGGATGGGTCTCAATCAAGCTGGCTGTTTTGTTCTGGATGTTGTCAATCTTCTTGAATATGGTTGGAGCAGCACACATCAAGGCAAGTGGGGAGTACTCAATCACATTCCTGATTTGAGTTTGTAAATTGTGGACAGGGTTTGGAGAGTCAGGAGATGAGATATTTTCTGCAGCATTCCAAGCCTCCACACTGCTCTTGTAGCCATTATATTTGTATGGTTGTTCTACTTCAGTTTCTGGCCTCCAGAAAGGTTGATCAGGGAGCTCCAGCAATAGTAATGTCATTGAACGCCAAGCATCAGTGGTAAGATTCCCTCTCACTGGAGGGAAACTTTGAAGTAGTTTTGAAAACAGTCCTTCCATAAGACATGACAGTGTCTTGATGAAAATTTGTATGTGTAGTAGAGTCAATTTGAGGGAGGAGTTGACAACTTATTTGCCTCCAATTGAAGTCAACAGGCAAAGGGCAAATAAAAATTTTTCAACTTGTAAATTGCCAAATCAGAACAGTTTGTGATCTGTTAGTGCACAAATATCAGGCTCAGTGTGGGTATTTGCATTTGACAATCTTATCATGAGGTTGTTCTCATCTGGGAAATTATCCAGGTGTTGAGTTCCTGACCCCGAATTAAAAATCAAGCCCTAAATACAAAACGTCAATAGGTAAAAGTAAACACAGTTTGGTCATTTTGATTATTCATTAACCAAGTCAACCACATGTACCTGTAGCTCACTAACAAGCCAACAAAAATATAAACTTCATGAAGGAGTAATATATTTTAATTCATTTATAACATACAGCGTTTGTTGCTATTAAAATTCTAAGACTGCACTTAAACGGCTATGTGCGGCTTTGCATGCGAGAATAGAGTTTAAAATAGTATTTTTCACACCTGAAATGAGAAACTGCCAATACAAAGGGATAATCAAATAGTACTGTGTTGTTGGGAAAATGACCATTAAATATCCTTAATGATGTCAGCTGGATGGAATCAATACAAAGCATTGGTGAACACTTGTATTTTTTTCAGACAGCATTAAATCAAGCTAATAATTAATCATCATACATACCTAAAGAGATTTCCGTGGATTGGATGATATGGTTAGGGCAATGGCATTTTTGATCAAGCTCATAACATTTTATTTGCAATTCTTTCTATTTTGATAGACTAGAGATGTGCCAAGGGGCCTGATTTAAAGTTGCCCTTAACATGTATCAATTCAATTTAGTAGTGTATAAAAGCAGTCAACAAACATTGCAAACAGCACTTCTAACAGTTTTTTTCATTCATTAACGGGATGAGGATGTCGCTGGCTAGACAGCATTTATTGTCCATCCATAATTTTCCACAGGGCAGTTCAGAGTCAACCACATTGCTGTGGGTCTGGAGTCACATGTAGGCCAGACCAGGTAAGGACATTAGTGAACCAGGTGGGATTTTCCTGACAATCGACAATGGATTCATGGGCATCATTAGATTCTGAATTCCACCATCTGCCATTACAGGATTCAAACCCAGGTCCCCAGAACGTTATTGAGATCTCTGGATTAACAGTCCAGAAATAATACCACTAGACCATTGCCTCTCCCAGTTACTTAATCTATATAGATAAGTGTGGTCTAAAGCTATCCATTACTGTTCATTTTGGTCACGTAAACACATTATGCAAATTGGAAGACAATACAATTGGGCTCAAATAATGACAAAATGAGCTGCCTCGACTGTTCAGAGATCTGCCAGCGTATACGGAAATAAACAGTGAAAGAAATACAATCCTCAAAACAAGGGCAGAAAAATGGTGATCGGGCGGGGTGCTAATTGAGTACATGATGTAAACAGGTGAGTGATGAACACAACTTTTTGTTTTACGTAACTTCCAGCTATGTAGCAAACATTAGGTATTTAAATCCTTTAAAATAGTTGTTGTAGATTAATTTAGGTACAATTTACAAGACTTTTAAAAATATATATGTTATGCAAGTCATTTAGAATATCACAATGAATAATAAAATGAAGTTGCAATTTTCAAAATTAATCCTTTCACTACATAATTACATTTTTAACTCATTTGAATTAATCAATAAATTATCGTATCATCTTTGTGATTACATCATGCACACATTTTTAAAAGAGTTAGTCTTGCTTCACAACAATAAATGACTTGTATTTAAAAGACACCTTTATTATAACAAAACACTTCAAAGGAGCAAAATGAAACAAAGTATGACACTCCAACCAAAAAGCAGATATTAGATTTTTGACAAATGTATATTTTAAAGAAAAAAAAGGGAGGTAGAAATGTGTAGCGAGGGAATTCCAAGGTCCCAGACAACTCAAGGCACAGTAAACTGTGATGCAGCCATGATCTGGGGTTTAGGAAAGCACGAGGCCAGAATGACAGGAACACCGATATCTTGGACGGTCATGGGATTGGAGGAAATTACAGAGATAGAAAGGAATGAGACCATGGCATGGGTGTTGGTGGTGTTAGCTGAAGACAAGGGGCAGCAGGATGGCTCAGCAGTTAGCTCTTATGCCTCACATCACCAGGCACCTAGGTTCAATTCCAGTGTTTGTTGTGTGGAGTTTGCACATTCTCCCCATGTCTGCATGAGTTTCCTCCGGGTGCTCCACTTTCCTCCCACAGTCCAAAAGATATCCAGGTTAGATGGATTGGCCATGCTAAAATTGCCCATAGTGTCCAGGGATGTGCAGGCTAGGTGAATTAAGGTATGGGAAATGCAAAGTTACAGGGATAGTTTAGGGGGTGGGTCTGAGCAGAATGGTCTTCAGAGGGTTTGTGTGATCTTGATGGGCCGAACAGTCTGCTTCCACACTGTAGGGATTCTATGATTCTATGACAAGAATAAGAATTCTGAAATCAGGTCATGTCTTGGCAGGGAACAAAACTACATCAGCAACCACAGGGTATGTATCACTACTTTTGCCGAGTTATACTGTACTTTGGGACTGTAGTGTAGTTGAAAGTGAAACAGAGCACACTGTAATACCTGAAGCTAAATGTTCACTGCATTTAGAAAACAATAATAGACTATAACCTAAACAAAAAGTTTCAACATCATTATCATTTAAACACTATGCAAACTAGTTTTGGTCTGTAACTATCCCTACATTAGGGAAGAAACCTACGATCCTTAGCAAAATGTCTTTGAAACATTAAGTGCAAATTGAAAGAGATTTGTCAATAGACACAAGCAATGGATACCAACTCAAATGAATTTTCTATTGTTTCAACCCTAATCCCAATTATGAAAAAAACATGTTTTAAACCAATATACCACTTAATTGCTATGAAAACATTTTTATAAATTGGCTCTGAACCACTATTCCTCAAAAATAGATGTTTATTTGCAAATATTTATAATTAAATTTTGCATCTGGTGCTCATTAATTACAGACAGTAACTTAAGTGTCATAAGTTTCAACAGTTCCAAATTCTGTTTCAATAAAAGAAAATCAGACACTGATCTGAAGCATTAAATTGACAAGCAGCTACAGCTTCCCTCTGAATAATCTCAGCATGTCCTAAGAAATAAATAATCTTCAAAGGTCTTTCACCAAAAATCAATTATGCTCAATTCACTTCAGAGCCAACTTTGATTTAGGGTACATAGAGCACTGGAACTGGTCTTACAATAATCTAAAATGCAACTAAACACCACAGACATGCTGCAGAATGCAGCAGTTTGGGCAGCACTGCAGAAGATATATACGTGCCCTTTTTTTTATTCATTTGTGGGTCATAGGCGTCACTGGCTGGCTGGCAGGCATTTCTTGCCCATCACTAGTTACCCTTGAGAAGGCGGTGGTGAGCTGCCTTCTTAAACTGCAATCCTTCTGTTGTAGGTTGACCCACAATGCTGTTAGGGAGGGAATTCCAGGATATTGACCCAGCGACAGTGAAGGAATGGCAATATATTTCCAAGCCAGACTTGGAGGGGAATTTGAAAGTGGTGGTGTTCCCATATGTCTAATGCCCTTGTCCTTCTACATGGAAGTGGTCGTGGTTTCGAAGGTGCTGTCTGAGGATCTTTGGTGAATTTCTGCAGTGCACCTTGTAGATAATACACACTGCTGCTACCGTGCGTCGGTGGTGGAGGGAATGGATTCTCGTGAATGTAGTGCCATCAAGGGGGCTGCTTTGTCCTGGATGGTGTCAAGCTTCGAGTGTTGATGCGGCTGCACTCATCCAGGCAAGTGGGGAGTATTCCATCACACTCCTGACTTGTGCCTTGTAGATGGTGGACAGGCTTTGAAGAGTCAGGAGGTGAGTTACTCGCCACAATATTCCCAGCTTCTGGCCTGCTCTTGTTGCCACTATGTTTACGTGGTTTGTGGTTTCTGTTGAGTTTCTGGTCAACTATAACATTCAATGGTAACACCACTGAATGTCAAGGGATGGTGGTTAGATTGTCGCTTATTGCTGATGCTCATGGCCTGGCATTTGTGTGGCATGAATGTCACTTGCCTCTTGAGAGCCCAAGCCTGGATATTGTGCAGATCTTGTTGCATTTGAACATGAACTACTTCAGTACCTGAGTAGTCACAAATGCGGCTGAACATTGTGCAACGATCAGTGAACATCCCCACTTCTGACCTTATGACAGGGGGAAGGTCATTGATGAAGCAGCTGAAGATGGTTGGGCCGAGAACACTACCATGAGGAATTCCTGCAGAGATGTCCTAGAGCTGAGATGATTGACCTCCAACAACCACGACCATCTTCCTATGTGTCAGGTATGACTCCAAACACTGGAGAGTTTGTCCCCTGATATCCAGTGATTCCAGTTTTGCTACGGATCCTTGATGCCACACTCGGTTGAACGCAGCCTTGATGTCAAGGGTTGTCACTCTCACCTCACCTCACCTCAGGAATTCAGCTCTTTTGTCCATGTTTGAACCAAAGCTGCAATGCGGTTAGGAGCTGACTGGCCCTGGCGGAATACAAATTGGGCGTCACTGAGCAGGTTATTTCTGAGCAGGTGCTGCTTGATAGCACTGTTGATGACACCTTCCATCACTTTGCTGAGTAGACAGATGGGGCGGTAATTGGCTGGGTTGGATTTGTCCTGCTTTTTGTGTACAGGGCCATACTTGGGCAATTGTCCACATTGCTGGGTAGATATCAGTGTTGTAACTGAACAGCTTGGCTAGGGGAGTGGTAAGTTCTAGAGCGCAAATCTTCTGTACGATTGCTGGAATGTTGTCGGGGCCCACAGCCTTTCCAGTATCCAGTGCCTCCAGCCATTTCTTGATATCATGTGGAGTGAATCGAAGTGGCTGAAGACTGGCATCTATAATGCTGGGGACCACTGGAGGAGGCCGAGATGGATCATCCACTTGGCACTTCTAGCTGAGGATTGCTGCAAATGTTTTAGCCTTATCTTTTGCTGCAAATGTTTTAGCCTTATCTTTTGCACTGAAGTGCTAGACTCTTCAATCGTTGAGGATGGGGATATTTGTGGAGCCTCCTCCTCCAGTGAGTTGTTTAATTGTCCACTACCATTCACAACTGAATGTGGCAGGACTGCAGAGCTTAGATCTGATCCGTTAGTTGTGGGATCGCTTAGCTCTTCTATCACTTGCTGCTTTTGCTGTTTGGTGTGCAAGTAGTCCTGTTTGGTGGCTTCACTAGGTTGATACCTCATGCTCAGGAATGCCTGGTGCTGCTCCTGGCATGCCCTCCTGCACTCTCCGTTGATCCCCTGGCTTGATAGTAATGGTTGAGTGGGGGATATGCTGGGCCACAAGGTTACAGATTGTGCTGGACTACAATTCTGCTGCTGTTGATGGCCCACAACGCCTCATGCCCAGTCTTGATTTGCTAGATCTGTGTGAAGGCTGTCCCATTTAGCACTGTGATGGTGCCACACAATACAATGGACACAATACAATGGAAGTTATTCTCAGTGTGAAGGCGGGACTTCATTTCCACAAGGACTGTGCAATGGTCACTCTTACCAATACAGTCATGGACAGATGCAACTGCAGCTGGCAGATTAGTAAGGATGAGGTCAAGTATATTTTTCCCTCTTGTTGGTTCCCTCACCACCTGTCACAGAGTACATTTTGTGCCCTTGCCATCCTCAGTGCTTCCTCTAAGTGTTGTTCAACATTGAGGAGTACTGATTTATCAGATGAAGGAGGATGGTATGTGGTAATCAGCAGGAGGTTTCCTTGCCAATGTTTAACCTGAAGCAATGAGACTTCATGGGGTCTGGAGTCAATGTTGAGGACTCCTAGAGCAATATCCTCCCAACTGTATACTACTGTGCCACCACCTCTGCTGGGTCTGTCCTGCCAGTGGGACAGGTCATACTCAGGGATGGTGGTGGTGGTGTCTGGGACATTGTTCATAAGGTATGATTCTGTCATGATGACTATGTCAGGCTGCTGCTTAACTAGTCTGAGAGTTTGGCACTAAACCCCAGATGTTAGTGAGGAGGACTATGCAGGGTTCACTGGGCTGTTTCTGCTGTTGTCTTTTCCAGTGCCTAGGTCGATGCCAGGTGATCCGTCCAGTTTCATTTCTTTGAGACTTTGTAGTGATTGGTACAACTGAGTGGCTTGCTAGGCAATTGACAGTCAACCACATTACTGTGGGTCTGGAGTCACATGTTGGCCAAACCAGGTCAGGATAGCAGGTTTCCTTCCCTGAAGGACATTAGTGAACCAGATGGGTTTTTCCAACAATCGGCAATGATTTCATGGTGATCAGTAGATTCTTAATTCCAGACTTTTTTTTTAAAAAATTATTGAATTCAAATTCCACCATCTGCCGTGGTGGAATTTGAACCTGGGTCCCCAGAGTATTAGCTGGGTTTCTGGATTAATAGTCTAGCAATAATACCACTAGGCAATCGCCTACCACGCTCTTTACTCTCTTCCTTAAGAAACTGAAATGCCTTGTAGACTGAATTAGAATATGCTAAGACATCTTCATCAAGCAGCATGCACATTTTACAAGTGAAAATTTACACTACAGAATCACTTCAATCTCAATTTATTACAATTTCAAACCCAATATGCTCAAAAAATGTGCATATGTTAAGTATTGGATACGGGATCTAACGATACAATCAACAATTCAGCTACATGAAGCAATACATCTGTCAAGCTATATTACTTGCCATAACATCTTGGTACATAGTAGTGATGTCTGAATGGTGATTACAATTCTTCACTCAGATTTCAAAAATATCAGTGATACTTCCACAGCCTTGGAACTGAATAGATACATTCCACATCTGTTTGGCTTGGGAAGGTTTAAATTTGTTTTGATACAGTGTGAATGAATGGAGCAGTGACCTCCGATATTTTAATAGCTCACTCCATTAGCTTCAGTAATTTAACTCCTGGCAGGCGTATTTTATTGCTCCGATGATGTAACTGTTACTTAAACAGTAACTAACGAAATAAAAACTTAATGGTAAAAGTATCACCATTTATTAATCTGCATGATATCCATAAATGATGGAAAGTAAAGTGTAAAAGAGCTTGACTTACATAATACAGCAATAATCTTCAAGCCAGTATTAGAGAAACTAACAAAGATCTCTTTTTGCACCAAAGTGGACTGAACAGTCAATGTTCACCAATGCAAGAGAGTAAAAGTTTCCTGTGCAAGAAGGGTTTTCATAAGGTAAAGAACATAATTACATGGAAAAAAGATTGAGATTCACTTTGTGGTGTTATTAATATTGGAGTTACTTATTTTGTAAATGTAATTTGTTGTGTTTGAATACATTTGCAAATTTCATTTTGAAAAGATATTGGAATTGTTCTTACAGCAGTTCGTAAAATAAATCCCAACATAATGTCCTGTGCTAATTACAATATGAAGGCTGGCTTAATCATGTGGGTACAATCAGAATTGACTTGTCGACGGTGGCTCAGTAGCAGTATTCTCACTTCATAGCCAGAAGATTGTTACTCAAGTCCTGTTTCTAGAACTCAGTGCAGAATTAAGCCTGATATTTCATTGTATTACTGAGGCAGTGCGACATTGTTGGCAATGTCATTGTTGTGATGAGATGTTAAATACTGTTTGCTGTCAGGTGGACTTAAAAACTACCATAGCACTATTCAAAGAGAAAGAGATTTCACCTTGTTTTCTGGTCAAGAGTCATCTCTCAATCAACATCTAAAATAGATAATCTTGCCATTTATGTAACGGTGGGTCCTGGCTGCCCACAAATTTCCTGCCTGTTTTCCTAGAATGACTTTTAAAAAGTATTTTCTTAGCAATAAAGGGCTTTCAGACATCCTTATTCAATTGGCATAGCTGTAATTGCTTCATTTGGCAACATTCTGCATTCACTAAATGCTATTTCAAATGTCTTTCTGGAGACCCTTGAACAAATGCTAACATAGCTTACGGAGGTCAGAAATCACATGACACCAGGTTATGGTCCAACAGGTTTATTCAAATAAACCTGTTAGAATCTAACGTGGTGTTGTATGACTTCTGACCTTGTCCACCCTAGTCCAACACCAGCACCTCCACATCACAACTTACTTACTTCTGATGATGAGTACCTTAAACTCTTTTTCCATAGCCTTGTGTTTATGGAGATTATATTTTACTGAATGAAGCCACTAAAGACTTCTGTTCTTCTGCCCAGACTGTTTGGAAACTGCTAAACTGCACTGATGTTACAAGCTTGCATCACTGAAAATTAGCTTGTCTCAGAAGAAACCTATACCTTCACCTGACCTTGTGGATGCATCTGTCTTTTCTTTGATACTAGACTCCTGGCACTGATTTTTCAGCAACTGATTTTTCTTTTCTTTCCAATGCACTGAACTAATCACCTCGAGGGCTTTAAAGATCTCATTTAGATGCACATAAACAAAACTGAATGAGACCATAACATATAGGAGCAGAATTAGGCCATTCGATGAAGGCTGATATGTTTCTCAAACCCATTCTCCTGTCTTCTCACAGTAACCCTTGATCCCCTTACTAAAGAAGAACCTATCACATCAAAAATTTGCAACTTCTTACAAGGAGTCAAAGCTTTTCATCATCATTTATCAGGACTGGGCTGCAAGAAACAGACTAGAAAAAAGGAACACCAATTGAAAGAAGCATGTAAAGATAGTGATCAACTATGCCACCATCGGCATGAGGTTGTTAATATCAGCAGTCAGACCAGGTAAGTAGACCCTGACTGTTCGGACTGTTGCCATTGGAATACAGCACAGATTGTTAGTGTCTCCATGATCCCTTTTTACCATGAAGAGTGTACAAATGTATGTACAAATTATTTTTGCCTATATAAAACAGGGCTTTTTATTAATATATGCAACTTCTAAGATCATCATACTGTGATCCCAAATGATACCTTAAATTGGTGTCCAGCGCAATTTTTAGCATATTCTTGATAATACTGAATAATAACCAATAGCTGAATCACATCTAATGACGGATTATTTATTCTGAGGCTTGCAAGTACTCCAACAGTTGATTGGACTTACAGCCTACATAGCTGGCAATGCATTGGCACTGAAAATCATATCACATTAGTCATTTGGATGGTATTCAAAGCACCTTTTTAGCATGATGTCAACATCCTGTAAGTGGAGCAAACACGCATGGGTTTCTCGTAAAATACACAAACTTGTCAAACACAATCTTCCTTTAAACAATCCATGCTGACAATCCCAAATTAATCTCTATCTGTCCAAGTACAGACACATTCTGTCTGCATAATTTCTGTCTTGCATCATACAGCTAGCTTCTGTTGTTCAAGACACCTCGATTTGTTTGAGACACCTCTTTCCAGGATGATCTGAGGTAGATGTGGTACCATTCAGGACCAAAAATGGTGGCCAAAGACCCTTCCATCAGTTTTGCAATATATAGCAAGTGATGATTTGATGAGAATAACCATTATCATCAGGAGGAGTCAGGGGAAGAAGGAAAAGAATTACTATTTGGCTTTTATTAAGTTTCTTTCTTCAATTCTTGGAATTGGTTCTTCATCTACTACAAGAAATCTGGTAAATTATTAAGGTTTATTCTATTTTTACGTAGTACGGAAACCCATGGCAAGATGAATAAGATATATAAAATTGTAAATAAATATATAACTAAATAAAATAATTAAGCAGTTAATTACAACACATTAAGGACTGCAGGATGGGTGATCTGATGGTGCAGAGGCTGGATGGCACCATGATACAAGAAGCCATTCAAGTGTGTGGATGCTGGAGGGGTAGGGAGGAGATGGATTCAGTGGCAGTATCTGCTCAGTGCTGGTGAGGAACCTGCAATGGGAGGGGAGAATCCTGGCACCATGGTCCACGTAGGTACCAATGACACAAAGAATGAGGTTCTTCATGGTCACTGTGAGATGCCAAACTAAGAGGGAGAAACTCAAAGGTCATGACAGCTGGATTATTACATGAGCCAAATGGAAACTTCCATAGGGCAAATCAGATTAGAAAGATGAACGTGTGGATAAAGACCAGTATGGAGGATGGTGTCAAACAAACTGTCCCTTCAGCTATTTATGACAGGTAAAGAAAGGTATAGATCATACCCAACCAGTTGCAAAACCCAAAATAATGTCCAATGTTAGATGTGATTCTGTGATGGAGCAACATTTGCTGAATAATCCTGAGTCAGTCTGACCTCGATGGTGGATAAGTTGTTTGAAAGAATTCTGAGGGACAGAATATGTCTATACTTGGACAGACGGGGATTAATTTGGGATAGCCAGCATGGATTGGTTAAAGGAAGATTGTGTTTGACAAATAAAAGCCGAAAGAACTGCAGATGCTGTAAATCAGGAACAAAAACAGAAGTTGCTGGAAAAGCTTGGTAGGTCTGGCAGCATCTGTGAAGAACAGTTCTAAGGAAAGGTCACCAGACCCGAAATGTTAACTCTGATTAATCAAACTTGTCAAACACAGTTTTATGACAGACTGGCCAAGAAAGTAACAGCCCATGGAATCCAAGTTAAAGTGACACAATGAATACAAAAATTGGCTGAAAGGCAAGATGCACAAGGTGACAGCAGAGTCTAGAAGTCAGTTTCCAATGGCATTCTATGGGGCTTGGTGTTGAGGTCCTAGCTGTTTGTGGTGTACATTGTTAGTTTTAATGTAAAAGGGTACAATCAAGAAGTTCATAGATGGCATGAAAATTAGTAGGATGGTATATATAGTGTGGAGGATAGTCATAAACAGAAGGAAGATATCCATGGACTGGTCAGCTGGGCAGAACAGGGGCAAATAGAATTCAACCCTGAAATGTATGAGGTAATGCACTTGCAGAGGGCTAACAAGGCAAGGGATTACATTATGAATAGTAGGACACTGGAAAGATCAGTGACTTTAGTGTGCATAGCCACAGGTCCCAGAAGTAGCATGTCAGGTAGATATGATGGTAATAAGGCACATGGGATATTTACCTTTATTAGCCATGGTACAGAATACAAGAGGTCAGAGAGATTATGCTGGAATTGTATAAAGCATTGGTTATGCCACAACTGAAGTAATGCTTGCAGTTCAGGTCATCTCCTTATATGAAGGACGTGACTGCCACTGGAGACAGTGCAAAGGAGAAACACCACGGCTGCCTGGGAAGGAGGGTCTGAGATATGAGACAAGACTGGATATGCTGGGGTTGTTTTCCATTGAATAACAACATTTGAGAGGGGTCCTGATAGGGGTGTACAAGAGTGAGGGGCATAGACTGGATGGAAAGGAAGGCATTTTTTTCATTAAAAGCGTCAATAAGCAGGAGACAGAGATTTAAGATAGAAGGCTAAGAGGAGAGTGGAGGAGGATATTTTTCACCCAGTGGGAGTCTGGAAAGGGTGATTGAGTCAGAAACTCTCATAACATTTAAGCAGCAGTTAGATATAGGTTATGGGTCAAGAGCTTGAAAACAAGATCAGTGCAGTTAGTGTAGTTTTTATTGACCAAAACAGACAAGATTGAATAGTTTCCTTCTGTGCTGTAAACATCTACAAGTCTATGAGTGTGTTAAGAATTATGATACCAATTTAAGATTGCCAGTCAGGCTTGCATTGTGACTTCTGCTGGAAGCTACATTTATTGTACAATACAGCATAGGAACAGGCCCTTCGGCCCACCAAGCCTGCACCGATTCCTATTCCATATTTAGACCTGCTAAATATTGCTCATATGTGGTTCCTATTCCTCTGTTCACTTCCCGTTCACATGTCTATCCAGATACTTCTTGAACATTGCCAACATGCCTGCTTCCACCACCACCAGTGGCAGTGTGTTCCAGGTACCCACCACCATTTGTGTGTCAAATTTTCCCTACATTTCTCCCTTATGACTTCTCCCTCTCACATTAAATCTCTTGTAGTTGATCTTTCCACCCTGGGAAAAAGCTGCTGACTATCCACCCTATCTATGCCTCATAATTTTGTAGGCCTCTATCAGGTTGCCCCTCAGCCTCTGTCTTTCCAGTGAAAGCAATCTAAGTTTATCCAACCTCTCTTCAGAACTAAAACCCTCCAGACCAGGCAACATCCTGGTAAACTCTCTCTGCACCCTCTCCAAAGCATCCACATCCTTCTGGAACTGCATGCAACATTCCAAGTGTGGCCTAACTAAAATTTTATGCAGCTATAACATTCGATGCTTTGGACAATGATGGCAAGCGTGCTGTATGCCTTCTTAACCAGCTTATTCACCAGTGTTGCCACTTTCAGAGATCTGTATGCCTAGATCCCTCTGTATGTCAATGCTTCTTAGGGTTCTGCTGTTTACTGTATAATTCGCACCTGAATTTGATCTTCCAAAATGCATCATCTTGTATTTGTCCGGATTAAACTCCATTTGCCATTTCTCTGCCCAAATCTGCAATCTATCTATATCCCGCTGTATCCTTTGGCAATGCTTCTCAGCATATGCAATTCTGCCAATTTTGGTGTCATCCGCAAACTTACTAATCAGATCACCTAGGTTTTCCTCCAGATCATTTACATCTATTACATACAAAAATGATCTCAGCACTGAAACCTGTGGAAGACTACTAGTTACTGATCTCCATTCCAAAAAGCATCCCTCCACCACTACTGTCTGTTTTCTATGACCAAGTCAGTTTTGTATCCATCTAGCCACGTTAACCTGGATCCCACGAGACTCTACCTTTTGAACCAGCCTGCCATGTGGTACCTTATCAAATGCCTTATTCACATCCATATAGACAACATCCACTGTCCTTCCCTCAATCATTCTTGTCACCTCCTCAAAAAGACTCAACTTAGTTGGTGATAAATGTCCTTCCCCACACAAATCCATACTGCTTATCACTAACAAGTCCATTCATTTCCAAATGTGAATAAATCCGATCTCAGTATCTTCTCCAACAGCTTCCCCACCTCTGATGTCAGGCTCACTGGCCTGTAATTACCTGGATTATCTTTGTTTCTCTTCTTAAGCATAGGAACAACAGTAGCCATTCTCCAGTCCTCTGGAATCTTGGCTGATGCCAAAGAGAACGCAAAGATATCTGTTAAAGCCTCAGCTATTTCCTCGTTTGCCTCCCACTGTATCCTGAGATAGATCCCATCTGGGCTTGTTGACCTAAATGCATTTCAAGACACCCAGCACTTCCTCCTTTATTATACTGACCTGTCCAAGAGTATTCATACACCTTTCCCTAACCTCAACATTCCTCGTGTCTCTCTCTGTACCAATGTAAAGTACTCATTAAGGATCTCACCCATTTCCTCTTGCTCCACACAACCTCCCTCCTTTATCCTTTAGTGGGCCTACTCTTTCCCTAACAACTCTTATACATAAGAATGCCTTGTGATTCTCCTAGACCTGCTGTCCAAGGACATTTCACAGCCCCTTTCAGCCCTCCTAACTACTGTCTGAGCTCCTTCCTGCTTTCTCCATATTCTTCAAGGACTGCGTCTGTTTGTAGTTGCCTAGACCTTAAGATCTTTCCTTTTGTTTTTTGACTAAGCTGATGGTTTCCCCTGTCATTCAAGGTTCCTGAATCTAGCCATTGCTGTCCTTCATTTTCAAAGGAACAATGTCAGTCCTGCACTCTAATCAACTGGTCTTTAAAAGACTCCTACATATCAATGTGAATTTACCCTCAAACAGCTGCTCCCAATCCACATTCTCTAATTCTTGCCTAATTTGATTATAATTGGCCTTCCCCCAATTTAACATCACCATCCAAGGTCCATTCCTGTTCTTATCCATTAGTATCTGACAATTTACTGAATTGTAGTCACTATTCCCAAAATGCTTCCTCACTGAAACTTTTATCTCCTGGCCGGGCTCTTTTCTCAATACCAGATATACTGTGACTCCCTCTTTGGTTGGACTATCCACTACTGTTACAAAAGGCCCTCTTGGACACACCTAACAAATTGCTCCCCATCCAAATGTCTGGCACCAAGGGAGTCCCAGCCAATATGGGAGAAGTTAAAATCACCCACCACCCTCCAGAATCTGACTACGTATCTCTTTCTCTATCTCCTGCTGGCAACTGGGAGGTCTGTAGTAAATTCCCAGCACTGTGATTGCACCCTTCCTATTCCTGAGCTCCACCCATAATGCCTTGCTGCAAGATTTCTCTAGGGTGTCCTCACTCGACACAGCTGTGATATGCTTCCTAACGAATAATGCAACCCAGCCATCTCTTTTGCTTAGTCTTCTGTCTCGTCTAAAACACTGATATCCTGGAACATTAAGCTGCCATTCCCACCTCTCTTTCAACCATGTCTCTGTGACAGCAACAATATCATAATTGCATGCATTAATCTAGACACTAAGTTCATCCACATTACCTGTTATACTTCTTGCATTGACGCAAATACAGTCCAAGCCTCCACTTCTGCTGAGCTTAGCAACCTCTCCCAGACTGCTTTTCCTCTTAGCTATATTTGCCTTAGACTCAAGCTCTTCCCCAGTCTTTACACTTTCTGACCTGCTGCTCCAGTTCCCATCTCCTTGCCATGCTAGTTTAATACACAGGGCCCTATGCTTTTAGGCAGAAAGACCATGTGCACACATTGCATCTATTTCAACTTAACAAAATAGGCAGCAAGCAATTTTATTCCTCAGGGCATTGCCTTGACCAGAATCAACATGCTTGGTTTAAAAAGTTGAAAAAAAATCTTGGCAGTTAACTGTCAGTCATCAATTAACTTGTACATTGTCCATGGCAATGCCTTTACAAATCAGAATCCACTTGCCAACCAAACATGGCTCTCTTCCTTATATTGGTATTCTTGCAAATGTTCTGATGAGCACAAGATGAAAAACTGCAATAAAACATACCTTTCTTCAGCAATACTTAAATTTATTTATAAAATCTGTCATTATTTATGTTATGTACTTGGAAATACCTTCACAACAGCAGCAATTCAAGGCAGTTCACACAGTCTGCCCAAGGAATGTTAGCATGGGCACAAAATGCTGGCCTTGCCAGTGTTGACCATATCAGTGAATGAATAAAGAAAACACAAAATTAAACATATACAGAAGAATGAAAGACACAAGGACTGTGATTAAAAGTGAATCCAATGGTTCCATTAATCAATCATTTCTACTGATCAAGGGAGAGGAAAATCTATCAGGATTTTCATTCTAAATGTTAGTTTGGCTCAATGAATCTTGACTCCTGAATCAAAAATTGAGCATTTCAGCTCCAATACGTGTTTGAATCTACTACTTAGGTAGTCCTTAAGGAATCTTAGATTACCATGATGTGACACCTTAGACGACACAAACGGTTAGTTCCGTTGTTTCACATGGATAGAACTTATTACTGCACTCTACAGAATTCAGAAAAGGCAATAAATAGAGATAGACATATTTCGGCAATCTCAAGCTTGTTTATATGTCAGTTGTCCTGTGTGTTCTTCAAGTCTGAGAAACGGGCATCTGTCATCACTATTAAATGAAGGAAGTTTGTTCACGATTCACTCAAATCGGAAATCATTTACATCTTAGACTTAAATGTTAAGCCACAGTGTCATCAGCTGAGACATCAGCAATCAATGCTGAACAAAATTTGATGCCAAATAGTAATTTTGCACAATGAAGATGTTGCAACCATGAAATCACGATGGTATCACAAAGCTTTCTGCAAAGATTCATGATTCTCTAATAGCGGAGCCATAAATTACGAAATTAAAATTTATATTTGCAAGGAGGGGATGTCTTGCCTTCTAATAATGATCCTGCAAATTGAACTGAAGTAATTTTACACAATACAAAGCAAGCCATTAATTAAATTGGTACTAACCAGCTTGCCTTTGAGCACAGTACATATGTGCTTTTATCTTGATTATTCCCCTGGCGGGGAACATGTTCTGTCCGGACATCCAAGATGAGGCAAAACGTGTTTTTGGAATAAAATGGATTGGCAATTGAAACAAACAATGAAATTTAGGCACAGTCTCATTTGGACAGTTTCAAAGGCTGGAGGATCTTGTGGAGGAACAGGACAGAATCAGTTTTGACAAAAGTCATAAATAGGGTTCTTAATTTGTCATTTTGGCCAAAGATAAGCAACACTATAAAGCTAAAAATATCCTCTGGCGAGGTAACATGAAGATGTTAAAGAGGAGTGGCACAATTGACCTAGCAAACAGAAATCTTCACCTGCGTGGTGCAATATACCTTAGCTAACATATTGTTACCGTTGGACTGCAAAGAAATGTGCATAAGAAATCTTCTAAAAATCCAAGCTCAAAGCTAAATGACACACTTAGCAATGAAGACACTGGGTCTAAAGCCAAAATCTTAAATTTCTGGATTACTCTGGGATGAAACATAGCAGAAATTCACACAGGAGATCTAGAATTATTGTGTTTATATCCTGGTCCTGTTTCTTCATCTTAGGCACATTGATACTTGCACATTTCCATTGGGGAGAAGCAAGATTCAAGCAGAAGGCTACATTGAACCAAGAGTTTTCATCCATTTAAAGACCACACAGGCAAAACATCTGCCATCTCTCTCAGAAACTGGAGTCGCAGGAAGTATATCAAACAGCATAGAAAATATTGCTCAGCCTTCCAACAGAAAGTAAAGGGCAAAATGGTACCACTTTGGAACCCACTGTGATCTTCAGTTTCAGAGCCAGTGCTTACAAAAGAGACACCAAATGTCTCAAAAAAAAAACTGTGTCCATAGGTTTTTGTTGCAACACAAGATGGTTGTACTGAGGCACATCCTAAATGTACACACAAGGCCATGGAAATATTTCACCTTTTACCACAAAATGCATAGCAACTATGTCTGTGAAAGCAAGATGAAAAGTATGGTTCTGGTGTATACTGAATACTGAACATGCCTTGCCCATTATTCCAAATGGTCACATAATAGCAGCAGTGAAGATCCTTTGTATGGAGAACAAATACGTTGAAGTTGGATGCATCTGTCTAGATGACGCAAGAAACTTTCACCCAGATACACATGGAGTTTTGCAAAGCAGATCCGTTTGATACACGTTTCAGAAAAAGTACAGGAGACACTGGTAATAACCAAGCTCCACAGTAAACTTGGAGCAGTTCTGCTGTTTCTTCTCTTGCCAACAGTTCCAATGTGCTTTTCAAGTTTACTTTTAATTGTTCTCAGAAAAATCTATTACATATCTTGCTGGGAAATAAGATATCCTACTTCAAATGGCAAGTGGGTAAAGTGGGGGCGGTGGGGGGGAACGAAATCAAGTGAATTCTGAATGGCTTTCACTTAATATTACTACAAACATCATCAAAGTTGGCAGCATTAAAGAATATTCCTGCATCGGAGCAGGTCATTTGGCCCAACAAATCTCATTCAAGTTTTTTGGTCAACAATAGAAAGAGCTAGATTATTAGACTACAGGGGTTATCAAAAACAAGCTTAACTTTATCGACTAATATACCTCCAGCAGGGGTCACTAAACATTGATTAGAGAGTCAAATTCGAACAACACAGAAACAAGTCATTCAGTCTCTTCAAATCTGCACCAGTATTTTTCTTTATATGAATATCTAGTCTAATCCCATCCTGTCATTTGATTCCCATAAACTTTATTTTTTTTTACTTTATAAAGCAATTATTCCAATTCTCCTCAAAATAATTTATGATATTTTCTCATCAAGCTGTTCATAGATGTTATAACATACCTGTGGAATAGGTGGGCTTGAACCAGGGCCTCCTGGTTCAGAGTTAGGGACATTAATGCTGCACCACAAGAGCCCCTCACAATAACTTATGGATTCAGCTTTAACAATTTGCAGCTGAGAATTCTACTCAGGCATAACAGCAAACACTTTTTATTTAGTAAATTTATCCTCATTGCTCACCATGTTGCCATCCTCACTTTTATCATCACCATTCATGACCTTCAAGATCTACATCAGACCACCCTTTAACCATCTCAGTTCAAATGATAAATCACCTCAATTTTGCTGATCTAATTTGAAATCGATCTTGTTGCCATATGAACATAGTACTAAGAAATGCATACGTTGCATTACAATATACGCATGTACAGAGCAATGAAATTTAATAAATGACCTTTGTAAATCAATCAATGAGTTGCTTTAAGTTTCTAAAGAAAACAAGGACAAAGAATATGAATGCAATCTAGCAAAAAACACAAAATGGACCATAAAGGCTTCTACAGGTATGTAAAAAGGAGACAGTTGGAAGCAAAAAAAAACAAGTGAGAGTCCACTAAATGTAGAGTCAAGAGAATTGAGAAATGACAGAAAAGCTAGAATACTCCTCCTCCCACCCACCTTCCTGCAAAAATGCTATCCCCTATTCCCAATTCCTTCGCCTCCGCCGCATCTGCTCCCAGGATGAGGCATTCCACTCCCGTACATCTCAGTTGTCCTCGTTTTTCAAGGACCGTAACTTCCCCTCCTCGGTGGTCGAGAACGCCCTCAACCGTGTCTCCCACATCTCCCGCACCTCATCCCTCACACCCCGTCCACGCAATAA
>NC_063352.1:16836716-16875000 GCF_021869965.1 Rhincodon typus | reverse complement strand
GATGCTGCTTGGCCTGCTGTGTTCATCCAGCCCTGCACCTTGTTGTCCCCTATATCATGATCACTTTGTGCCTGTTTTCACTGAAGAAGAAAGAAGAAGTCTCCCAGAATTAGAAGTCAAAGTGACAAGGGAGAATGATAATTTGAAGGAAATTAGTATTAGAAAGAAGGTTGTACTGGTGAAATTAAATGGAGCTGGAACCTAATAGTCCACACCCCAGAGTGTTGAAGGAAGAGGCTATAAAAAAAGTCAAAACATTGGTACCCATCTTCCAACATTCCATTGATTCTGGAATAATTTCTGCAGATTGGAAGCTTGCAAGTGTCACTCCACTATTTAAGAAAGCAAGGGAATAAAAAACTGGGAACTTCAGGCATGCTAATCTCAAATCATTAGTAGGAAAAAATCCAAAGGGTGCAATAAATGGACACCTGGATAAAAATGATCTGATTGGGCATAATTGAGCATAGTCAGCATGAATGTGCAAATGGAAACAAACTTGGACTTGTTTTCAGGATGTTATTAACAAGTTTGATAAAGGGGAGTCAACAGATGTAATATATCTGGATTTTCAGAAGCTTTTAATAATCACTCCCACATGAGGTTGGTTAGCAAAATTAAAGCAGATGATATAGGAAGTAATACATTGGCATGGATTAAGGATTGGTTAACAAACAGAAAACAGACAGAAGGAATCAAAAGGTCATTCTCGCATTGGCATACTGTGACTAGTGGGGAATAGCAAGGATCACTAATTCAGCCCCAGCCGTTCACACTGCATAGAAATGATTTGGATGTGGGGACCAAACATAATATTTCCACATTTGCAGATAATACAAAGCTAAGTGGGAATATGTGTTGTGAGGAAGATGAAAAACAGATGGAATGTAATGTAGAAAAAGGTGAGGTTATGCATTTTGGTAGCATGTAGAGCATTTCTTAAATAGTGCGAAGACAGAAACAGTCAATGTGCAAAAGGACTTGGACTCTCCTTTTCTATAAGTCACCAAAGACTAACACGCAGGTGCAGGAAGCTGTTGGAGTCAAGTGGAATGTTAGCCTTTACCACAAAAGGATTTGAGTAGAGAAAAAGTGAAGCCTTGCTTCAGTTGTATAAGATCTTGGTACAGTTTCGGTTTCCTTCTCTCAAGAACGATATTATTGTCAGAGAGCGAGTGCAACAAAAATTGCCCAACTTGGTCCCGAGATAATGGGACTGCCCTATGATGGGATCACCCTATGGGTAGGCTTTAGGCAACTGGGCTTGCATTCTCTAGAGCTTTGAAAAATTAGAGGTGATCTCACTGAAACCAGAAAAGCACTTGAAGGGAGTACAGGATGGATGTAGATATGATTTAAAAATAAGGAGAAAATTATTTTGCTAACAGGGTGGTGAATCTTGGGTATTCTCTACCCCAGAGAGCTGTGGAAGCTCAGTCTGAGTATATTTAAAGTAGAATTTGATATGTTTTTGATTACCCATGACGTAAATGGGCATTGGGGATACTACGAGTAAAGGAAATGAAGTGTTTGATCAGCCACAAACATATTCAAATGGCAGACCAGACTTGACAGGATGAATGGCTTGCTGTTCTTATGCAAACACAATAGGGCTTCTTCAAAAAAGTATCAAATTCCACCTGAAGTCCTTCCATTTAGTCAGAAGTAATAAATATAAACAAGACTAGATAAACAAGATAAATTTTCTCGCTAAAACAGTTTGCTTTGATACCTTCAGAAATAATAGACATTGTCTTCAGAACAAATATTTGCTTCTCAGCTTGGGTAACTGTTGAAGCATCAGATGCACTTTATTCTTTATGCAGCTTATCCTTAAATATTACCTCCGTGATAATGAAGAAGTCATCGCCTGGTTCACCCTGGACCACAATTTTCTCCCCATCTTCAAATTGGACAGGTTCCAGTGCGTCAGCCACAGTTAAACGTTCCCATTTGTCCAAAGATTCTACAAAATGTAAATAAAACTCCACCTTAGATGGTTAATAAATGTATCTTTCAGATAAAATTCCTACCATTGATTCATTGCAGGTTTTTGTCATCTTATTGTTTTAGATAGAAGGCAGGTTGTTGGAGGTGGGGTGGATGGGGCACGGATGGTGGAAGAGATAAATTATATCATGTTCAACAAAACTGACCTCAAAGAGCTACTGTAACGTTCAAATTTCTTGCATTATACATTCTCACTTACATAATCATAATTATCCCACTTCAAAGTATGCAACTGATCGTATGAGAAGTAGCTTGGAACATTAGAGAAACATAATATATCACTATATAAATGTGATCTTTCTTCTGAAGCACAATAAACAAACATTGAACCAAGGGTTTTTGGCACCCAAGATGAATTAACACCCCTTCCAAACCATAACAAGACCCTAGCATTTGACTGTATGGTTGGGTCAACCCCAATTACACTGACTGAAAGGGAAATTAACCACCATAGATCACAGCGCTCACATCAACCTGGTGTACCAGACAAGTTTTTAAGCCACAAAAATCACGTTTTGCATTTACTCAGCATACAAGTTAAGCCCCCTTTTAGTCATAGCATGCTATACTCCCATCAGTAGTAAGCCTCAATTTTTCACACCATAAATGTATATTTTACTTACTAGCATATTGTAACTGGCTACAAAAGTATCAACAAGGCAATACTGTTGCGAAAGTGGGTAGAGTACTTGTGGATTGGGAGGCAGGAAGTTAGCGTTTTACAAACAGAAAATTCTAGGAGGGAAAGCGTTGTGTGGTCCCTTTTTTCTGTGCTTAGAGATTTAAAATGGATGTCTGTGAGCAGCAGCTTGAAAGTTTGCAAGTACACAGAGGGCACCTAATTGAAACATTTGTTTCAAAAGGCCGTACAGCTAGCAGGTCAAGCAGCAGTTTTTAACCATAACAGCAAGTTTTGAATTTAGTCAATCAATTTGAACCAGGTACTTAGATACCAAAAACCAATTAAATTTAACTCTGATGGTTTTGACAACATAGGACCAATGCTATTGTAAGGAAATTGATATGTCATCAAGGGTATAAAAGAAGGAGGCAGTTGGACAAAACCCCAGAGCCATCCGCCAGGGCTAATTCCACAGCTCTCAAGAGAGAATTGCCGGCCCTCTCAGCCTCCTCTAATTCTTAAAGGAAGCACCATCTAAATAACAAAGGTACCCATGGCACAACTAGTTAATATTCGTGACAGAAGAATCGACAGAGAAGCATTCCTGACTGAAGAATCGATGGAGAAGGCATAGAACATTCCAGAAGACACAAAACCTGGCTGTAATTTTGAGAGACTAAATTCTATATTTTTTATTTTAGAAGGGATTTATTCAGTTTATTGATAGTTCAGTTAATTTGTTCACTGTTAGAGTTAGATAAATAAATCGTTACTTATTGATTTTTAAAACTGAGTGTCAGGGATTTATTTTATTTAACCACAAGACGCTGCTGAAAAGCAGGTTACACTACTCCTCAAACTCCTTTCACAGATTATAGGGCGAGGTGCTCCTCTTTGGGTGTTTTGGTTTTAGTTCTTGGGCGGGGGGATCCTCCGCTTTGTAACAATATGGATAGTGTTGAAAAGATGCAGGGGTCATTAAGACTTAACCATACTAAGTAGGAACTCCTACTTGTGCTGATGATTCCAAGGATAGTCATATGTAGGCATCAGTGTCCATTGAAATCAATTTTATTTGAGAATGATGTGATTGCACAAGTTAGATAATTAACTTAATTCATAATTTTGCCACAATCCACTTAAACACTGGAATCTGACCTCACTAGTATCACCTGTAGCAAATTAAATATTAACAAGCAAAGTCCATTATGAGCAATGCATATCATTAAAGGTGAGGGGGAGGGAGAGAGACTAAATCAAAATGGAGTTGAAGGGGGAATCTGGGTCTGCTTGATTTTGTTTTCCTCTTCTACCCAGAAGTGTTATCACACACAAATGAGTGACCTTCCTACCATGAAAACAGCCATGATATTTTTTCTTGCATTTTCTTTTAACTAATTACCACCACCAGTAAAAACACTCATGTCGCCAACCGAATATTTACAAGCAAAGCCCACTGGGTTTGCTCTACTTATTTTTAAGTGCTCAGGTAATGAGTTCCAATTGGGCAGGCCACTGCCTGTTACCAAGGGAAATCATACTCAACAAGCTCCACAGAGAGATCGATTAGTGATTCCCCAAGGGCCTCGTAGAGGTCATCACATCCCTCCCTCTCCAAATTCAATAGTTTGTCCTCGCTCCTGTGACAATAAGGCCTCTTGTGTAATTTTGCTCATGGCCCCATTTCTGTTGCTTTCTGGGTCTGGTAAGGGGAATATAATAAGAAGTAGGCATACATCTCATCCACAAAGACTGAAGAGCCATTGCAGAGGGCTTGTCCTCAGTGGTAACCTCCCACTCAGTTTCCGTCATTTTCTTTGTTTCCATCTCAGAGACTGAGCCCTCGTAGTCCTTAGGGCTGGCACTCAAGCTTTCAGTGGGCTGAATTTCATGACCACAAGTTGGCACAAAGGATGCTGATGGTAGCAAGTCCATTGAAACAATTTCCTCTGCGTAGGATTTCTGCTGACAGATGTGGTCAGTGTGTTTTTTTTATGCAGTCTTCTCCCTGATTTTAACCGTGTACAATGCCAGTCCCATTCTTTTTTTTTTTAAAAAGGATAACTCCGAAAATCCATGGAGAGCCATCCCCAAAGTTCCTCACATGGGCCTTATCCTCTGGTTTGAATCTGTCTGGCCTATATCCATCGTGGCCCTTTTTTAGGCTTCTTGTTTTAATTAAATCTTGCTAGCCAAATTTGGGAAGTCAGACTAAGCTTAGTCCAAAGGTGTAAGCCCATTAATAGTTCCACCAAGGCTACTCCCGTCATCATATACAGTGTTCTCCTTTAGTTGAAGAGGCAACATACAAGCTTGGTAGACAAAGAACCTGCAGTTTGATTTGTCGTGCTACTTTTGAAATCCTGGACCCCACTCAGCCAAACTATTTGAAGACAGGTGGTTGGGTGCTGTGCAGATGTGCCTCACTTGGTTTGTCTTCATAAAGGTCTGAAACTCCCCATTGGGAAATCAGGTCCTGTTATCTGTTATAAGGACATCAGGTATACCATACACAGTAAAGGATCGACAGAGATTTTTATGGCGTTGTAAGAGATAGTAGAGGCCATTCGGTGCATATCAACTCATTTTGAAAGGGTATCAATAAGGATTAAGAAAGTAAAGCCCACAAATGGCCCTGTGGAATCTGCATGTACTCAACCCAGGATCTCCTTGGTCATCCCTGTGGGTGCAATGAGGCTGCTGATGTGGCCTCCTGGCCCTCCTTGCAGGTTCTGCACTGTATGATCAGGTTTTCGATATCCATGTCTATGTCAGGCCACCAAACATAGTCTCTTGAAGGCATTTTCAGTTTAGAAATTCCTATACTCTCAGTGTTCCACCAATTTGCCCAGTCTCATCAAGAATTCAGTAACTGGTTCCCCAGGAAATTTACTTGCTGTGTTAAACATGTAAAGCTGCAAATTAACAAATAGTTTGGGGTTGAGTCAGGGCACCACAAGTGGGCAGGAGGATGATTTTATGTTGGTGTCCCCCTTCTATCCTGTTTGTCTAAAAAAAGTATCTTATTCCTTCAGAGTACTAGGATCAATCCTCCACACCCACATCATAAGGTTCCAGTTTCCCAAACAGCAGCATTTTAAACATATCCCTGTCATGGTCTTGCTGGGTTCGTCATTGGAGTTATTTCTCGAGCATTCTTAAGTGAACTTGAAGCACAGATCTCAATTAAGTACAGGAGTGTAGTGACAACTGTTCTGTACATGTAGATTTTTGTTGACTTGCAAAAGTCTTTATTGTCAAACACATGCTGGCATAGTTTGTAGAAGGGCGAGCTGGAGACCTGATTCAGTGTTGGACCTCCTCTTCAATGGTGTCCTTTTGAGAAAGCTGGCTGTCAAAGTGTGGGAAGTGTTTAACATATTGCACAGTCTCTGTTTCAAAGGTAGAATATTTGACTGACCAGATCTGGAGTGGTAACTTCATTTTAGAAACATTCAAGGACAGTCTGAATTTCTTGTAAAGAGAATTGAAGGGATCAAGAAGTCTGCAAATCCAGTACAGAGTAGGCAACAACACTGCAGTCATCTGCATACAGAAGGTTTTGTATGTCTGTGGTGGTCAGTTTACTTTTGGCACATGCGTAACTGCGTTTTCTGAAGTTTTTCTAACTAGGTAGAATTTGATACTCACACCAGAGGGAAGTTGATTTTTGATGCGGGGAATAACCACTGAGGTAAATTGTCACTAGTATGGTACATAGTATTACAATCTTATTTGACACCAACCTATATTTTAAGGCATCTGTTTCAGTACTCCCACTCAAGACAGTGCAGTCATATCATGATGTGGTTGCAGGACTGTGAAGACATTTCTTTGTCTTCCAAATCTCTGGAGAACAATCCAAAGAGCCTTGAAATATGCTGAAACAAATGCTTTAGTCAGTTTTCTTTTACATTTTATTTACTCACAGAATGTGGGTGTCACTGGCTAGGCCAGCATTTATTACTCATCCCTAATTGCCCAGACAGCAGTTCAAGTCAACTACATTGCTGTGGGTCTGGAGTTACATGTAAGGCAGACCAGGTAAGGATGGCAGATTTGCTTCCCTAAAAGTCATTAGTCAACGAGATGGGTTTTTCTGACAATCAATTATGGTTTCACGGTCATCTTTAGACTCTCAATTCCAGACTTATATTGAAATCAAAATCCACCATCTGCCATGGCAGAATGAAAATCCAGGTTCGCAGAACAAGTCCCTAGGTTTCTTGATTGATAGATTAATGATAATAGCACAAAGCCATCACCTGCCCGCTTTGAATACCCTTGATGAACACAAAGAGTTTTCTTGGTGTTGGATTTGCCTGGTCACAAAGACCACATCAGACATTTCTCACAAAGATCCATAGACACTTTGGGCTCAATCTGAACAGAAACTGGCTAAGTGATAATTTTAATAAGTTTCATAGAAGATTTCTCTTTGTGAGCCCTAGTTCGGATGCTCATACTACTCACTGAAACTACTAGCGTTACTAGCTATGCATCTTACCTCAATGATGGCCTGCTTATCTGGTCAGTCCTCTTGCAAAGGCAAAAGTACTTGCAACTGCCGGGACCTCTCAAGATTCCCAGTGCTATATTTAAACACAGTTGTGCACCAGGTAAAGTGCTGTCTGCCCAGAGCTGCCCTGCACTGTTCCTATGTGTGTGAAGAGCTGCCTCAGAGATGGAGGATTACAAAGGTGAGTTAGCATCTCAATTTATCAGCAGTGGATGGAGTGGTGCAGAGAAAGCCCGTCCTATTCAGCTATTCCTTTGTTTATCTAGAGAAGACTGTGACCGTTCGTGTGATGATCCTGAAACGTCTATGTCCTGACAACCAAGACAGGATCATCAACTGTTGTTGCGCTACTCCCTCATTAAGACCACTGTAAATGTATCCTTAACATACCCAAACCTCTAACCCTTGTTCATGACTCATTCTCTCTTTTGTCTCCTGCAATAGTGGAAGCTGCACAAGTTTGACCCTGAAGAGAGTACCCCCTTCAGACATCTCTTCCTACTCCTCCTCAAAGGAAGCCACAGAACTCTGAGGATGCATTTGCATAATTGCCTCCTGCACCCTTCAAGTGCAGATACTGACATCTTGGTGGGTACTTCAGCTAGATTACAATCAGCAGCGCATGTTCATGAACATACAACTATCACATCTCCATAGCTGGTCAAGGGAGAAATGCTGCAGGTCACTAGCATTTGGATAACTGACGGAGACCTGGCTCAGGCAGGAAAGGACCCCAGGGTGTTGGTTATTAACACTTTAAACAAGAGCATATACAGACATAGAAGCATCAAGCAGGTTTGGGAGGCAGTAGGCAAACTGGCTCAAAAGTTGGTAAGACTCCACCAACTGTGATGGAAACCTGAGGTTGTCAAATTGCACCTTTCTACTTCGCATGGTCAGCATATCTGTTTCTCATAAGATGACTGAGGTTAACTTTTACACGTTTTCAAGTGCACTGAACTACCTTTTTCCTCAGCATTGTCATGTTTGATTCAGTTCATTTCGATTGAGAGTAGTCACGGAAAAGGACAAAGATAAAACAGGAAGACATATTCTAAACTCGGGAAAAGTTGATTTTACTAAGCTTACATGTGATTAGCTAAAAGTGAAATGACAGCAGTTGTATGAAAGTAAATAGTGTTAGATCAATGAGAAGTGTTTAACAAAGAGGTAATGATAGTTTTGAGCATTCATGTTTCTAAAATGAAAAAGCATGAGACTAATAAATCCAGTGCCCCCTGGATATTAAGAAGCTTAAAAGAGAGAGGGTTAAAGTTTTTAATAGATGCTAAGGGCTCAATACTGCAAAAAATCTAGAGGAGGAATGACATAAATCAAAACAGGCAAGGAAAGGCAAGAGCATTAAAAAATATTGGCAAGGAAAATCAAGACAAATCACTATCACAGCACTATCACATAGCTAAGGAATCAAGGTTTTGTGTCAGTGTTTTTTTTTCCCCCAAATGAAATTTGCATTCTTCCAATAGTAATTGATCATTGGGGATTACATTTTTGGTTTCCTCTTATTTTTGAAGGACAAGAACATGACCAAATTTCTTGGTATCTGAATAATCAAAGCAAAACACAACATTAAATAAGAAGTTAAATTGACCTTCAAGAATGCCTGACAGGATTACAAAATCAGTAAAAGAACAAACACTGACCCACTCATTCTTTATTACTAGTTTGCTCAGCTTATGGAAAAATACACAAGAGGGTAATACTACCATCATCCTGGGAAAAAAATTCTCATTTGCTAATGAAGTGAAATAATGAGTCACAGTCTGATGTTACAGACTAATTACCACACAATCTTTCTTTCCAACTTCCCACATAAGATTATATAATCCTTACATCGAGTCCACACCAACCCTCTATACAGCATTCCACTCAGACCCATCCGTGTATCCTATCCCTGTAACCCTGCAATTCTCGTGGCTAATGCACCTAACTTGCACATCTTTGGATTGTGGGAGGAAACTGGAGCACCCAGAGGAAACCCATGCAGACACGGAGAACGTGCAAATTCCACACTTGGCAGTCGACCGAGGGTGGAACAGAAACTGGGTGTCTGGTGTTGTGAGGCAGCAGTGCTAACCACCAAGCCACCCTGCCACCCCATTACATGAATGTCTATTTGTATTAAAGAACTTGAATCACTTTAAATACCTTGCAGGATAGAGTTCAGACACTAAATTCCACTGATGGTGGTCACTGAGTGAAAAGTTTCCAAATGTCAGCCACTTCACATTTTTGTGTGCTGTTCTACAAGGGCTACTTAAGGTCAGTCACAGGACAGTGTTTTTTGGCCCTTGCGTAAAACGCTTAGGCATGAACAAAGACTTATCTCCAGACAAACTACATGTGTGGCAATAACCAGCATTCACACAGTTGACAACTGACCCAAAATGGAGACCTTGCTCAGGAATTCCTCATACATCTTCCGCTTTCTCAGTGTGCTACCCTGATCAAAAAGAAAGAATATATGGAAGTTAGTTGATTTGAGTAGATTTGTTTCAGCAGCTGTTACTTATTTTCTTTTCAGCAGTTAAAATCTATCCATGTGCTACGTAGCATATAAGCCATGAGCAAGATTTTTGGTAAAATACACAATGCGTATTTTCAAAGATGACAGATTTCTCTGGATAAATGTGCATCTAGTTTAGTATTATCCAATGTGCTATGTTTTCATGTCATAATTGATTTCATTCAAACATTTTGACAAGAAAATATTCAGTCAATTACTCCTGACCTCTTTTCAATTTATTTTAAGTTCATCTCATCCATACAAAAAAGTAGTATTCATTGTGTTCAATTAACACATATTAGATTATGAATAACAATTCAAGTTTATGTAGGCCGGTCTCAAAACACTTGCTAGACGTTCAAAAAATAAACTGTTTTCCAGAATGAAAGCTCCTCGCCAAAACAGTAATACCCTCAGAAAGCGATGGAATAAAACTGAATTTGATGTATTCAATCACTGTTAATGGCCCTGATTATCAAGAATAGCAAGCCCTATGTAAATTATAAATAAACTCTTGTTTTCTATTTTCATTCAAAAACAAAGGGATCACTGAATGCAATTCTCCCAAAACATCTGGAATCCCAAGTGATAAAACAAAATTTGACATACGAGCCACCTTAGCAGCCCTGCTAACCTTAATTGTATATTTGAACAATTACACTCATTCATACAGGGCAGCAAATCTTCCCCAAACAATAGAAATGAGCGATTGTACAAGGTTCACTTATTCTAAGCCTCCTTTACTTACTTAATGCATAAAACATGGTATGTCATCAGGCTGCTTCTAAGGCTAAAAGAGATAAAGCAGTATACCAAAGTGTCACAGCACTGATGTTTTAAATTTTATGAGATTAGACAGGTTGTACTCATCCTTTGAACCTGAATACCCTGAAGTTATTCTACATACTCCTGTGTGCATACGTGGTTATTATAATGTTTTTAATATTGCTTTCTGACCAAGGGAGGGTGGCTGAGGAAAGATACCACAAAAACATAGCAGGTGATAATGCTGATCCAAAATTATACGGAAAAAGGAATTGTGGTCACAAATTTAATTATTTTTAATAAACTAAATGTATTGTGTTTAACAACTCTTTTACACAAGAGGAAAATATCCAAAATATTTCCCAGGTTTTGTTTGTTATTGTGAAAAAAACATACATCAAGCATAGTTCAGCATTTAATTATTTTTAATTCCATACTTAGAGTCTCAAAGAAATTAAAACAATGATTCTTTTTATTCCCACTGTTGAATTTTAGTATATCCAACATAATGTACAAAATATTAGAATACATTCTTGTATGGCGTCGAATTACTTCCCTCACCATTCTTTTCCTTCCTAGCTTTTAAATTACACATCATGTAAGCCACAAAATGTAAGCAAGTACCTTCTCTCCAAAGCCTCCACTACTGCCATGAAGTAGGTGAAAATGGTCCAGCAACAAATTTTTATTCCAATGTCTTCACTCGAAAGTCACCTAGCATCCAGATTGTGAACATTATTAAACTACATAGCAAATCTGTCTCTGATAAAATTCAGCTCTACATCACCACTATCTCTATCAGTGCCTCAACTGCCTCTGTGCTAGAAGACTCAATTTCCTTCAGCTTCACGTTGGTAGGGCTGAATTAATTACTGCAAATCACCACAGAATCCGCTCCTTTACCACTAACTTAATCCCACTAGTGTCTATCTCAGGCTGATCCAGATCCTCACAATCTTAATGACCTGCGGTAGTGGAAGTTGAAATTTGATATCTTCTTTGTCATAAGGATCACTTACTTGCATTTCCGTAACATCACAAAACTTGAATACCTTGTGGCTTAACTACCACAACACCTTCCTTGCTGGTTTCCAAAAACCTTGCACCCTCGATACAGTTCAATTTTTCGAAAACATATGTCCTCTTCTGCAACAGGGACAACTTGCTCAATCATACCAATCTGTGCTGATCTACGTCAATTCCACAAACCCAATGGCATAAATTTAAAAGCCTTTTTGTTGTCTTTAACTCCCTGCATGGCTTTACCTAAACCATCTCTGTAAATTCATCCAGCCTTCAATCTATTCTTCTGTTCCCCATTTGTCTCTCTGTATTCTTTGATTTTGGTCTCATTCCTCTCTTCCATTTGGGCCCCATGTCATTAACCTTCTCCACCTCCATCACCTACTTCAGAATCCATCCCTTTGGCTAAAATTTCAGGTATAACCTGTTCCAAGGGATCTCCTTTCCAAGTTTACTGTTGGCTTTCCACAGCATGAAAATGGTCATTATGTTAAAGGTGCTCTAAAGTTGCTGTACATACCAGTTCCTGGTATCATGCACTGATCAATACGATCCACTATTATAGCAATACCCATTAGATTAGAATAATAATAATGGAGTTATACATGAGAAAAATCCAAAAATCCACAAAATGTTGCTCTTTAGCAATTTATAGAAATTAACATGATTGTTTTTAAATGTAACCTGACTTAGCAGCAATTGCCATACAGCCAGGAAAGCAGTTTTTTGCAAATTTGAAGGCATTTGATTTAAAAGGTTTAAAAATAAAAATGAGTTTGGACTTAGATGTGAAGGATAAGCCTGCAAATTTTCACTCCTGATGGGCAACTTCAAGGAGGGTGCATCATTCATTTTGGTACACTTAATTGAACGGCTTCATGAAAATACAGTTTGAGGCCCAAGTTCCAATGATGACATTCCCTGCTGAAAGTGCAAAGGTAGGAAGTTATCCCTATAATGAGAGCATTTACATTTCTGAGGTTCATGGATAACACTACTCAAAGGCAACTGATACTGATCCATTCCACAAATTTTCTTTTTACAAAATAATTGAGAAAATGAAAGAACATTCTTCTGGGTGCTCCAGCAAATTTTAATGAATGGAAATGTGAATATATGGTATTTTTAAAGGTGGAATTTCAAACAATATATGAAGTGATTTAAAAACGTATCAAAAAAGAACTGTAACTGCATTCTCGACTTTTGTTTAAATACTCCCTCACATGACGTATATCAAGTTTTCAACTCTGGATCAAAGCCCACAGAATGTGAAAATATTTTCAGCATGCACTTCTTCTACTTTGTCCTCCAAAAACTCTGGGTTGAAAAATAATCACATTTGAAATCTGACGCTAATTCTAAAATAGTTATTTTGTCTCTTCACTTGAATAAGGATTTGTTAAACCAAGAGGTAGGAAACGTTAACATATGCCAGAACCTCTCCACCGTCTTTCTGTAATTTTATATTAGAAAGTAAAATGAAGAAGCTCAAAATTCTTGTAAACCAGTTTTTCTCCCTCTTGCCCTTTGTGCTAAATACCCTACCTTTGTCAGATGCTTTCCATTGAAGATAGATCAAGATTTATAATTTACTGTTTAAAATCTTCCAAGCACAAACAAGCATGTAACTACTTAATTGCAAGAAAAACCGGTGACCTATCAAACTACATCACTAAAAATGATCATTCTTTCACCATTGATATTAGAAATCAATACTGTTATGCTTTGCCAGAAGAACTATTCTCTGTACAGAAATGGCTTTCAGTACTCATTTGTTTCATCTTGTATCAATAAATTCATTTCGATACTTTCACATTTCTTATGGTCTCCTGGTAGGGCCTGGTTGTACAAAAATGAAAAATCTGAAACTACGCAGATTACAGGCAACAGACAAAACCCAAAGAGCAAGAACAAAAAGCTCTTCACAGCGCGAAAAGTCATTGTAATTTATTTCAGAGTTTATATTATAATTTAGAAGGGAGTGACTTCAATTTTACGCAAACTTACACAATCAATGTTTCACATGTATTTTTACACAAAACCAACCAACAATTTTTCAGGGACCAGGATAATTTGTTTTTATACTGTGCAATTTTTTCTATTTACGATGCCCAAGTTTGGGTAATATTGAACACAAGTGGTAAGTTGTTTGCAAATAAATATAATGAAACAAATCCAAAATATTCTGCACTCATCCAAAATTATAAGTTGATTAAATTTTGCGTGTGTCAGGAATTAATTGAAAAAATATTAAAATTGTTATTCACAATAACTTTCGGCTTCAGACTAGAATGATCTTTCTTAATCAACAGATCCCTGAATCTGTAGTAAAATGAAAAATGGTGAAGTAATTTAAGACAGACCATTAGAATGCGCCTGTAGCTGTCTCTGTCAATTCCCCACAGCTTGAGGTCTGTCTTGGCCTTGACAGTTGCGGCTCTTGGTGTGCCATAGATCAGAGCAAGCTCTCCAAAGCTGCCACCTTCTCCAATGTTTGTAACCCATTCTCCATTTACATAAACCTATGGAAAAAAAAACATGTCAACCACGTCATCTCTATTTTCTTCTCTTTCAACCAGGTAAAACACATTGATATTTCTTCTTCCAATATTCTTACTTGGGGTAAAAATGGAACTACAGACCCTTAGTTTTGTTTGTGAAACACAACAATGAAACATTATAGCTTGCCAAAAGGATTTCAAAATCTGGCTACTTAAATGTGAAGATACAACTTCCTTTTTAAATTTCAAGCTTGCATGGTTTTCTAAACCCAGTTATTTTGTATTGCATTTAGAACATATAGGATCAAGAAACAGAACAACCAGAATGTTTTTAAATATTAGAATTATCAAAACCAATAAACCTGATGCTATTTAATTACATTTACATATTATTACTACCTTTTATTTAGAAAAGACAGATAGAAACTAAGAAAAATACAATATTTGTCTGTGCAAATAATTGCACATCACATCATGAAGTCCCTTGCTATTGTCAGGCACATTCTCATAGGGATTAGATAATCTAAAGTAAACTCCTGAGATTTCGGATGTCACCCAAATCTTCCCAAGGCCTTATCAGTGGTCCGTGGCCTCTGGAAGTTACACCCTTTACCATCATGTGGATATGACTTTAATAATAAAAAAAAGATAATACTCCAAAATGTCCACAAGTACAAACATAAGTAACCTTATAAATTATAATTGAGATACTTCTTAGCACCACTATGTTTTTCTGACAAAATGTTTTGTTCCATGAGATCTTCAAGATGTATAGGGAAAGATTACTTAATAGGATGTTTCAATTAAATCTGAAGTACACAATTACCATGCTCTCAATTTTATTATCTAAACTGTTTCCTTCCTGAAGGTAATAACCTCTTGTTTGAAGTGTGATATTGGAGGATTAGTTTAATATAGATACTAATCTTGCACTTGATCACAGTGCTAAAAGACTAAACGATATATGTTCTTAAAGGGTATCTTGAGAGGCATATTCAAACACATATCTGTAGGATTCGAGATACATTCTATGTCACAGTCCTCAGAAATAAATGAGTGAGAACTTAGGGACAAATTATTGCTTGACTCTTAAAACTGGATGCTTAATCAATTGTTGCATTAGGGCGGACAATAGTTTAAGATAAAGATTTCCCCTCTATACCGAGCATCATCCAAATTTAAAAGAGCTTAAGTTCCATCTGGCTCTCCGGTTGTCACCTACGCAGATTTAAGCCATATTTAAACCTTAAGAAAAGCATTATTGTTCAATTCCTACCTAGTGGTCTGCAATATCAGGCACATCATAACAACTTTGTTCCCAAATATGAAGGATTACATTTTTATTCATATTTTACTATTAAAACTGAAATCTGAAAAATAATGAATCCCACTTCAGTACATCAGCAGGCAAACTCAGGTCATATTAAACAACAGTTTAGAAAGGCTCTATATTCAATCCATGGATTGCACTGGTGTCATTGACCTCAGCTCAGCTAAAGGTTGGGCATTAGAATTGGCCTTAGGATCTGCACAAGGAAAAGGAAAAAAATAGCGGTCTCTTCCTATCTGCTTGATACTTTGTAAGCATTTCTGAAAGACCAAGTGAATGGATGAGTGATCTTATGTTTCACCTTCCTCCTATAATCTACATATTTAATACCAAAAGTTTAGTCTAGCTTAATCACTATTACTTCATTAATTGCACTTTTTCTGACATTTTTCAACTTTGGTACTTTCTATTGACCTTTATGTCGCTCAATTGGGGGAAAAAAAAAGGCACATCTCATTAGCACATTGTTCCTGACCATTTCGCATAAATTGTCCAGGTGTTGAAAAGGAAACAGCTCAAACATTACCACTGCAAGGTCTCCTAGCTCAAACAGATTGCCTCAGCTCAGTTATAATTACAAAATTAAACCCAGAGCTTGATAAATTTTTATCACATAACTTTTGCTGATTATGAAAGTTAAGAGTACGGATTATCAGCAGCAACATTTACATGATTGTAGTAGTTAACAACACTGTGAATGTCAGGCGCACTACTCAAAATTACAATTCTGCATTTCATTCCCCAATAAACAAAGAGGCTGATGTGTAAAATTTCTGATCAAGCAGTAAATATAGAAACAGAAGATGGGAACAGGAGTAGGCCATTCAATCCTTTGAGCCTGGACTACCATTCAATATTATCATGGTTGATCATAGAGCTCAACACTATAACCCAGCTCTCCCCCAGATCCCTTGACCTCTTTAGCCACAGACCTATATCTACCACCTTCCTGAAAACACAATGTTTTGGCCTCAGCCATTTTTTGTAGTAGTGAATTCCACAAGCTCACTACTCTCTCAGTGGTGACCCTGTGGAAGTTTCAGTTGTGAGCCTGAATAAATGTCTCCTTATCCTAGTCCAAAAAGTTTTACTCCATATCCTTAAACTATAACCCCCTGGTTCTGGACCATCAGGAACATCCTTCCTGCATCTAACCTGTCGAGACCTGTTCAAATTTTCTAAGTTTCTATGAGATCTCCCCTCATTTTATTAAACTCCAGTTAACACAATCCCAACCGACTTAATCTCTCTTCATATCCGAGTCCTGACATCTGAGGAATTAATTTAGTAAACCTTCACTGCACTCCCTCTATGATAAGTGGATCCTTTCCCAGACAAGGAGGCCAAAACTGCACACAATATTCTACATTTGGCCTCATCAATACCCTGTATAATTGCAGCAAGACAGCCTTGTTTCTGTACTCAAATCCTTACTTTGAAGGCTAACATACAGTTTGCCTTCTTTACTACCTGCTGCACCTGCACACTTACTTTCAGCATCTGGTGAACAAGGACAGTTTACCTTCTCATTTCACAGCCATTCAAATAATAACCTGCCTTTCTATTTTTGCTAACAAAATGGATAACCTCACATTTATCCACACTATACTGCATCTGCTATGCGTTTATTCACTCACTCAGCCTGTCCAAATCACATTGCAACATTTCTGCATTCTCCTCACAGGTCGCACTTCCACACAGCTTTGGTGTCATCAGCAAATTTTGAAATATTACATTTAGTTCCCTCATCTAAATCACTTATATATAGAGAGAATAGTTGGAGTCCTATTACGGAGTCCTGCAGTACCCCACTAGTCACTGTTTGATATTCAGTAAAAGACCCACTTATTTTTACTGTTTCCTATCTCTAACCAATCCTGTATCCATCCAAAAAAAAAGTTCAGACTTTAATTTCACACATTAATCTCTGATATGGGACCTTTGTCGAAAACCTTCGAAAAGTCCAAATAATCCACATGCACAGGTTCCCTGTGATCAACACTACTAGTTTCATCCTTGAGGAATTCCACTAGATTTGTCAAGTAGAATTTCCCTTCTGTAAATCCATACTGACTGTGTCTGATTCTGTTTGCTAAGTGCACTGTTGTAAAATCCTTAATAACGGATTCTGGTATTTCTCCCACGACCAACTTCAAAGTCACTGAACTCTAATTCCCCATCTTCTCTCTACCATCCTTTCTAAATAGTGGGATTACATTAACTACCCTCCAATCTATAAGAACTGTTCCAGAATCTGAAATCTTAGAAGATGATCCCAATTCTAGGGTTACTTCTTTAAGTACTCTGGAATGTAGATTTATTAGGCCCTGGGGAGTTATCAGCCTTCAATCCCCATCAATTTCTCTACTAATACAGATTTGCTTCAGTTCCTCCTCTTACTAAACCCCGTGTTCCCCATCATTTCTAGTATGTTATTTGTGTCCTCCTTTGCAAAGGCAGAAGCAAAGTATGAATATAGTTCATCAGTTATTTATTTGCTCCCCATTATAAATTCCTTCATTTCTGACTGTAATGGACCTATATTAGTTTTAACCTCTGTTTTTCTTTACATACCTAGAGAAAGTTTTACAGTTAGTTCTTATGTTTCCTGCAAGCTTACTCTCATACCCTATCTTCCCCTTCTTAATCAAACCTTTGATCCTCCTTTGCTGACTTCTAAGCTGTTTCCAAAACTCAGGTCCATTGTTCTTTCATGCCAAATTGTATACTGTTTTTGCGTCTAATACTATATTCAACTTCCCTCTGTTACCCACAATTTGGACACTGTTCTGTGTGCACTCAGAGGGACAAATAATTTTTGTAGTTCACCCATTTGCTGTTTGAATGTTTGCCTTTGACTATCCATTGTCGTTCTTTTCAGTAATATTTCCCAGTCTATCATACCCAACTCACACCTCATGCCATTGTAGTTTCCCTTATTAAGATTCAGGACCCTAGTCTCAAAATCAACTGCCTCATTCTCCATCTCGAAGAAGAATTCTAGCATATTATGGTCACTTATCCCCAAGGATCTCTCACAACTACCAAATATCTCTTTCTTACTGCATGATACCCAGTTCTCTAAATGATTCCTCAACATATTGGTCCAGAGAGCACTCCTGTATGCATTATAAGAATTCCTATACTGTAGTATTGTGACAGATTTGATTCTTCCAATGTACATGCAGATTAAAGTCACTTATAATTACAGATATTTGTTTACTGCATGCATCTCTGACTTAGTGTTTAATACCACTCCCAAACATCACCATTACAGTTCGGTGGTCTATATACCACATGCACTAATGATTTTTGCCCCTTAGTATTTCTCAATTCTACCCACACAGATTCTATATTGTCTGAACTAATATCATTCTGTAATGCATTACAATGCATACATGGTAAGACCAATGAATATCAAAACTGGACCTTACAAAGTTTTGTATTTAAGTTTGTAATTCTTTGCAAATGAAGAACTTGTAGAGTTACAAATTTATAGGTGAAAGTAATTTCAATTCAGATCCATTCAAGAACGGGCACAGCCTTTGCTTGAAGTTGGGTAAATTCAAAACAAATTTCAAAATACTTTTATTCAACATGGCACATTACAAGTCAGCTCTACAAAGCAACAATTTAAAGAGATTACATCATTTAATCAATATATTTTAATGCATAACTGAGACATAGCATGGCATGAGAAATGTAAAGATTCGTGGGGTGTTAACTGGCAATAAGGTGAAGTTACTGCAACAACATCTCGTGGAAGTGAGTAAAATACATCAGACATTTGAACATATTAAAACAATGAGTTTGTACTATGGTAATTCTGTCCATTTTGTCATGGTGTAACTGCATTTATAACAGTGCTTAAGGTTCTTGTCACCACAGGACAAAATAACATGGCTCCTACTGAAATGATAAAGAGAGCAATTACAATAAATGAGTAGATGCAAGGATTGGACTACAAGAGTGATTATGCAAATCCAGTATATTCTCACTGGAAAAGTGAGAGATAAGGGATATGATTGCTCTTTTCAAGATTCCAAAGAGACAAGATAACATAAAACAGGAGTTGCTTCACCTAGACTAGAAATAACTGAACCAGGGGACACAGTCTTTGCTTGAAGTGGGCTAAAGTTTCAGTAAAGATTTGTAGCTCGGGTTGTGGGTTAGGTTGTTGACTTGTTCACCGAGCTGGCTTGTTCTCGTTCAGATGTTTCGTCACCATGCTAGGTGACGTAATCAGTGAGGCCTTCGATGAAGCGATGTTGTTCTACTCCGCTTGGAATAGAAACTGTCCACTCCGTTACGGTGAGTTGTGTCATTTCCGTCTTAGAGACAGTACAAGCAGAAAGCATTGAATCACTAAAATGCAAATTACAGACATTTTTGAGGAAAATAAGTTATGATTATATAATCTGAACTTTGAGCAGTAGTATGGTTGGGAGGAACCTGGGCTTCAAATCTATGATTATCAAAGTTCTCTGCCACTGGGGTTTTCCTTTTTTGATGTCTCGGTCTGCTGTAGACTAATTGCTCAGAATCAGTGCTATGATTTGTTGAGAATGTTAAGTTTTTAGTATGAGTTAGCAGGTGGTAAATTTTGATAGACCTTGGTTTTTTTTGTCTAATTGTAAAGAATTTTTTAATATAATTCTGTAATTAAAGTTACTGTGTAGTAACTGTACAAAATACTTGAACACTATTACGGTAATTAACTATGATAATTTGGTTTAATTTAGAATTGCATGATTTTACAATGAAGACCAATTCCATATGATCTCATTGCAAATAATTTAATAAGCAAATAAAAAGGGTCCTGTAGCATAGTGGCAATGTCCCTATATTTGAACAGGGAAGCCTGGGTTCAAGTCCCACCTGTTCTAGAGATGTGTAATAACAAGTTGATTTAAAAAAAACACGGCTTAGCAGATACTGATGTGACCTGCAGAAAGTGATTATATATGTTAAATTGTTTCCTTGCACTGAATCAGAAGTCCATGAATAGATCATCCTGGCTCAACAGGTGCAGCATGTGTTAAAAAAGTCAGCTTTGCCGAGGTCAATATTGCCTTCAAATATTCACCAATGGCACAAAATACCAATGCATTATTCTACATATATATATCCATAAGCATTACTTTTACTCACCTTAAAATGCACAACAAATCACAGGTATTTAAAAGTATTTTTAAAAAACTTACATCAACTTCACCCTGGTCGATCACATAGAAATTGTCACCCTCGTCACCTGAGAACAGAAAGAGCAACACATAAAGGTTTCATTTTAAAATATATTTAGATAGGAAAGCTTAAAATCAACAATTCTCTTCACAACACATTGCATTTTAGGATGTTTTAGTTGCTACGTCAAAAGAGTACATGTAATAACAAGCTAAAGAATTTCTTGACAAGCATTAAAGATATCCTAAGACCTCTTCTTTATCTGAACCAAAAATTTTCTTTTCTCAAGTTTCAGAGATAAATTATTGTCTTGACTTGAAAACCAAAAAAGAGTCTGAGAAGGCTTAACAATTCCCTACTCAAGCTCACAGACTCCGAGTTTTCAAAGGCATAGCTCTACAGTTGTCAGATTTGTTAAGACTTTAGATGTCCAGTTTAATCCACCTCCACTTAGCCTCATCTTTAATAGTCAATCTTCAAGTACCAGTACTTTGTTTAGTAGCAGAACCACAAGGCCACTTTTCCTTTCAGTCACCCTCAGACTAAGACTCATGACATCTATTTAACCCTAAATTCCAATATTTCTGAAGGAGTCTAGATTTTCAAAACCTAACATGCTGGACTCATGCCTATTTTTGTCAGCCGAAAATTTGGCTCATGTACAAAACAGAAAACTTTGTAATGTGTCTACTTTTCTTGTTTAAATAAAGAATAAAATAGAATTCCTTATTGTCTTAAATTTCTTCCATCAAAAGGTTGGCAAAGTATGTTGAAAAATGGAAAGATTTTGAAGAAAACTTACATTTCATATTTTTCATCAGTGTTGATCTAGTTTAGAACCTACTGAAATGCAAAGTGCTATGCTGTAATATAACGTAAAGTATTTATTAATTGTACAGAAAATCTCCCACTGGTGCAACAAGTACTTGTATTTGTTCAGTATCCTTTGTAGGTTACTTATGTTTGCTACAATATGATTCACAAGGCAGTGTAATCTAGTGGGCACACAGAGTAGCAAGATCAGACAGGGGAATCAACTTTTCACAATGAGCTGTCAAGTTGAAAACATTGAAAAAATATGATAATGGCTGATGGCTGAATAAAAAAAGTCCTGTTCTTCTCAGGGTGGTGGACGTGGACTTGAGAAATGCTGATTGTAGGTCACCCCTGCACTGATACAAGTCTTGTCAAGTTACTGTAGTGAGTTAGCACTTTGTAGATGATACACACTGTAGCCATATTGCAGTGGTGTAGGAGGGAGTGAATGTTTAAGAAAGTGGATGAGGCACTGTTGAAGCAGGCTGTTTTGAACAGTTTGGCTCCTCGTTACTAGTTACTGCCTCTTGACACTCCTCATTAAAACAATATTAATTAGCTTTTAATTCAAATCTTATTTAATTTGATGAATTTAAATCCCTCAACTGTTATGGTGTAATTTGAACAAATATCTCTTGAACATTAAGCTAGACCTCTGGATTTGTAGTCCGTTAACTTATCAACTATGTTATCCACCGGCTTTAATTTATTAACTCACAAAGACCAATTAATTTTGCTCCAGTTTAATATCTCCAAAGATTTCCCCACCACCAATGTCAGGGTGAGTGGCATGCAATTATTGTTTATTCCCCTCTCCTACTTTTGAATAGAAGCATAACATTCGTAATCCTCAATTTCTCAGCTATTATTCAAATAAGGAAAAACGAAGGCAGGAGCCAGAGCTTCTGAAACTTCCATCTCATTTCCTTTAGCAACTTACAATACATCCCACTGATTTGATGACTTTTCCACTTTGAACTTTGTTGAACTTCAGTCCTTTCATTTAATCCTGCATTCTCCTTCCACAACATCATTTTCTTTGTGATCCCAAATTAGCCGCCCTTTTAATTGTTTGTCATTTTATATATCAGTATACCAAATAACTTATGTTCCCTTTCACATTCCCCGTTAGTATGAAAATAAACTAACTCTTTGCTCCACCAACTCCAATGAGTGGGAACTTATAAGTAATTATAAACTGTGAGAAAGTTACTACGGAACTCCAGAAGGACATAGACAAATTGGTGAAGTGAGCACATTGATGGCAGATGAGTTTTCAATGAAAAGAAATGTGAAGTGATGCATTTTGGTAGGAAGAACAGTGAAAGACAATATAAAATAGGGGGCATGCTTCTAAGGGGGTACAGGAACAGGGCGACCTGAATATATAGGCTCACAGATCATTGAAAGTGGCAGGGCAGGTAGCAAGAACATTAAATAAAGCACATAATGTACTTGGCTTAATTAGCAGGGGCATAGGGTACACAGCAAGCAGGTGATGTTAAAGACGTAAAAGACACTTGTTAGACCTCAGCTGGAGCATCGTGTATAGTTCTGGGTGCCACATTATGGAAAGGATGCGAAAGCAGTGCAAAGTGCAGAAGCGGTTTACAAGAATGGTTCCAGGGATGAGCAATTTTAGTTCTGAGGATAGATTGAAGAAGTTCAGACTGTTCTCTTTGGAGAGAAGAAGGCTAAGAGGAGATCTGAGAGAGGTTTTCAAAATGATGAGTGGTTGGATGGATAGTGAGAAACTGTTCCCCTCATAAAAGGAACAAGAACAACAGGGCACAGATTTAAACTGATTTAAAGGGTTGAGCTGCAGGTGCAGATTCTAAATTTTCTTTAGAGAGAAGAAATGATCTTATTATCTCCATAAGCTGATGTTTTGGACATGAAAATATTGTTGATACTTGTTCATTTCATTTACCATTATATATTTGGAGCAAGATATCATTATGATTACCTAAAATTAAATGTTTTCTTGATAATTACACAGAATCCCTACAGTGCAGAAAGAAACCATCCAGCCAATGAGTTTGCACCGACACTCTGAAGAGCTCTGGTCCAGACCCAGCTTCTTACCCTATCCCCGTAACCCCAACCATGGCTAATCCACCTAGAGTGCACATCCCTGGACACAATATGGCCAATCCACCTAACCTGCACATCTTTGGACCATGAGAGGAAACAGAGCACCCAGTGGAAACCCACGCAGCCAGGTGGAAAACGTGCAAACTGCAATTAGACACTCACCCAAGGCTGGATTCAAACCTGAGTCCCTGGCGCTATGAGGCAGCAGTGCTAACCACTGCATACTGACTGAAATTATTGAGTGGAAGAATTACTGAAATTTATGTAAAATTTAAAACTATACTGAGATATAAAAGGAGACAAAAAAAGTGTACATTTTTTTCCTTTATGTTTTCTCTCCATGATAAAGGATCTACTGGAAAATAAAGTAATACAACAGTAGAATAGCAGTAAGAAATCCACAAATAGATAAGAAAATGCAAAATCATTTGAAAGCCAAGTATCAGCTATTAATAGTACTGTTAATAGGAAATAGACAATGACACATGGGCAATTGCTGTCTGATGGTTGCTGAGCTCGGAGTTGGGACAGAAGTAGCTCCTAATAGCAGTTTTCCTGACTGAGCAGTCCATTTCAGCAGCCCCCCCGTTCGCCATATTTGAAAAGGGGATAAGAAAAAGGGGCCTCAAGTATAAGTTAAGTCCCAAACTGACCTCAACAGGAAATGATATCCAGTGGGATCACCATCATTGCAACTAAAAGCACAGGTATCTTTTGTACCTGGAAGGTGCATATCCTTGTGGACAATCAAAACAATGAACACTTTGAATGAAGAACCATCATTGTATGTTAGCAGCTTGCAAGATATAACATTGGTATTACTGTCCTCAGGGAAACCAGAGCCACCGCTCAAAGCCAGCTTAGGTAGGAAGGAAGGAGGAGAATACACTTTCTTCTGGAAAGGAAAATCAGAACAAGATTTTCATATTCACTGAATTGGATATGGCAATCAAAAATAGATCTGCAAATTGTTACGTTCCCAGCTGATGTTGTTACCAGCCAAGTCAGATCCCAGACAGGCATGCGGCTTTATAGATCGTATTTAGATTTGTTTAGTTTTAACAAAGTGATTTCTCACTGAATCACGGGTATGTAATTTTACTTGAACGTTAGAAGTTTATTAACAAAAGAAATGAATATAAATAGAATCAACCAAACATCTACTTGCAATACAAATTCAAATATTTTTAAACACAATAAAAGTATAGACACAGTAATTGCAATACTTCTTTACAAATTAAAATAAAAACAGAACTGAAACAAAAAGAAAACTGAAAAAACAAAGAAAATTTAAAAAGAAAGCTCTTCTACAGTACCCGAAACACATCCCCAGTACAGTACCCAAAACAAAACACAATTCGTACAATACTCATACCAGAGTCCCTGTATCTAACATCTTGGTAGGTTTAGGCTATCTGTGACTTCTACTTTTAGACTGGAACCACCAATATCTTCCCAAAACTAACGTACGCATGCATCAATGCAGTGAGCTTTAAAAAACTCTGGAGGGCAACATTTCTAGTCTCAGACCAACACTTATTCTTCACTCTAAGGTAACCTAGTTCAATATATCTTTCCCTTCTCAGAAGCACAGGTCTACACAGCCATCCTATTCCAAACAGCTCACAGGACTATCAAAACCTCAAAGTAATCTCTCCCTCTAATCTACAGATGTTTCCCTTAAGCTTAATAAAAGTTCCAGAAATCTCTAACAAACCTTGAGGCTACATTATTTAACTTACTGGGTCATAAAACAAACAAAAGCCATTAGTGGTTCACACGAATCCATTCACACTAAAATAAGCCCTCAAAACAGTTTTAAAAGAAATCACCAAGGCTACAAAAATATTTATGAGTTAATAATTATCTTCAGACACACAGAAAACTCAGCAGTTAATAAGTGAACAACCAGTAACCCAAGAATATAATAACTAACATTATATGAATCCCATAGTTTACATCACAAAATATACTTGTAGAAATTCCAACTGGCATTAACTAACATATCATCCTACATATTCCACTTAGGGAGGAAACCACTGGGCCACAGTGATCAATACTTATAAGACCATAAGACCATAAGACATAGGAGCAGAAATTAGGCCATTCAGCCCATCGAGTCTGCTCCACCATTCAATCATGCCTGATAAGTTCCTCAACCCCATTCTCTTGCTTTTCTCCCCGTAACCCTTGATCTCCTTGATAATCAAGAACCTATCTATCTCAGTCTTAAATGTACTCAATGACCTGGTCTCCACAGCCTCCTACAACAGTGAATTCCATAGATTCACCACTCTCTGGCTGAAGAAGTTTCTCCTTATTTCCATTCTAAAAGGTCTTCCCTTTACTCTAAGGCTGTGCCCTCGGGTCCTAGTCTCTCCTACCAATGGAAGCATTTTCCCAACATCCATTCTGTCCAGGCCATTCAGTATTCTGTAAGTTCCAATTAGATCCCCCCTCATCCTTCTAAACTCCAATGAGTATAGTCCCAGAGTCCTCAAACGTTCCTCATATGTTAAGCTTTTCATTCCTGGGACCATTCTCATGAACCTCCTCTGAACCTGCTCCAGGGCCAGTACATCCTTCCTGAGATATGGGGTCCAAGACTGCACACGATACTCCAAATGTGGCCTGACCAGAGCCTTATAGAGCCTCAGTATTACATCCCTGCTTTTATATTCAAGTCCTCTCAAAATAAATGCCAACATTGCATTTGCCTTCCTGACTACTGACTCAACCTGCAAGTTTACCTTGAGAGAATCCTGGACTACAACTCCCAAGTATCTCTGTGCTTCAGACGTCTGAATTTTTTCCCCATTTAGAAAATAGTCCATGCTTTTATTCATCTTAAAAAAGTGCATGACCTCACACTTTCCCACATTGTACTCTATTTGCCATTTCTTCGCCCACTCTCCTAACCTGGACAAATCCTTCTGCAGCCTCCCCACCTCCTCAATACTACCTGTCCCTCCACCTATCTTTGTGTCGTCTGCAAACTTAGTCAGAATGTCCACAGTTCCTTCATTGAGATCATTAATGTATAAAGTGAAAAGTTGCGGTTCCAACACTGATCCTTGCGGAAGACCACTTGTCACCGGCTGCCATCCTGAGAAGGGCCCTTTTATCCCCATTCTCTGCTTTCTGCCAGACAGCCAATCTTCTATCCATGCTAGCACCTTGCCTCTAACACCATGGGCCCTTATCTTACTCAGCAGCCTCCTGTGCGGCACCTTGTCAAAGGCCTTCTGGAAGTCTAAGTAGATTATATCCATTGGCTCTCCTTGGTCTACCCTGCTCGTTACTTCCTCAAAGAATTCTAGCAGATTTGTCAGGCATGACCTCCCCTTGATGAAACCATGCTGACTTTTCTCTATTTTACCATACACTTCCAAATATTCAGAAATCTCATCCTTTACAATGGACTCCAAAATCTTACCCACGACTGAGGTTAGGCTAATCAGGCTGTAATTTTCCATCTTTTGCCTTACTCCCTTTTTAAACAAGGGTGTCATGTTAGCGATTTTCCAGTCCTCTGGGGCCCTCCCTGACTCTAACGATTCCTGAAAGATCACCAGTAACGCTTCCACTATCTCTTCCGCTATCTCCTTTAGAACTCTGGGGTGTAGTCCAGCTGGTTTATCCACCTTCAGGCCAATCAATCAGTTTTAATAGCACCTTTTTCTTGGTGATGGCCACCATACTCAGCTCTGCCCCCTGCCTCTCTTGAATTTTTGGGAGATTACTTGTCTTTCACCGTGAAGACTGACGTGAAGTAATTATTCAGTTCCTCAGCCATTTTCCATGTTCCGCACTACTATCTCTCCACCGTCATTTTCAAGTGGTCCAATGTCCACTTTTGCCTCTCTTTTGCCCTTTATATATCTAAAGAAAGTCTTAGTCTTTTTTTGTTACCGTCTGTTGGTCTTTGTAAGCTTCCCAGTCCTCTGGTTTCCCACTGCCCTTCGCCACATTATATGCTTTCTCTTTTGCTTTTATACTATCCCTGACTTCTTTAGTCAGCCATGGTTGCCTCATCCTCCCCGTACCATGCTTCTTTTTCCTAGGGATGTATTTTTGCTGCGTCTCCTGAATTATTCCCAGAAACTCCTGCCATCGCTGTTCCATGATCTTTCCTGCTAGGCTCCTCTTCCAGTCAATTCTGCCCAGCTCCTCCCTCATACCTCTAGTCGCCTTTATTCAGCTATAATACTGCTCCTCTGATTCTATCTTCTCCGTCTCAAATTGCAGAGTAAATTGTATTGTGTTACGGTCACTGCCTCCTAAGGGTTCCTTTACCTTAAGCTCCCTTATCAAGTCTGCCTCATTGCACAACACTAAATCCAGTATTGCCTGTTCCCTTGTGGGTTCCACCACGAGCTGCTCCAAAAAGCCATCTCGTAGATACTCCACAAACTCCTTTTCTTGCAATTCACTACCAACATGATTTTCCCAGTCCACCTGCATATTGAAATCCCCCATGATCACTGTGACTTTGCCTTTCTTACATCTTTTCTATCTCCTGGTGTATCTTGCGCCCCAGATCCTGACTACTCTTTGGAGGCCTGTACACAACTTCAACTACGGTTTTTTTTAACCTTTGCGGTTCCTCATTTCTACCCACATAGATTCTACACCATCTGACCCAACTTCGTTTCTTCCTATTGATTTAATTCCATTTCTCACTAACAAGGCAACCCCACATCCTCAGCCCACCTGCCTATCTTTTTGATAGGATGTATATCCTTGGATATTCAGTTCCCAATCCTGATCCCCTTGCAGCCACGTCTCCATGATGCCTACCACATCATACCTGCCAATTTGAATCTGTGCCATAAGCTCATTTACCTTATTTCTTGTACTGCGTGCATTCAGATAAAACACCTTCAGTCCTGTATTATCCCTCCCTCTTCTCATTGTCATTCATTTTTCCAGAGTTTGATTGCTAGACCTTTCCTAACACTCTGTCCTATTTGTGTGTGTGCTGGAGACTTTAATAACCTCTCCTGAGTTATCTTTTCACAGGCTACATTAATAACAAATCCAGAATTATTTTATGTAGATCTGGATTTTGCATTGGCAGTCATCCCAAGACAAGCCAAATTGATGCTTTGGAGAAAGTTTAATGGCAAATTTGCCTGCAACTATAATGGCTAGAAGGATACCACTGGGAATGGAGGAGGGGGTATCAAATGCCAATATTCTTCTCATTCTCACCAAGTGCATAAACATGATCTTAATATGACAAATATACTCTCTTTGGTCAGAAAGTTAAATGCAAGACAACATGGAAACACCACCGTCCCCCATCTGACAGCCCATGCCTGGGAGGGTGGGATGATGTGCACATCATCTAAGCCATGTGAGATGCAAATAACTAGGCAGACCACAAACTTCTATGCATCATCATGAACATTCACTGTGCATTCAAACACTGAAAACCTTCAAAGAAATCTAGGATTATTCTTCCCTATTCATTTGTGGGATGCGGGCATCACTGGCTGGCCAGCATTTCTTGCCCATCAGAAGGTGGTGGTGAGCTGCCTTCTCGAACCGCTGCAGTCCACCTGCTGTAGGTTGACCCACAATGCCATTAGGGAGGGAATTCCAGGATTTTGATCCAGTGACAGTGAAGGAACGGCAATATACGGATGGTGAGTAGCTTGGAGGGGAACTTGGAGGTGGTGGTGTTCCCATAGGTTTGCTGCCCTTGTCCTTCTAGATGCGTGTGGTCATTGGTTTGGAAGGTGCTGTCTCAGGATCTTTAGTAAATTTCTGCAGTGCATCTTGTAGATAGTACACACTGCTGCTACTGAGTGTTGGTGGTGGAGGGAGTGAATGCTTGTGGATGTAGTGCTAATCAAGTGGGCTGCTTTGTCCTGGATGGTGTCAAGCTCCTTGAGTGTTGTTGGGGCTGCACTCATCCAGGCAAGTGGGGAGTATTCCATCACACTCATGGCTTGTGCCTTGTAGATAGTGGGCAGGCTTTGAGGAGTCAGGAGGTGAGTTACTTGCCACAGTATTCCCAGCTGCTGATCTGCTCTTGTAGCCACTGTATTTATGTGGTGAGCCCGGTTGAGTCTCTGATAACACCCAGGATATTGATAGTGGGGGAATCAGTGATGGCGACACCATTGACTGTCAAGGGGTGGTGGTAAAATTGTCTGTTATTGGTGATGGTCTTAGCCTGGCATTTGTTTGGCACAAATGTCACTTGCGAGCCCAAGCCTGGATATTGTCCAGATCTTGTTGCATTTGAACAAGGACTACTTCATTATCTGAGGAGTCATGAATGCTGCTGAACATTGTGCAATCATTAGCGAACATCCCCACTTCTGACCTTACGATGGAGTGAAGGTCGTTGATGAAGCAGCTGAAGATGGTTGGACCGAGAACACTACCGTGAGCAACTCCCTGCAGAAATGTCCTGGAGCTGAGATGATTGACCTCCAACAATCACAACCATCTTCCTATGTGTCAGGTATGACTCCAACCACCGGAGAGTTTGCCCCCAATACCCATTGATTCCAGTTTTGCTAGGGCTCCTTGATGCCACACTCAGCTGAATGCAGCCTTGATGTCAAGAGCTGTCACTCTCACCTCACCTCTGGAATCCAGCTCTTTTGTCCATGTTTGAACCAAGTCTGCAATGAGGTCAGGAGCTGACTGGCCCTGGCAGAACCCAAACTGGGCGTCACAAAGCAAGTTATTGCTGAGCAGGTGTTGCTTGACAGCACTGTTGATGACACCTTCCATCACTTTACTGATGATTGAGAGTAGACTGAAGGTGCAGTAAACAGCCAGGTTGGGTTTGTCCTGCTTTTTGTGTACAGGACCATACTTGGGCAATTGTCCACATTGCCGGGTAGATATCAGTGTTGTAACTGAACAGCTTGGCTAGGGGAGTGGTAAGTTCTGGAGCGCAACTCTTCAGTACGATTGCTGGATGGTGTCAGGGCCCATAGCCTTTGCAGTATCCAGTGTCTCCAAACATTTCTTGATGTCACATGGAGTGAATCGAATTGGCTAAAGACTGGTATCTGTAATGCTGGGAACCACTGGAGAAAGCTGAGATGCATCATCCACTCGGTACTTCTGGCTGAAGATTGCTGCAAATGTTTCAGCCTTATCTTTTGCACTGATGTGCTAGGCTCTTCAATCATTGAGGGTGGGGATATTTGTGGAGCCTCCTCCTCCAGTGAGTTGTTTAATTGTCCACCACCATTCAGGACTGGATGTGGCAGGACTACAGAGCTTAGATCTCATCAGTTGGTGGAGGGGTTGTTTAGCTCTGTCTATAATTTGCTGCTTTCGCTGTTTGGCATGCAAGGAGTCCTATTTGGTGGCTTCCCCAGGTTGATACCTCATTTTAAGGTATGCCTGGTGCTGCTCCTGGCATGTCCTCCTGCACTCTCCATATGAAAGCAAGTGTCAATAACAGTTCTAATCTTGTTATCTTGCTCTGACAAGATCAAGCCTGTGAACCAAGAGATGCACTCAGGTTATTATATTTGAACCTCGCAGTCACAAAGACTGAGTCAAAGAGAATGGTCAAGAAATATGCATAATTTTGAATTGGAAAAGCTAGCATTCATTATGTCTTCATATTAGCCTACACCACAGTGGACAGGAAAAGTATATTTACAACTCAGTTCCAAAGTGCAGAGAATTAAGTGTCACCAAGAATATGGGTGAGGAGTAAAGGCCTACAGTGTCTAATGCTACACAGATTAATACGATAGAACTATCTTTGTAGCTTCCCCTGAAGACTTCCCCAGGATGATGCAGGTGCAACACCAGGCACAGCTAAAAATGAGGTATTAACCTGGTGAAGCTACCAAACAGAACTACTTGCGTGCCAAACAGCATGAGATCAAGTGATAGACAGAACTCAGCAACCCCACAACTAACATTTTAGATTTAAGATCTGCAGTCCTACCACATCCAGTCGTGAATAGTCATGGACAATTAAACAAAGCACTGGTAGGACAAAGCTCCACAAATATCCCCATTCTCAATAGCAGGACAGCCCAGCATATCAGTGCAAAACATAACGCTAGAACATTTACAACAATCTGGACCCTTCTTGTAAACTTTTGACATTGGTACCTACTTTTAGCAGGTGTCCTTGGAGATTAAAGGCTTCATGTTGGACAGCAGAACTAACTGTTTCTATAGGTAACTAAAGGGTCACGGCCATATCTTGTTTCCTGTTTAAGTAAAGTAGTAAGCTGGGTCTAAATTGTAACTTCATTCTTCCACTGGCCAAAAGGCTCATTTTCAGCAAACACATGTGGGCAATTGAGCCCTCAAAGTTTACGTTTTGAATCAACCTTTTCTGATTACCAGATCTCCATGTTCCTACAATCTATTCAAATCCAATTAACTCAATTAATATCAATGACCTGTTCCCTCATTCCCTTATGTCTCAGGCATTCCTTCTGACCATTTTAGATGATAACATTGACTGAGTTACAGTCAAGATTCTGCTATTCTGCAGTGCTGCAGGACCTAATCAATTCATCTAAAAATTTACATAGGGCCTTGGTTTATTATCTCATTCAACAAAACTGCACTTGCTCAAAGCAATCAAGCCTCTCAAGCAGAGATTGACCAATGACCTATTCACACAGAAGTGCGAGTGCTACCAATGATGTAAGGTTACCCCTGCATCTCCTAAGCTGAACCAAGAAGAGATGAATGAAATACTGGAAGAGCTGTCTGCACTTGGTAGAAATTGCTACCTTGAGGAGAAAAGGCAAAAAAAAAGGTAAAAATAAAGCTGACCCATATAACTAGTGAAGGAAAAATAGACAGCCTCCTTCAAATTCTCACAGAGCATTACCTTGTTGAATGACGGTTTCTCCTGCAATGTGGGTAACTGGAAACATGGCATCAAAGATATCACTGCAAGGGAATGAAAATGGAAAAAAAAAATTAAACAGTTTGAAACCTTCATAACACAAAATTCAGATTTCCTTGGCAAACTAAACACTGATCATTGAAATAATCGTTTCAATTTCTAAAACAAAAGTTTTACATCATCAAAATTTCACCCTATTAAAGCATTATTGACAGACTTTTTCAAATGAATGAACATAAAATGCAAGATCCTATCAACTATACCATTTGGCTCAGCCACACCTCAAAATGCCTTCCACATTGCTTAAATGTCAACTGTCTCTACCAATTAAGATTCATTGCTAATAAGTACATCCTTCACTAACATATAGAACTGTTTCAAATCCTCTCTTGAACGTATAACTTTTTCATTATTTACATAACAGTCAAATCATCCAAACATATCGCATGACAGTCACTGGCAGCGTCCCTTATTCTTGCAAGAGAAGGTGATACACAATTGAAGGCTGCAGCAGTTAACTGGAATGGGAGCAGCATGCTGGTATGTTCTAAGCTCCGTGTAGGAAACAATTTCGGTTATTATGAGAAAGATCATTGCTAAGTTTATTGCGAATGGCAGGATGGAAATCATTAAAGATCTTGGTATCATCATACTGAAACCGGCATCTCCTATTCCACTTCCTCTTCATCCCTTCTGATTTACATGATACAGCTGGGACAAGGATAATGAATTAATAATGCCTCTCCATTAAATCCTGCTCACTACAACTTTAGTTTTGGGCCTTTTCTTTCAGATGATCAGGAAGTGAAGAAATATCAAGGAAGCAATGACACAGATACAGAGTACCAGTTCAGATAATATTGCACATATCTTAGAGAATAAATTAGAACTGTGATCTGCATGTGGTGAGACACTATGCGTGCTCTGTATCTTAAGCAAAAGACAAGGATAACACAGGTTAATGCCTGCTGGAGAACAAGGTCACCAGTTCTATTGCAGAGGTCTTCAGCAGGCAATCTTTAGAAGACGACTGACCACACTCATAGAATCAAGAGACACATAGCACAGAAACACACCCTTCAGTCCAACTTATCTATGCTGACCAGATACCCTAAATAAATCTAGTCCCATTTGCAAGAATTTGGTCCATATCCCTCTAAACCCTCCCTATTCATATATTCATCCAGCTGCCTTTTAAATGTTGTAATTGTACCAGAATCTACCACTTCTGCTGGCAGTTCATTCCATTTCATCTGCGTGAAAAGGTCCCTTTTAAACCTTTCCCCTTGCGCCTTAAACCTATGCCCTCTAGTAGTCGAGTCCCCTGCCCCAGGGAAAAGTCCTTGTCTATTTACCCTATCCATGCCCTTCATGATTTTATAAACCTCTGTAAGGTCACCCCTCAACCCCTGATGCTCCAGGGAAAATAGCCCCAGCCTATTCAGCCTCTCCCTGTAGCTCAAATCCTCCAACCCTGGCAACATCCTTGTAAATCTTTTCTGAACCCTTTCAGGTTTCACAACACCATTCCTATAGCAGAATTGCACACAGTATTCCAACAGTGGCCTAACCAATGTCCTGCACAGCCGCAACATGACCTCCCTACTCCTAGACTCAATGCACTGACCAATAAAGGCAAGTATACCAAACACCTTCTTCACTAGCCTATCTACCTGCGATTCCACTTTCAAGGAACAATGAACCTGCACTCCAAGGTCTCTTTGTTCAGCAACACTCCCCAGGACCTTACCATTAAGTGTATACGTCCTGCCAGTATTTGCCTTTCCAAAATGCAGCACCTCACATTTATCTAAATTAAACTCCATTTGTGACTCCTTGGCCCCATCTGATCAAGATCCTGCTGTACTCCGAGGTAACCTTCTTCGCCGTCCACTACACCTCCAATTTTGGGGTCATCTGCAAACTTACTCACCATACCTCCTACGTTCACATCCAAATGACAAAAGGCAGTGGACTCAGCACCGATCCTTGTGGCACACTGCTGGTCACAGGCCTCCAGTCTGAAAAACAACCCTCCACCACCAGCTTCTGTTTTCTACTTTCGAGCCAATTCTGTATCCAAAGGGCTAGTTCTTCCTGTATTCAATGTGATCTAAACTTGCTAACCAGTCTACCATGAGGAACCTTATCGAACGCCTTACTGAAGTCCATTGAGGTCACGTCCACAGCTCTATCCTCATCAATCCTCTTTGTTACTTCTTCAAAATACTCAAATCATGTTTGTGAGGCACGATTTCCCATACACAGTCAGGTTGGCTGTCCCTAATCAGTCCTTGACTTTCCAAATACACGTAAATCCTGTCCTTCAGGATTCCCTCCAATAACTTGCCTACCAGTGATGTCAGGCTCACCAGTTTAGTGTTCCCTGGCTTTTCCTTACCACCTTTCTTAAATAATGCCACCACATCAGCCAACCTCCAGTCTTCCGGCACCTCACCCGTGGCTATCAATGATACAAATATCTCAGCAAGGGGCTTAGCAATCACTTCACTAGCTTCTCACAGAGTTTAAGAGTATATCTGATCAGGTCTCAGGGATTTATCCACTGTTATGCATTTTAAGACACCCAGCACCTGCTCCTCTGTAATATGGACATTTTCCAAAATGTTGCTATTTATTTCCTCACATTCTCTATCTTCAATATCCTTTTCACTAGAGACAACAAATGCTTGGTGCATTGGAAAGTTTACCAGAAAGCCTTGGATCAATGTTATGACTGAGAAGGGAGAAGTGCATTGTCTTCCTACTACTTTACAGATCACAACATAAATTTGAGTATTGCTGAGAAAAGACCCATTTTGTTGAAGCTTTTTGTCTTGCTTTCATAATCACAATGTATAAGAATACCAATTTAAGAGGAAAACCACCATTTGGTGAGTGGAGAGTGCTGATTTGTTCGTGAGCAGACTCTGTTAGAGGTGTGACCATTGAAAATGCAGCAGTTAATGATAGATAGTTAACTGCCAGACTTGGGTTTAAATTTTAACCAGGTAACTTGATTCCTACTGATCAAGTCATTGTCCTGAGAAATGAACCATTTAAAAAAACGGCACCGTGCATCTACATATTCGTTCTCTCTGCCTACGAAGAAAAGAACCTGTATACTGGTATATCTAATTTCCAATGTATATAATCGCACCAAAGTGACAACACTAAATGGTTTGTTAGTGTAACTCTTTATGCATGCAGGATTGTCCAGCATATGTCCAATTGCAGAATCACATCTAAATGTTGGATAGTTGTTGGTTTTTAAAGTGCCAGCACCTTGTGTCTGATCAGTACCCTGCTTGTTGTGAATAGCCAAAGCAAAAATGCTACTGCATGTCAGACATACAGCCCTAAGATTGTCATCTGTGATACTGAAAAGTGCCCAGCATACCTCAGATTACTCATATGGCATCTCAATAGTTTGAGAAACAGGTAAAGCTAGCTGTTTCAGGTTCTTACTATGTTATCAACACAAATGGAGTTTGCCTCTAATCACATGATACTGTGACGCCAAATAGACTTTCTGCCTATCAATCTAATAAGCGACATGTTTCTATGAATTTCAGTGCTAGTGTAATATTAGACATGTAGACTGCATGTTCCAACGATTCTGACAGATCATATCAAACAGCACTTCCCTTTGGCTGTACACAAGAAGCAAGATACTCATCACATAGCCCATGAAATAGCAATCTATAGTATTTCTTAACATTTGGGCATCTGATGAACCACTATCCACTCTGTTCACAGATCTGTAATGACGTCTTTGTTTAGGATGTCTTTGTATTGTTGTACTGATCACTTCATGTAATTTACTAAGATGATTCGCTTAGGAATTCTGCACTTATCTGTGGAAAATGTGGCCTGCTCATTTAAGTTGAATACTGTGGAGATGCTGCAGTTCAGTGCTGAACCTCACTGTTTGAGAATTGTCCTGCTTGAACTCTCATGATGGACATCTAGTGCTGCTGATGGAGAAGATTCAGAACTTTGACGTAGCACCTTTTATAAACCAAGGATTTTGCACCATTCAGCATAACAGCAAGGACATTGGTCAGGTAAAGTTGATGCAATACTGTTTCTGACACAATCATGCAGAATGTACTTTCTGCATGTGCGCACAAATATTTGCCAATTACGAAATTTGTTCTCCAACCTTGAGAATGATACCATCAGCAGTTATATCTTGTGTTTCTCTACACATGCCAGATCCCAACTTTGGTCCTGGAAACTTTAGTAGCACAAATATCAATACTGATTGCTGTCTTTCAATGGCATTATCAGCATTGAATCCCACATGATCAGCATCCTGGAGTTGCCATTAATCAGAAACTGAACTACATCAGCATATCAATATAGTGGACATTTTCAAGACAGATTAATTCTCTTGATCACCACCTTCAGCATTCACTCCCTCCATCAACTGACAGTGGTGATTGCAGTCTGCATGATATACAAGATACTCTACAGTAATTCACCAAGGCTCCTACACTGACACTTGCTGAACCTGTGGCCTCTACTACCTAAAATAAGGGTAAGGGCATCAGAGGTATGTAAACACTACCACCTACAAGTTCCCTCCAAACCGTACACTGCTGACCTGGAATTACATTGCTGTTCCTTCCCTCTTGCTGTGTCAGAATCCAGAAACTCCCTGAAGCACTTTGGGAGTACTCCCATTGGAGAGACATAAGGGAGAACCAGTGGATGTGGTGTATTTGGATTTTCAGAAGGCTTTTGATATTGTTGCTCATAAAAGGTTATTGGGCAAAGCTAACATGCGGGTTAGGGGATAATATACTGGCATGGAGCAAGAATTGGTTGACAGACAGGAAACTAAGTGAGATCAAATGGATCTTTTCCTAAGTGGCAGTCAACGATTAGTGTATTAAGTCAAGTCTAGGAGAAGCTGGTATGTGTCAATGGCTTGAAATCTACAAGTAGTATTTCATCTTCCACTCCATTCCACACAGACTTTTAAAAATTTTAAACAGCATAAAGCACCAAAAATATGCAAAATTGTAGCAACATACAGAGGATATCAACCAGCAACTAAGTAACTGATGAACCATTTAAACAGTACTGGTGGTCTTTCCTACTAAAGGCGCATCAGTTGTACAAGCTTCACAGAAAGTATCAGCTGGAATATTGAGCTTTAAAATGGCAGCACTGGTCAAATCAGTATTGCCTGTTGATTGACACTCACTGTTTAACTGCTATAATATGACCAATGCAAGTTGACTTTGCACATGCCATATGTACACCAAGGTGATGCATAGTGTCCTTTTGCATAAAAACTGTACAACAGACTCTAGCTAACTCATATTGTCATAGATAATTTTTGAGACATTCATAATTTTAGTGAATTTGGACTTAATTTATAAATGGCATGTCAATATCAGTGCACAGGACATCCGGAATAATCTGCATTCCAGTATGCAGAATTTTGGAAGCAAAGATATATCATTTCGTGCATTAGGTTAATATACAGTTGTGTTCTGGGTTACCATTCTTAAAGTTATTTTAAGAAACTTGGGCTTAGTTTTTGAATAACTTCCATATGATAAAAAAAATGACTCTTGCATTTTCAGGAACCATAAATCTCAGCCAAGTTGACCATTGATGTTATTACTGTGGCTTATCTAGTAGCCACTCACGGCTTTGTCATAAATTCCTTGTGGAAAACAAATAGGTGAAATTTTATTTTCCAGTATTCTCGATTTGCCTTAGAAGATCCTAGGTCCCTATTCTGTAATGTTCAGAAGAGCAGTTTGAGGTAAACCAGAGTATGCTTCAGTTATGGCAGCACGTACTTAAGCCCTGATCAAACCAGTATGACTGCTTCTCCAATAGTAATTCAAAAAGAAAAGCCGATTAGTCTTGTCTAGCTTTGATTCATAGGACTTCTTTGAGTTTGAGATTCTTCAGTACCCTGGCTGAAGCAAACCCAGCAGAATTAAACTGACAGGAAGAGTTACAGAGATAGTAGGAACTGCAGATGCTGGAGAATCCGAGACAACAAGG
>NC_063352.1:16793326-16836706 GCF_021869965.1 Rhincodon typus | reverse complement strand
CTAGGCCCGAAACGTCAGCCTCTCTGCTCCTATGATGCTGCTTGGCCAGGAAGAGTTACAGCTTCAGTACATTGATATTTTTGTTTAGGTCATCATGTTTCTGTGTAAAGTGTTTTTAAGGGCATGTGGTTCACTTTGCAAATAAATAATTCCGTATGTAAAGTTTGAATTATGGCTTAGTTTAAAAGTACACGACAAAACAATATTCATTACTAGGGAGGTGGTCGGTTCCACATTAATGTTACAGGAATTAAAGGTGAGACAATGGCTCAGTGGCATTATTGCTAGACTATTGATCTGATGAACAGTCATCCAGACTTGAAACATTAACTTGCTCTCTCTCCATGGATGTTGTCTTACCTCTGTGATCTCCTGCATTGGCCGTTTTCAGTATTAATTGAGATCCCGGGTCTGAATCCCAGAATGGCAGATGCCAGAATTTTGCAATTGTGCAAAGTTAATAAATGATTACAAACAGTATTAAAATGACAAACTGAAAATTTAGATTAAGATTCGACAAAAATTTAGGAACTGTATGGAGACTATTCTACATCCTAACCCTGCCTGAGCTGATAACAATTAAACATTGACTGGTACCTAATATCTGGCCTCTTGCGATGACTGTCTTTAGTGATGTGCACCCATCTAAATTCCTCAAAAGAAGAATTCCAGGGATGGTGGGGTTATGCTATTAGAAAAGACAGGTTAAGATTCTATTCACTGGAGTTCAGAAGAATGTGGGGCAACATGATTGATACATAACATCTTGGGGGACATAACAGGATAGGATGTTTCCTCCTGTCGGAGTGACTAAAAATGAGGAGTCACCCATTTAAGGCAGATGTGGAGAAATGTCTTCTCCACCACCAAGGGCAGTTAAGGCAGAATTATTAAATATATTTAAAGACAGAAGTGGATAGTATTGTCCAAAGGTGTAAGGATCGGAAAGGTTTAATACTGAGAAATACTTTGTGCATCACCCACTATGATATCGTATGGGCTTGGTGGCATACCACCTTAGGCTCTCAGAGTACAAGATCTACCATTTAGACATTTCTTAGTCTCTGGAACAATATTCATCACATCTGTGTAACTTGCACATGGTTGCCATCATGCAGTAATCTACACCTTATTTAAGACTATAACTTCTTGTTAGACTACCAAGTGGTTTTCCTTCAACACATCAGACCCAAAACATAGTGTCCCTCATTACCCTGAAAAAACTTGGTGGCAACAAAATTGCCTAATATTGGCAAAAAAGGGGAGTTCACACGTGATGGGCAGCAGTCTGGATTGCTTATACAACAGATTCTTGACTATCTTAGTCATTTTAGGATGCTTTTCCCAAACTGCATTTTATTAGACAGTAATTAATTTCATCACCATATTAATGTGATTACTTAAAAAGACTTGAAGGTGAAACATTCAACAGAGAAATGTACCAGTGAACTGGAGGTACACCAAGTGTGATGTTTTGGAAGCACACATTACCCATTGTTTCCCTTCTTTTGAGATTCTGATATCCTAATAGGTGATTTAATTGATAGTGCTGAGGGCAATTTATGGAGATGTTGACAGCATTCTTAAAATTTTATAGCAGAGATAACTTGTAAGGTAATATTTCTACATTAATTAAAATCTCTCAATTGTGGTTACTGAGATGAAATTATTGCTACTTTGAGTGTATATGTACCTAAAAGCCATTTTACATTAACTTTCTGAATTGAAGTTCTGTGAATGGTTTCTCCAGACTTCAAAATTCAAGATTTCATAAGTACTGTGTAACTAAGGTCAACTGAATTCCAATCAAACCCAAGAGCTCCCTCAACAATCTCCACCCACAGACATTGGGTTGGGAAGCTAAGTTTACCATTAGCCACAAAACATCGAGCCGAAAAGTTGGCTGCATGTATTGAGATTACTATTCCCAGTAACAAAGTATCTGATTGGGTAACTGCATTTCAGTCACATCAGAAGACTAAAGTGACTGGGCTTAAATTTACAAATGTAATTTGCATGTCCTCATGCAATAAACTGTATTCTGTTAGAGAAAAACAAACCACAGTTCTAACACTGTTAAAAGTCTCAACAAAGAAATGATACAAGATGGACCACCTGGCATCAACCTAGGCACTGGAAATGACAACAGCAAAGACAGATCCTGCAAAGTCCTCCTTGCTAACATCTGGGGTGGGGGGGTTTGGGCCAAAATTGGGAGAGCTGTCAAACAAACTAGTCAAGCAACAGTCTGACATTGTCTGTAAGGTATGATCCCATGTGTGTAACTACGTTCCAGACACCACCATCAGGAGCAAGAGTTGGCAGACAGTTCGGCTGCTTACTTAAATTTTCAAACGGTGTGTAATCCAAACTGAAGTCCAGTCCCAGTTTATTTAAAATGTTTATTGTCTGATGAAATTATGAACACACAACTATGATGAATAAACAGTACCTGTGCAGTTAGATCAAATCGTTGGCAAGAGTCATGATGCAAACTAAAAGTCAAACAGCAGCACCTATTTCTAAAGATCTTCATTTTAATGATATTGTATTATAATAATAAAAGGAAGCAAACAAGTTATTGAGCTAAATGTCAGACCTCTGGACACACTGGCTGAAAATCTAAGGTACGGTTACCATTTTGACATCAATTAAGGTCTTAACATGCAGACTTCACCTGATCTACGAGCGATAACTTCACAACAGTAGAAGCAAGATAGATCCTGGGGGGATTTGACAAGGTAAATTCCAGCAGAATGCTTCCTTTTGAAGTGGAATCCAGAGCTTGAAGTGGGGCATGGTTTAAAAGTAAAGGTGTCTTGAATTTAAGTAGAAGACGAGGAGGAATTTCTATTCTCAGTTTGTTAGTCTTTTGTTATAACCAGGTGGGTGGTTTGGTTCCGCACTTTTTAAAACCTTCTTAGTTATTCACAACAAATATCTTTACTTCAGCATGCACCTTTATGTCACATCAAGTTGTGAGGTAGTTAACACGATCAAAATGAGTCAATTAAAAGTCTGAGTGAAAGGCGAAAGACTTGTATTACAAGCTAACTCAGAAAAAAAAGCCACACCAGATGCACAAACACAGTAAGTTTTAATAAACTTGTTAAAGTTTTGGTACATACGGGAAGAATAAGGGTTATATTTTCTTTAAAAAACTTTTTAAAAAGTGAGTCCTCGCGGTATCGTCTTGAACCAATGGCTACAATTGTTTATTTGTTGACTGGTATCCACAGCATAGTTCGTGGATATCTTTGAGTTCTTGTTGTGTTTCCCCAAGTTACTTTCTCACCAGGTTCTGTTTTCAAGATGCTGAGGGAAGGTGATGACGAGACAGAGTGAGAAAGTCTTATAGTTCTTGCTTAAAAATCCATTTTCAGTCTTTCTGCTCTGTTGTTCAGAAGCTGCTGAAATACAGTCCAGCATACTTTCTGGAGTCTGGCTTTATTATCTTTCCAAGCTGGCAAACTGGCAGGCGAACCTCTCATCTCCCAATATTTCAAATTATCATCCAAATCCAAATTAAAACAAGAGATACAGATTGGAATTACTTGGTACATGACTCAGGTGCTTGGTTTCAATGTCTTTCGATGAAGTGGTCATTTCAGTGCATACAATTTCATTTATTTCACACCTGTGTTCTGGACTTGCTGTAATCTATGGTCAGATGGTCACAGTAGCCATTTGCCAGGGTGTGTCCTTTTAAAAAGCAATTTAGCCTGTGAAATGTTTCAGGTATAACCAGAAGATGGAAACTGAAGTTTTCTAGCTTGTCATTACACTTTACAGTCATGACATTGTAGAATTCTTTATGCTGGTTCATTAAATATATTGAAGGCAGAGTTAGACAGAGTTTTGATTGGCAAAGGAATCCAACTTTATGGAGCAGCAGACAGGAAAACCGATGTGGCCAAAATTAGATTAGCCATTATCTTATTAATAACAAAGCGGGCTTGATGGACCAGATAGTACACTCCTGTTCCCTATTTCTAATTATCTAAAACAGTTCATTCTAAAAATGAATCACATTAATTATACTTGATTCTAGAGTCTGTCAATCACAGCAAATAATAAGACCAGTCGTTAAGAATCTCAATAGATTTTCCCACCATATGTTAGATTTGCATTTATAAAATGTGGATAACAGCTCTTCCTGATATCCACAGAACGTGATGAGCTCAAATGGAGTTGTATTTTGGTGAATAAGATATATGGCACCTGTTCACCATGGGCAAGAGAGACCTTTCACATGTAATCATCCACTTTGCACTTCATTAAATATGCACCCAGATTCTATGGCACCCTTCTATGGCTTTTGACAAGAGATTAGTAAGCAAAATGAAAGCTCATGGTATCAGAGGTAATGTATTGGCGTGGATACAGAACTGGTTGGCAGACAGGAAGCAGAGAGTTGGAATAAATAGGTCCTTTGAGGAAGGACACTGTTGCTACTCAGGGAGTCCAGCAAAGATTCACCAGATTGATTCCCAGAACGGCAGGACTGATATGAAGAAAGACTGGAGCGACTGGGCTTGTACTCATTGGAATTTAGAAGAATAAAGAGGGATCTCATAGAAATATATAAAATCCTGAAGGGACTGGGCAGGCTAAATGTGCGAAGAATGTTCCCAATGTTGGGGAAGTTCAGAACTAGGAGTCACAGTCTAAGAATAAGGGGTAAGCTCTTCAGGACTGAGATTCGGAAGAGTTGTGAACCTGTGCAATTCTCTACCACTGAAAGCTATTGGGACCAATTCGTTAGGTATATTCAAGAGGGTGCTGGACATGGCCCTTGCGGCTAAAGGGGTATGGAAAGAAAGTGGGAGTGGGATACTGAAATTGTACAATCAGCCATGATCATATTGGATAGTGGTGCAGGCTCCATGGGCTGAATGGCCTACTCCTGCATCTATTTTCTATGTTTTATGTTTTTTGTGGGATCACACAACAGGAGAGATGGAAATGTTTACCACTGTCAGGGCCTTCCAGCATTCTTGCTGTTGGTGCCATTTTAAAAATCTAGCTGCAAAGCACTTCACACATTCCAAGCCAGGAACATGTCCTTGCAGTGTGGCATTTAACAACATCTGTAACTGTGGATATGGCCCAGAAAGTAAAGCCAACACCATTTTGTTATCATGGACCTGCAGGTGCTAGCATATGGAGTGGTGGAGAGGAGGGCAATGCTTTATCCTGTTGACCATCACAGGAGGCCACACCACTCAGCCAGTCTGAACTGCGATAGCAGTTGAGGTCAATGCAGTGCTGTAGGTAAGAAGGAACTCACAGCACTGCAGAAGAAGGGCAATCATGGGTAAGTGATACTATTTTTTCTCTACTACGTGACACTCACAGGGCCACCATTCACTCCAACTCTGCCACTGCACATCAGATTACAACTCTCATGGTGGAGCTGAGGTTCCTCACTCCAGACGAGGAGAAAATTATTCAGTTAGATGGAGAAGAGCATGACCGTTCAAATGAGAATGGGGGTCCTCAGTATCCAAATAACCCCATTATTTTAATTCTGCTGTGGTACATTGTTTTGTCTCACAACCAGTGCCAAATGAATCTTAACTTGCACAAGTTTCTACCCCTCTTGGACAGGTAATTCCTTCACATTTCTTATGCAGATTCTAGCAGCACCCAAAAAAAAAACTTCACAAAAACTCAGCAGGTTTGGCAGCACCTTTGGAAAGGGAGTTAACATTTCAGATCCAGTGACCTTCTTCAGTACCCTCTGTTCTAAACCTGATGAGTTTCTCCAGCAATTTTTGTTTACTTTTCATATTTCCAGCATCTGCAATCATTTTTTTTGTTACAGCCAAAAAGAAACTAGTGCCTAAAACTCTCAGCCCTATGTCCACCTCTGACGAGGAAGCCACTCAACCTTCAGTGAATGCACAGGCAAAGCCTTCATCTGCTAAACCAATAGAGAGACTTTCACATCAATAGGCTCTCTATTTAGATTAGACTTAGGATCACTATCTGGCGAACACATTACTGACATATCTCTGCAGTAAGTCAAAGTAGAAACGCCTTAGGTCTCTGGCAGTCAGAGGATTGCTGGAGACCAGGACCTTATCAGCCTCAGGCAAAAGACTCACCATCCTGATCTGGGCTGGAGACATGGACTGGAGCAGAGCGGCTGAGGGCTGGAGCAAAGCAGGCTGGAGGCATGGTGCGGAATGGGGACAGTTGCTGAACTAGAGACCAGTGTGGTGGTCAGTGGCTTGCAAGCTCAGTCAGACCACGTGTGGAACCCATCTGCGCTGGTCTACTGCACTGTAATGTTTATCTGACTAATGTTTATCCTTTTAACTTCATTCTTATTTTCTAACTTACATGACCTTAGTGATTCATAATATAACTTCTTTCCTGTGTTTCTCTATTTTATATCCAAGACTTGTATCTAGGTACTTTGTATCTAAGATGACGCCGTGACAGACAACATTGTAAACTTTTCACTGTGCTCCTGCACTTCAGTACACTTGACAATAATCTCAATCTAATTCTGATCTCACCATTCCTTCAGTGTCACGGAGTCAAAATCCTGCAACCTCCTCCCCAGTTGTGAGTCAACCAAAAACAAATGAATAGTAGTTCAAAGAGGTAGATCACCACCAGCTTCTCATGGGCAGCAAAGGACTGGCTCAGCCAGCAATTTCCATATCCCAAAAATGAATATAAGAAGGATTTGTGCACAGATTTAGAATCTACCTCTGTAGCTAAAGATGCTGTGAGCTCACTCCAGATGTCCCTTCCTCTAAGGGAGACAGAGTGACCCCTGTAAGCATTCAGAGGGAGAACCAAATGCAGGAACTCTACAAGCCTCTTTTCAGGTCACCTGGAGGTGCCCAGCCCCTCCATTAGTGACTAGGATTACAGAAGGGTCAGTGTTGGGACCACGATGTTTCACTTTATACATTAATTACCTAGACGAACAAACTAAGGGCATTCTGGCTAAGTTTGCAGATGATACAAAGATAGGTAGAAGGGCAGGTAGCATTGGGGAAGCAGGGAGGCTGCAGAAGGATTTAGACAGGTTATGAGCAGAGGCAAAGAAGTGGCAGATGGAGTACAATGTGGGAAAGTGTGAGGACATGCACTTTGGTAGGAAGAATAGAGGCATGAGCTATTTTCTAAACGGGGAGAAAATTCAAAACTTTGAAGTGCAAAGGGACTTGGGAGTTCTATTTCAGGATTCTCTTAAGGTAAACTTGCAGGTTGACAAGGCAGTTAGGAAGGCAAATACAATGTTGACATTTATTTCAAGAGGACTAGAATGTGAAGAGATGTACTTCGGAGGCTTCAGAAAACTCTGGTCAGAGCACATTTAGAGTATTGTGGGCAATTTTGGGCCCCATACCTCAGGGAGGATGTACTGGTCCTGGAGCATGTCCAGAGGAGGTTAACGAGAATGATTCCAGGAATGAAAGGCTTAACATATGACGAACTTTTGAGGACTCTGGGTCTATACTCAAAAAGGAGATTAGAAGGATGAGGGGGCTTCTAATTGAAACTTACAGAATACTGAATGGCCTGGACAAAGTGGACATTGGGATGATGTTTCCATTGGTAGGAGAGACCAGGACCCAAGAGCACAGACTTAAGAGTAAAAGGGAAGACCCTTTAGAATGGAGATAAGGAGAAAAGTCTTCAGCCAGAGAGTGGTGAACGGATGGAATTCATTGCCACAGAAGGCTGTGGAGGCCAGGTCATTGAGTATATTTAAGACAGAGATAGATACATTCTTGCTTAGAGAGGGGTCAAGGGTTATGGGAGAAAGCAGGAGAATGGGGTTAAGAAACTTATGAGCCATGACCAAATGGCAGAGTAGACTCAATGGGCCAAATGGCCTAATTTCTGCTCCTGTGTTCTATGGTCTTATTGTCCACCTGCTTGTCACTCAAAAGCCTACAGAAATTCTGCATCTTGCTAGGACACACTGCATAGACTTGGGCTCTCGAATTCCAAATTTCCCTGTGGACAACTGTTCGAGTTTCCAGGCAAACAAGGGCAATGACAGTGCAGGCTCCCTCCACTTCAGCTGGGTAAGACATACTGGGAGGTAAAGGCAAGAAAGAAAACTTAGTGAAAGCACATAGGTGGCCCAGTTGACACAAACGTAAGTAACCTTGCAGTTTTATAAATACACCTTCATTAACACTTGAAAAAGTTACCCCTTGGGTCCCTTTTAAGTCTTTCCCCTCTCACCTTAAACCTATGCCCTCCAGTTTTGGACTCCCCCACCCTGGGGAAAAGCTCTAAACATGCACCTCATGATTTTATCAACTTCTAGAAGGTCACCCCTCTATCTCTGACACTCTAGCGAAAACAATCCCAGCCTTTTCAGTCTCTCCCCACAGCTCAAACCCTCCAGCCCTAGCAACATCTTTGTATATCTTTTCTGAACCCTTTCAAGTTTCACAACATCCTTCCTCTAGCAGGTAGATCAGAATCAAATGCAGTATTCCAATAGTGGCCTAATTAATGTCTTATACAGCCGCAAAATGACCTGCCAACTCCTATACTCAATGCACTGACCAATAAAGGCAAGCATACCAAACACCTTCTTCACTATCCTGTCTACCTGTGACTCCATTTTCAAAGAACTATGAACCAGCACTCCAAGGTCTCTGTTCAGCAACACTTCCCAGAACCTCAGCATTAATCACACTCATGTGAGAGATAAGCAATCTCTTCAGAAATCCCAATGATGAAACATGTTACAATAACTAAGCAATTCTGATCTCACATGAGCAAGTGACTCCTTGACTGCAGGCAGCCTCAGACATCATGAATCACCAACAGTTGTCTCTCTCTCTCTCTAAACAGTAAGCAGCCTTATGGTCTTCTAGGACTACGGTGACTTTATTGTCTTTACCCTAAATGTCAGGAGGTCACATTATACGTAGATACTTGAAAGTGACATCACCAAAGATACAAGTACAATCAGATTATAAAACATTTATTCAGCAATTAAAAAGATGAAAGATTCCAACAATAACAAGGTCCACAGGTCCTTTAAGTGAGCAGAGGCTGCTTGTCAAATAACCAACAGAATGTTGCACAATTAATAGAAGCCCAGACTCAGATTATTAATCTTGGAAGCAAATTTCGATTAGCTTCCCACATTCAACAATTCATTGCATTGTCATGCTCTCTTGGACATCCTAATTTGTCAATATCTTGATCTTCATTTGTGTCTTCATCCTCAGCGTATTGCTGTTGATCTCCCATGTCTTCTGCATCCAGGACACCTCTATTTTGTCAACTCCAACGGTAAGGAGCAGAATGCAACAGTGGTGAAGGACACCCTTTCTTGACTGCACTAGAAGACTTCATTGGAGCAGTCCAGACATCTTAAGGAGTCCTGTGGTCAGCTTCAGAATAATCCTAATAGGAGCATGTATCTTCATTCTACATCAGTTTGAGGGTTTCAAATATTTGGAAGCGGTTGCCCTAGTCTCCCAACAGCCATCCATGCATTGCCCGAGGACCTTGGAAGGATACAAGAAAGCATGAATTCTCTGGTACGCAAGCATCATCGCAGTCACAGTATATGGTGCAGGCACCCAAAACTAGCATCAATGCTCCGACATAATTTGCATTTGATGGACTGGAAGCCATTTTTGTTGACAAACTCCGCAGCATGTTGATAGATTGTTCTCAAAGCATTGTCGGAGAACCAACAATGATAACTTGTTACAAGAGAAGAACATGAACAGTTGTGATTTGCAGAAATGTGATGCACTCGAGTGTCAAGGTTTGGAGGTTGCACCCAGGTCCTCAGTTGCTCCTTTAAACCAGCCACTAGCATAGAAATTCAGGGCAGCTGTGACATTAATGAACACAAGGGTGGATGGCTACCTATTCCTTCTGGGCGTAAGTTCTGCTCCAGAAGATGACATAGTTCAGATTTGTGTCCTGGGATTTTTTAAATAGGCACCTACGGGTCATTCACAGAGCTGTAGAAAATGACAGAGAAGCCTGCAAATGTGGAAATGTATCATTCTCCTCCTCCTCGGGTGAACCTTCACTTGCTGTTTATCCCTCTGCAGATATGCAGCAACACAAAGTTGCTGTTCTGTTGGGTTTGCGGACAAAATTGTAATTGCTCTTTCCTTTGACGCTGCCTTCAGAGTCGATTCAAGATCACAAAGATTCTGGCAAGAACTATGCCTGTGACAGATGTATGAGCACATAAGCTGTGGGCAATGTCAGAAACTGAACTTTTCATTGACAGCACTCCTGAACAATGAAATCACAATGAATCTTAAGGTTATGCCCTGACAATGTGGCATGAGGTTTCTTGAGGAGGTCAATCTAAGGAGCTCCGAGGCACGTACCTTTCACAAGTTAAATGTTCACACTACATTGGAGAAGTAGAATTCTGGCCACCATGAAAGCTCTACACCCCTACTACCACCACCAAAACCTCACACATTGCATGTCCTTGCATACTTACTGGTCAGTGTGCAAATATGACAACTGTGAAGTATTAACTTCCAATGATTGCTATGGATTGCATTTCAGAAATGTCAAATGTAGATCACTTAAGTTAGCTTGTCTGACTACATTTGCTTAGCTGATAAGGTGGTAATTAGTGCAAACAGTGCAATCGTCATTATTGCTTAAAGGCCATAATTTGTAACGTACATTCTTGGACAATAAATGGTTTGCTGAGTAAGTGCAATGTGATGTTCAATGGGTCGCATTACTGAGTCAGTAGATACAGGATTAATGCAATTCCCCCTAGCAGGGCCTCAAATTCAAACAGTTTAATCCTTTTCCACGGAGATAAACAGTAACTTTGTCTGCCAACTCTCCATGAGGTGGAAATCATTTTGTACAGTTATTGTGCAGTTGACTTTGGATTGGAGGCAAAATTCCGTTTATCTTAATTATTTGCTGTACTTGCAAGCTAACGTTTTGTATTTCACACACAAGAACACCCAAATTCCTACAGGTGACAGTTTTTTGAAGACTCTCTCCATTTAAATAAATACTAAATAATAGTCTGCTTTTTGATTCTTTCTGCCATAGGAACACTTCGCTATATTAAATTCCATCAGCCAAGTATTTGCCCATTAACAACCTATCTATATCCCTTTGCCAATTCTTTACATCTATATCACAACATAACCTCCCACCTATTTCTGTATCAGTAGCAAATATGGATACATCACACTCTGGCCCCTCCTTATTAATATAGGTAGTATGTAATTGAGGCCATTAGGACAGATCCTTGCGGCACTCCGCTAGTTACGTCTTCGGGGGGGACTGGAAAAAGACCCATTAATGCTGACTCTGTCTTCAGTTTTAACCAGTTGTCAATCCATGCCAACAAATTACCCAACTCAGTGAGCTCCGAACTTCTGCAGTAACTATTTATGTGACATGAATGCAGAGTGGAGAAGGATGGCTTCCATGAAGCATGAAGGAGGAGGTGGATGAAGACCTGGGCAAACAAACAGTCACCAAGCTTGCAGCTGCCAAGTACCCATTCTGGTTTATAATTTAGGAATTTGCACCATCTGCTTACTTGGGGATGGAGATGAGAATTAGAAATCACACAGAAATTAGGGGAGTTAGGCTAATATTGAGATGCAAATTCATGCAAATAATAAGTCATCGTTCAATAGTGGTATTCAGAAATTACTGTTTAAACCTCAATAGGAAAAAACAAAAACCTTTTCTCCTCAAGATTCCCATTTCTTCATTCTCACTTCAGCTTCCCAATGTTCTCAGCATTGTCCACACCTTCTCCAAGGTATGGAAAACTCCAGCCATAATATTCTTGCAACATTTTCCCAATTTATTGTAAACTACTACTGATGCTATCTAGCATACCTTGAAAATAGGAGAAAAGTGCAAAGTGTAAGGATTAGAAGACAGCATTCCACTTCTTGGAACTGTGACAGTTGAAGAAGCTGACAGAAGAAAAGGTGGAGTAAAGAAAGGTAAGACACAAAGGACAATAAACTTTGAGGAGCTACAACACAGAACTGAAAACTTTTGCAGAAATAGTGAGCAACTAGCAAATGCAAAAAATATTGAAAATGGACAGTTGTCTGTAAGGCTGTAACATGACCTCTGAGCTGAGCACTTTCAAAACAAACTCTGGGATCTTTAGCCAATTTCCCAAGTTTTGGAATGGTGTTCCTTTAAGAAAAAATCCAACTCTCCCCAGTTACAAATCCCTGTTTTACCACAAGCTGGTATTATCATTGAGTTACGTTTTACAAACGTTCACTCCCTGTATAAACTAAGTAGCACTGAACATCTCATTTTGCCATAACAAGAAACCAAGTCTTGGCTCTCTTGGAACTACCCGATAAAAATAACTTGTATTTGTGGAGTGCCTCCCACATTGCACACAGCAGCCATCTTCAAAATTACTTCCATTGACAGTAAAGCAAAGGGCAAGAAACAATAAACAATGAAATAAATTACCAGGCAATACCGGGCAGTATTTTGCTGTTATTAATTGAAAAATAAGCATTGACTGGACACTGGAAAAATTCTCTCACTTCTCCAAATATTACCACTAAATGTCCGATTCCCATTTGAAGAAAGGTAGTCATGACTTGCGTTTAATGACTCACCTGAAAGATGCCAGCTCTGTCAATGCATCATTCCCATCTAAATAGCAAACAGTTACTGATATTTATGCTTTTAACAGGCCTTCTAATACACAAGCAAGTGATAATGACCACTGAGCTAGGACAGCACAAACTCTTTTTGAAAAAGGCACTTCAATAGCTACAAGTAAAGCTTAATAATTCAATAAAAAAAACAAAGATGCTCGAAATCTAAAACAAAAACAGAAATCGCTAGAGAAATGAAGCAGCATCTGGTAGCATCTGTGGAGATGCTAATCTTCAAATGTCTCAATACTGCATTGTCAAGCAAATTATGCAACCTAAATTAATTTGGTAAAAGGAAATTAAAGTTCAATGATTTCGGTAAAAATGAAATGGTGAATGGATATTCAGTAGGAGCAGGACATTTTGAAACAGATTTAGAATCTAATCATACCAGTCAGCTGCAGAAGTTATATCATGACTGCTAACTTTGAGAGTCAGTGAGAGAGTGCATCTGTGGCAAAAAGAAACTTGATTGAAGGATTAAAGTATTGTTCTATCATACAGAAAGAACAAACCCCCGGAACTGCTGATGAACAGTCACATACTGGTTAATTTAAAGAGAAAAAGATTGTATGTAGCTGGGTTCTAATTAACATAATTTCATTATTCATTGAAAAGGCAATTCAGATTTATTGCACAATAAACAGGTTTTCTGGTGATTTCATGAAAAGAGGTTGATTTCCTGGAAGATTAAAATTTAAACTGGTTTGATTATAAAGATGGCACTTCATCCCAGATATTTGAAGCAATTTGTATTTTACCATTAGATATAACACAGTGTGGAGCTGGAGGAAGACAGCAGGCCAGGCAGCATCAGAAATCTGAATAAGGGTCCAGACCCAAAACATTGGCTTTCCTGCTCCTCTGATGCTGCCTGGCCTGCTGTGTTCCTCCAGCTCCACTCCGTTACCTCTGACTCCAGCATCAGCAGTTCTTACTATCTCTGTATTTTATCATTAGCTTTCAGAATCTGTGAAAATGGTTATTCTTGTTCTGAAAATACACTGAAGTAGAATTAAGAACATTAAAACCACCCAATATCTACTTTAACTCACAGTAGCTAAATATACAAGTACTTTACATGTCTCTTTTTAAAGTTTAGAAATTCATTCTTGCAGACCCAAAATAGGAGTTTCCTTTGAAAAAGCTACAAGACTGTGAAATAAAGTTTAGTTTTAAGGCTATTTTACAATTAGTCTATTTGAATTGTGTTTAAGACCATTACTTGGCTAAATTGACCACATAATCACAATGATTGGGAAGAAACGTTCAACAGTGCGCAAACATTTGGTCCCAATCAAAACTTTTCTTTGCAATTTTAGTTTTTCTTCATAATTTTATTTACTAATTTCAGGAAAGCCTTCCTTTACTAGCTTTCTATCATCTTCAAATGGAGAGGTCCTTTTAATCACAATGCTATCAGAAGTGCAAATATTGGAAATTAACAAAAAAATAGAAGATGCTTCAAATACATACAGCAGGTTGGTCAGCATGTAAACAACAAACAAAAAAATACTGATATTCAGGACTTTCAGTCTTATTCTCTTTGTTTCACGGTATATCAAGACAGGGCTCTGGCTTGTTTTGTCTTGGATAAGTTTCTATTGTACTGATGTTGTTCAAAGAGTGGATACCGTCCCAAATGTGATTCGATAACATTTCAACAAAAACATTTAAAATTCAATGAAGCAGGATGCTACAGCATGAACCCAGCTAAACTCCTTTTAAAAACCGAAAGAGCTGTGGATGCTGTAATCAGGAACAAAAACAAAGTTGCTGGAAAAGCTCAGCAGGTCTGGCAGCACCTGTGAAGGAGAAAAACAGAGTTAATGTTTCGGGTCCGGTGACCCTTTAAGCGCCTCTTTTATCTAGTTCAGAAACTTCATTATGTCATAGAATGGAAAACAACTCATCAAAAATTAATTCTCTGGACCAATGTATTATAGCAGAAATTGGCCACAGACCCCAAAATCATTGCATTCTCTACAATATGATTATCCAAGAGGCAACTTGAGAAACTGAAAAGGCAAAGAGAAGTGGGTGACATGTGTCAGTACAAAGACAGTGGTAGAACTTATAAATGGAAAGAATTCCGAAGTTATTGGTACCATATCTGGAAACATAGTACACTTTATATTTGCCTGACGCTATGACATCAACATTACATATACGTTACACGTCAATACACAGAGTGTACCTTTGATACTTAATTGTTACTACCTCAAAAACTCTGAACTCCTAACAACATTACAGGTGCACCTCCAACATCCAGACAGCACGTGTTCCAGATTATGTTCTGCCACCATAATTTTCAAAGGCAATTTAGAAGGATGAGAATTGGCAGTCTGCCTGAAACACCCACTAACTGAGGTTCACTATATTAAGAAAAAAAGTCTCATTGCTGTGACATGGAGACAGCCATACCAAATTGGCATTTCTACCTCTATATTTGCAACATTGTAAAACTAAAACCAAAGACCCCCAGTAGTTACTCCAATGGTTCTCAACCAGAATTTTGAATAACCATCCCATACTTTGTGAATTATTAATTCCAGACACCAGTTTTGTATCTTAAAGAAAAGCTTTAATTTATTAAATACACCATAACTATAGCAGAGAAAAATTAAACAAGGTAATCTAATTGATGCTTATGCTTTAAAACTGAAATATTCGTTTTCAACCTCCATACACGCAAAAGACAGACGGACAAACAGTTAATAGATAAATAACAAATCTGGCCAGATTGCCTTAAGTGGTTTTCAGGATATGTTCAGCAGGTCTGGCAGCATCTGTGAAGGAGAAAACAGAGTTAACGTTTCGGGTCCGGTGACCCTTCCTCAGAACGGATGGTGGCTGGGAAAACGTCAGTTTATATGCAGAAAATAGGGAGGTGGGTGGGGTAGTGAGTAAACTATAGGAGAGAGCTCAAAGAGTGAGAAAGACAGTTGGACAGACAAAGGTAACAAGGTGTAGAGCTGGAATAACACAGCAGGCCAGGCAGCATCAGAGGAGCAGGAAAGCTAACGTTTTGGGTCTGGACCCTTCTTCAGTAATGGGGGAGGGGAAGGGGACTCTGAAATAAATAGGGGGGGGGGGGAGGCAATGATAGAAGGTGGATAGGAGGAGAGAAGACGGACAGGTCAAGGAGGCAGGGATGAAGCCAGTACAGGCGAGTGTAGGTAGGGAGTTGGGATGTGGGTTGGTCACTGGGGAGGGAGGGGCTGGTAGGTGGGAGGGAAGATGGACAGGTCAAAGAGGCAGGGATGAGGCTAGTAGGTAAGAAGTGGGGGTGGGGGTGGGGTTTGGTCAGTGAGGTGGGAGGAGCGGATAGGTGGGAGAAAAGACAGGTACGTCAAGGAGGCGGGGACGAGATGGGTTGCCCTTGGGATGATCAGACCAGCCCATCTCATTGACCTTTCTCAGATTGCCTCTGGGTTCCAGTGAGGCCACTGCTCAGTGGGGCTGCTCTTCTTGGTTGCTTGTGGGGCACTGGCCTCCTATTGCCTCCTTTTGGCCAACAGCCCAGCCACATCTGACATCCTTTGTCAATTTTCCACTCTCTCTGGGGTGGTATCCAGGGCTGTAGGGTTCCTGCTGCACATCATGACTCACAGCTGGTGGCTGCTCCAATATGATTGGGTTCAGTGACTCCCTGGATTGTTCCATTGATTGTGGGCCATGGGCTGTTGCAGGGTTCCACCGCCTCATTGTGGGAGGGGTGCTGTCCACTTCTGTCATGGGGAGTGCATTGCCAGCCAGGGAATGGGAGGGCTTGCTCTAGTATGTCAAGGTGGATCCTGGATTGGTAGAGGAGTGCCACAGTCTCTCTAGAAGACTGTTGCTGGGCAGTGGCGCAACAAGGACAGAAACTGCAATTCCGAAGGCTAGGCACTGGGAGCAGCCGCAAGAGACAGAGTGTGGGGAAGGTTGCATCAAAATAGTACCAAACACAGATCAGGTACGACAGTGAATAATATCAAATCAAACTGTGCAGCATTCAGAGATTTCAGGACCCAATAGCTTAACAATAAAGTAAAAGACTAAATTGCCCTCAAAAACTGGATTCAAATGACTCACCATTATGGTATTAAGTTTTATTGCTGCTGCATAGCATTAAAAGAAACTTCAAACTTATCACAATTAATTTACATGGACATCTTGTGTCAACAAAGTGCAATTATCAGACTTAAATTTGCACAATGGGTAATACTGTTAAAAACATTAAGTACGTTGACTATATGTTTGACTGGAATTTCATGTGAATGCATGTTTAATTGGAATGTAATTATTAACAAAGCTATCTCATATGTTAATAAAAACAAAGAAAATTGATATGGTATACTATCACAAGCTCTCAAATGCCTTATATCTGTAGATAGGACAAACATTTGCACATTATAAACATCCTGTGAAAAAGTATGATCGTTTATCCTGATATTAAACCCCCATATTCAAGATTCCCCACCCAAAGAAACAAACAAACACTCAGTGCCCTGTCAAGCCCATTCAGAATTTTTGTTTCAATTCAACTGCTTCTCATTCTTCTAATCTGCAGACACTAGCCCAATTTATCCAGTTACTTGTCATAATATAACCTTCTCATCTTGAAGCAATGTTTGCTGCCTCAATACTTGAACTGACAAAAAAATCCAGTAGTATTGAAAATACTGGCTTTTGAGCAATAATTCATTCGTTACCACAACAAAACACTATGTCGGTTTATTCCAACGGCCATTTTCTCTGTACAACTAAATATGTGCATTCTATAAAAAACTGTCTTGGAAAATTCATATTTTAAATGGTGCCAGAGCATACAGTAACTCAAGCACAAATTATTTTTGGGATGGAAGAGAGGAAATCAAATACACATTTATACACAAAACAATATGCTATCAAGGGCAACCAATATTTACTGTACTTTGTTCTTATGACTGCAACTTGATTTCATGCTCCTCAGCAGAGTCACATGTTTTGCATCCTGCAGCTGACAGTGGATGATGTGTCAAATCTTGCAGCTGTTCTCCTTCCCTCAAAGGCCATCTTTGTTATTTGAAAACGTAGCAACTGTTGCATCTATTTTTCAAGGCCAGTGATTGACCCAGCTGTTAGCCTGGCAGGCGTATGAAAGCCTGGGTTTTAAAAAAAAACTCAAGAAAAAATGGAATATAGTTGTGGAAGCAGAGAGAGACATCCGTTTGCATTTGTGGAATTCTTATTAATGATTTGAATATAGTCATTAGCATAAGGCTTAATGAGGTAATATAATGAAAACAATTCACAGTATACCTTTACAGAAGAAGCAGGCCAATAATGAGGGAAGCGTTTTGTTCTACAGCACACCGTTATTTATTAAATACGTGGGAACTTGCAAAGTCAAAAATATGTACAACCCTTTGCACTAGAAGAAAAACGTTTTAAATGTCACTTCATCACTACTTTGTCTCCTTCTTTTCAATCAACTGCCAACTCAAGTCACACCAATTCCAAGCACTTATGCTAAAACTCAATTTTGCAGAAAAGTTATCCAACGTCTTCTAGAATCTCTATCGAAAAAAATCCATACACTATTCCATAGAAACATTTCAGTAACCTCAAAGAATTCAAGAAAATGGGTCAGTGTTGACCTACTTTTCATAAATGCATGCCAACCTTGATATTTGTGTGTCGTACTCCCTTAACGTGAAAACAAGTATTAAGTCAGCAAGTCATCATTCTCCAGTAGCACCTGTTCGCAATGACACATTCCCCTTCACCATTTTATATCTCAAAATATTTATAACAATATGACTGTTAGCTTGTCCAAGCTTTCTCCTAAGGTTTTCCTCTCAATCATGCCTTTGTATCTTTCTATGCTGTCCTATTCCACTGACTTCCCACTTTTTTTTGCAGTTTTATCTGCCTTAACGTTTGGTTTCTTTATTTGACAGACAAAGGAGTCAAGGGTTATAGAAGCAAACAGGTAAGTGGAATAGAGACTGCAGTCTGAAGATCAACCATGATCTTATCAAATGGCAGTGCATGACTGAAGAATCAAGTAGCCTACTCCTGTGCCTAAATCCTAAAGTTCTATATTGCTGATCATGCTGCTTAACTACACAAGAGAAACTGAAGTATTGGTTTAGTTTGCAGATCCAGTTCAAAGTTCCTCCAAATTAACCACCTTTCCAGTCAAAGCTAATTGTGAAACAACTGAAAGTATCTGCCATCATCCATGTTTACAAGCATAAAGCATTCCAATGGTATCAAAGTCTGAACTTGTATCATTAACTGTTTTAACAGCGATAATATAGAAAACTGAATTTAAAAATAAAAGCTCATGAACAGTTCCGTCATTTATGTCCATCAACCAAGTAGGGCAAGAATCAACCACCTCTGCATTAGGGAGGTTGTTTCAACAACTTTATTTGCCATTTTAAACTTCACTGAATCTGATGTTCCAAAAATATCTATTACAAACACTCATGAACTCTTCCTGCTGGCATTCTTGTTGAAACAGAATTTATTTTTAAAAATCAAGCTAATATCTTTGGATATCATTCGTGTTCATTGGAATTTAAAAAAAGCCATCATGAAAAGTAAATGCCATCATTTGCAAAGTGCTTAGCATTTAAAATAAGTGTTTAAATATGGCTACCCTTTTCTAAACCTCACCTCTGTAAAACATTTTGTAAAGGTACAGTAACGCAATAGTTAAAAAGACGACTTTCAGGAAAAATTCTCTATTTCCGCTTATAAAATCAGAATATAATTAAAGGTTACTTTTTTACCCAAGTAGCCACAAAAGAAGTAAAGTAGAATCAAATAGATAAAAGAAATCCTAGAATAAACAGTGCACTTTATATTTAAATTTGCTTTTACTTAGTGCCAAACCACAAATTTCCATGAACATCAAATACCCACAATATTGAAAAGAACAGATTAACTTCCTAACATGTAGGCTTTTAGATGGTTTGTGACGAAAACATAGTACATGAAAAGACCTATAATCTGGTTAGTCAATTTAGAATAAAACAAAATTAGCAATTAAATCAAATTTGTACATCAGTAATGTACTTAGAAGCTATGAGAAATCACCAAAATCCCATCATTATATTAATATCAATAAGATGATGATATTACACATCACAAAGTTTAAAAAAACAGTTCTCCAATCAGACACTGGTCCTGTACAACTCAACAAAAGTCAAAAAATGCACACATTTTTCATGAGTTACCTCGTCTTATGGCAAGCAACCCACCACAAATCTTGTTTTCCATTCTAAAAGATTTAAAAATGTAAAACTAAAACAATGTACAAGGGACTAAAGGCAAAATTTCACATACATTGACAGAAATGAAAGCTCTACTTCAATGAAATAGGAACTACTATGGAAGACAAATTCTCTTCTTCTGACTAAATCTAACTGGTTCTGGAAATAACATTCCCAAGTAAAATGAGCATAATGAATACACTTGAAAGGTCACATCAATTGGAGACACAGATACTCCATGTGAATACATGCAAGCATCTCCTAAAACTTCTGTGCAACATCTCCTTCTAAGATTGCGTTCTGAAATGTAATCTGATCAAAAAAGTTAAATTCACATTTATAGTTACCTATGGAGAAACCAAACAGACTACATAGTTCTTCAAAACAGGGAAGCATGGAAAATTGTCAGGATAATTTCTAAAAGATGCACATCACACAGTTTCTAACTTCCTTGATGTAATAGGTAAGGAAAGTCAAGAAGTTGGAAAAATTATTAATTTAGAGAACTTTAGAGTTTGTCATAAAGAGAGATTAGACAGCGAGTGGAGCCATTCAAAATAAACAATGGAGAAACTGTTACGATGGATGAAATGACAGAATTGCATATAATACTTGGCTTGAACTTTCAATCGTAGAGAAAATCCACAATGGCTCATACTTAAAGATGTTGAATGGCAAACAAGACTGGCTTGAAGGGTTGAAGGTGCCAAAAACAAATTAGTATGTCTCACCTCTAGCCTTTAATGTACATCTTTCTTATCTCTTTATTTAATCAATAGAATTATGGTCACTGGTCTTCTGAATTTCATTCGGTTTGCCACCTAAGCTTCAAAAGTTGATCCTTTGTCCAGTACACTCTCAACGTAGAAACCAACTCTTCACACTAATTCCCGAAATTCATTCTTTCCTTAGAAATCAAGCTGGAAAATGTTCTGCCCTTTTCAATATTAATTCTTCCTATAATATTAAAGCTTTTAAAATCAAAATGTGATGCAATCTAACCACCATTTCCTGATTTTATCATCTCTCCTATTCCTTTCAGTTTACAGTGGTCTCTAAGGTGAACCCTGATCATTAGTATAGATTTTTCAACTTCAACCAGAATTTAAATGCTGATTTAGCAATGTGCCATCTTCAAAATTCAGCTTCATTAGATAACACTCTTATTCTTCAGTCAGAACATTACAGATTCAAGTACCAATCCAGGATTTGGGCAAAAAAATCTAAGTGCTGATGACTCAGTGGAGAAACACACATTGGAAGAGATTTCTTTCAAATGAGACATGAAACCACAATTTCATGTACCCCATTATGCTGACATAAAAAATATGGCATGATTTTCAAGAAGAATAAGGGAGAGTTAACATTGGAGACAAAGCGTGCATTTCTTTTTTTATCAACAACGTGAAAAAAGACTCATCAAAATCACATTGTTCTTTGCGGGAGCCTGGCATTCACAACTGGCCACTCTGTTTAATGCATTACAACATGATGACACTTGAAAAGGTATTTCACTGAGTGCAAAGGTGCTTTGAGACATCCAGTGGTTGTGGAAAGGGTAATATAATGCAAGTTTTTTTTGGTTCACTTGTTGGAAAGAACTTTTGACACCCGGTGGTCATGAACAGCACTGTATAAATCCACGTCTTTCTTCCCCTCTTCTTTCATTTGCCTAAGTTTGATTTTTCTCTGAACAATATTTGGTGCTATCAAAAAGCACCAGTTTAACCACAGATGACACATTCAATGCTCTGCACCTGCTATGATGAAAGATAAAGTCCAAGTTTGGTTAAAGATAATATCACATTGTTGGAGTCAGGTTCTATATACTACAATGCAATAATTCATGATCAGTAGTTGCTTTGTAGTTGCAGCATTTTATATTCAGAGACTCCGTAAAATAAATCCAAAGCATATTACAAATGCAGTCCTTGTCCTTCTATTTTCAAATTCAGATATTTGGAGATATTTCCATTCCTATCGTCAGTTTTCATGATGGTTTGTTACTGTACAACACACAGTAATAAATAATATTACTAGATTGCACTTTTCCCTACAAATTAAAAATATTGATCATATTGCTCTACCACAATACTGGCTACCTGTTGCACACACTTTGAAGAAAATCCAGTCGGCTGGTATTTGGTGCCTTGCAAAGATAGGAGTGGTTGAAGACAAAAACAAATTCAATTGAGTTGAATGTTCCAGGTCACTCCCTCCCCTGGTCAGGAGGAATTTAGATTAAATTCATCTATAACAATGAACAACTCCGCAGCCCAAAGACTTGGGAATTCAAACAAGTAAACTCAGTTAGACAGAAGATAACAAGAAATCAGCAGTATGGGAGAGAAGCTAATCTAAATTTAAGAGAGAGAGAAACTGCAGTCTTTTGTTTGCAAACCCTGCTGTATATATTCAAACGACGGTCCATCTCATGCAAAAGTCTAAACGGATAGGTGGACAGTCAATAGGAGAGGATGGATTTCAATTCTAAAAATACTGCCCATGTCTAAGTCAACCTCGCACTTGCAGGCTAATGTATGATCTCAGAAAGTCAACTTTTACACATTATACAGTACTACAGTTTTTGATTGCTCCTGAAACTGTTGATACTCTCTGCCATTTCAAACTTTCATTAAATCATCTACTGCAAGCATGTCATTGATCAACATCTTCAGCTTCTCCAAACTTGCAAGACCCACTTTATTTAAAAATTTCAGTGCTCATCTTATTTGTTAACTAAAAGCCACTCATCAAAAAAGTGCAATGAGCCCTTTAAAAAACACAAAGAAAGAATTGGTTTCCCAACAAATGTGCAACTATTCAAAAGGAGTACGTTATAAGATGGAGACAGGCAGCCAAATCAAATCAGCCTCCCTATCCCTATATTCATAACACAGATTAAACCAAATACTCAATGAGCCTCAAAATTGTCCCAATGGTTGTTAACCCAACTTTTTGAATACAGGCACCAAGTTTATAACTTAAACAAAATAATTAACTATTTTTAATTATAGCAGCTTTCGCACGACAAAGTTAAAGCAACAGGTAATTTAGTTAATATCTATGGTTTAAATCTTTTTTTTCCCCATTTCTAGGCCCCGTTCACACAGAGACTGAGACAAACACAAAGTTAAGGGATAAATCAAAAGAAAAATAAAAGAGATGGAATTGGCCCCTTCACTTAAGCAATCTTCACAATTTGTATTAGCACAGGCACCTAGGAGTGTATGTTGCCTCGTTTCTGAAGAGACCAATCACAGCAAACAGCTTCCAGCAGATTCCAAGGAATATTCATTTAATTCTTATAACTGAGGTTCTATCCTCCAAACATTCAATAATCAGGAGACAATCATACCTCTGTCCTGTAGCTTAAGCAGCAACAATCCTGCTAACAAAAGTTTAAAACTATTCAAACTTTGATTTCTCTTTTCGTTATTTCCAACATTTTTTGTTTGACCAAATAACTCCACAACTCCCTGTGAAACCCCTGTTAACATCAAAATATTTGCCATCTGTTTGAGCATTATGCTTCTCTAGAGTCAAAAGATTGACACAGCACTTTGAACAAGAATCAACTAGTAATTAAACTCCAGGCCTGGCCTCATGAACAAAATCAGTTTGTTCTCTTCTTAATTTTTAAAAGCAAGGTGCTGCTCATAGTCCAAAGGTCATCTTCACCTTTCACTTCTCAATTTACAGCTACAAATCAAAAACAATAAAATCGTGAAGATCTCAACAAGTAGCAGGCCATGCAACCTTTAGCACATTCCAATAGTAAATCATAACTGACCACCTACCTCAATACTATTATCCTGCATAATCCCCACGTCCTTTAATGTCAGTGATAATAAAAAAAATCTATCGATCTCCGTCTTGAATATACTTAAATAACTTAGCTTCCACAGCATGCTTATTCCAAAATAGTTACTACCTTATGGGTAAAGAAATTCCTCCTAACTTTTGTCCTAAATGGCTTGCCCCTTATCTCGAGAATGTCTTGTCTGGCTTGAACGCTGCTACAACTGGGGAAACAACCTTTCTGCACTTCTACCCTGTGTATCCCACTAACAACTATGTAACCTTCTGTGATTTCTCTTCTCATTCATGTAAACTCAAGAGGATACAGAGCCAGTTTTTCCGATATCTCCTCAGTGGACAGTCCCGCTATCCAAGGAATTAGTCTGGTGTACCAGTGCTACACTCACACTGTTTTAATTACGTTTCCTTCACCGCCAGTAAGACTGTGAAAAAAAGACTGTTGAACACAGGACTGTTCACCCCTCAACCCTGCTCCAACATTGTGGCTGATCTGCCACTTAATTTGCACAATCCATCTTTGTCCACATAACCCTTTTTTATGTAGTCTAACAAATGTCAATTTTAAAAATTAACAATTTTTAAGCATTAATCTCCATTTGTGGAAGAGTTCCAAAATTCTACTACCCTATGTAAGCAGAATTCGGGATTTTCCTAATTTCACTCCTAAAAGACTGGGTGTAATTTCTATAGGCCCCTTAATCCTGGATTCCTCAAGCAATGCTCCTTCTCAGCTGCAAAGGCTACATTCAGTGGCCTGCGCATCAAAAAAAAAAGCAGCAGATACATATTTTCTCTATCTACCTTGTTTCCCTTTAGATCTTAAAAGATTTCAATCAATCAAAGGACAACATGGTGGCTCAGTGGTTAGCACTGCTGCCTCACAGTGCCAGGGACCCAGGTTTAATTCCACCTTCAGGTGACTGGCTGTGTGGAGTTTGCACAGTCTCTGATGTCTGTGAAGGTTTCTTCCGGGTGCTCCGATTTCCTCCCGTAGTTGAAAGGTGTGCACGTTAGGTGGATTGGCCATGCCAAATTGTCCATTGTGTCCAGCAATGTGCAGGCTAGGTGGGTTAATCATGGGAAATGCTTGGTTATAGGTTGGCGGATGCACGTGGGCGGGATGTTCTTCAGAGGTTCAATGCGGATTCGATGGGCCAAACTGCCTGTTTCCACTCTGTAGGGATTCGATGATTCAAATTTTCACTTAATCTCCATAAAATCCAGGGAACACAGTTAGCTTCTGTAATCTTTCATCATATCTCGATCCCAAAGGTTAAAGTATAATTTTAATTGAGATTATCAATGCAGGCTTATCACTGGTCAGGACATGTGTCGTATATGCAAGCAGCACTTCAACAACCTGAGAAAAACAGAATCAGTACATGGCAACAATCCTTTCTGCTCCTAGATCATTATGCATGGATTGTGGGGTTTGTGGAATTCTGATACTTGTTTAAGAAGGAAATGACTAACAAACTAACACTGAACATTTGAGGTAGAACATGTAATAATCCTCCCAGAAATTCAAAAAACTAATTTTCCACAGGCCAAGTTAAATGAAACTGCATTGATTATTTGTGTAAACTATCAAATGAAACGCATAATTTCTGCTTTCAGACACATGGTGCAAACAGCAACCATTTCCACCGGCAGTCCCAGAGAATGATTGCTTTATGAAAAATTTTGTCCACTGGCACCACTTAAATGAGAGGATCCAAGACACCCATTTTCCAATCAAGGGTGATTCCAGAGATACCTATGAATGGTCTTGACAATACCGAAGGCCATTTATTTTTAAAGTTGAAAAATAAAAGTAAACATAAATTGATTACTGCTAAAACTGATGCAAAGCCTACACTAGTGATTTCAAACACAGAAATCAAATAGTACAAGATTATGCAGGCAAGAGGAAGTGATGGTAAAATGTATTAGTTGTGAGAGCACTAATCCAGACACCCAGGTAAGGCCGGATGGCACAATTTGAATTCAACTAAAAAAAAAAATCTGGAAATAAGCGCCGTGGTGGTTAAAGTGAAGCTTTGTCAATTGTCAGAAAAACCCAACTACTTCCTTTAGGGAAGCAAACTGCCATCCCTTTCTTGGTCAGAACTGCATGTCAGTCCAAACCCACAGCTACTCTTAACTCCCCTCTGGGCTAGCCTGTGATGCCCACACTCCATGATTTAATTTAAAAAGTACAAAATTGGACACCAACAGAAAACAAAGATACACTTGTAAATATTTAACATGATTTTCCAATTTTGAAAACGGATAGAAACGTTAAGTAAATTTCAGAAATGCAAAATGAAATTTTGTGAAAAATTACTACACCAAGATATTATCAGAATCCTGTTATGCAGCCAGAATTCCATTGGGTGACCACAAATTCTACCTACAGTACACGAGCAGCAGGTGCACAGTGCACTTTTGGGCATTGCAGCCACTGTTTTTCTGAGCACAAAAGCCTTTTTGTGCTAGTATAATATTATCTGAACGTACTTTCAGACAAAAAGTTGATTAAAAAAAAAGGGAAAAAGAAAACAAGAAATTTTACAATCTTATTTATATAATTATGATAGTCTTCATACCCTAATCAAAGTTTTCTATATCAAGATCATATTTAATCAGCTTAAACATTTGACCAAAGAAATTTGCCTTCTGACAATGTAGGCATTTATGTATCACTGTGTTTCGGTAATTAAAGAAAAAAAATGTCACAAGAGGAACGAACTGCACTATGTAAAGAGTGAAGGGTAACAGCAAATCTTAAATAACATGATTACTTTTTTTAAAAAAAAGTACTTGGATGAGCATGTGAAATGCTATAACATTGAAGACTATGGGCCTAGTGTGGGAAAGTGGGACTAGTGCAGGTAGTAGTGTATTTTTGACAATACAGGCATGATGGGCAGAAGGGTATCTTCTGTACTGTATGATTCTATAATTCAATAACCTTTATTCAACCAGACCACAATTAATAGCTGAACCAAAGAAGCCAGATTAACGTTAACATTGTATCCTGCTTTCAGGCAGAGACAAGGGTGGAAGGCACAGTAAAAAGGCAATTAAAAACACAGCAAGGGAATAAATTGTAAATGTGAGCAATAATTGCATCTATGTCATTCATTCACCTACCTTCGTTCATTATCATCAAGATGAGCAAAAAGAACATTTTTAGAAATAGCTTTTGCAAGTGCAGTCATTGTCTTGTAGTCCTTTGGTATGACCTATGAAACAATAAAGGAAAATGAAATCTACTGTTGGACGCTGTCATCCTATTGTCATGAATTAAACTTACAGCCAACTGTGATACAATTTATTAAGATTTAGGTTTTCCAGAAGTAGAATGTTTATTAACACATAATCCAATACATTGGTGAGTTATTCACTCAGTGGAACATAAAAATAAAAGGAGCAGCCTGGCAACCAACGTAATAGTCTGGCACACAAGGGTTAACACCTGCAATATCTCAATTGCAATGTAATTAAGGACAGAACTACATTTAAAGATGTTGCTTCACAATAACAAAGTAGAAAAAAATTATTTCATATGACCTATTTAACGTGGTCAAGTTTATGCTCAAGGATTTACACAAGCTGTTCCAAGTCAGGAAAACACAGACCAGTGCTGCTCAACATCAACTTAACCATAAACAAGATCTATGACAAAATGCTACAGAACTTCCACCTCTCATCACAGCCATACTCATGACTGTTTTGACTCAATAGAACTTAACACAATTAGTACTCATAATGGATCTACAAATTCAAATTAATCTCCTTCCAAAACACTTGCACAGCAAATTCTCAACTGTAATGTTACGGACCAGACCGAATTCCCCTTGAATATATCAAGGAGCTAGCCTAGACCCTAACTTTTACCTTATTTAAAGGCAAGTGTAAGGTCCTCTGTTCCAGATGTAATTCAACTGGTTACACTACTCAGCTTTAAAGCAAAACACACTTTCTGCTTACCCTGTAGTTAAAACACAATACAAAACAAAATAAAAAATTGGAATAACTACCCTATTGGAAAACTTAACAGAACAATAGATTATTTAACGACTAAATAGCAACTGTTCCAATATAGTAGCATCCCATACACACACATGGCAAAGACAAATTCAGTAAAAAGATTGTCTCACATGTAATTTTTGCAGCAGAGAGAACCCCAGCTTTTAGCTATAACAGACAGAGAGGAATAAGAGCATCCACATTCAGCTTCAATAGCCCAGCAACTACTGAAAGCTATGGGAGCCTGACTTATCCATTCATGCTGCTTCTATTGTTCCAATTGTTAACAAAAAAACCCCAAAGCCTCACAAGCTGTTTAGTCTATTGGCTTGGAACAGATCACCCATCATCTCTGTCTCAACCTCTCAAAGAAAACAGGTCAAAATACACCTCTTAAAGCCAAAGTATAGTCACAAATAAGCTTTTAAAAAGAATCCTGATAATGGGGTTTAAACAGAAGATGCATCTTTTTTTCTTGCTATTTTGTGGATCTAACAGACTCATTGATATTTACAGCAAAGAAGGAGGCTGTTTGAGCCATTGTGTCAACAAAGATCTGATTACATTAATCGCATTTTTCAGCTCTTGACCCATTCATCTGGAGGCTTTGGAAATGCAAGTGGCATCTTAATACTTCCTAAATGTTATGAGAGCTTCCGATTCAACCACCCTTTTGGGCAGAGTTCCAGATTCCCAACACCCTCAATGAGAAAGCGCCTCCTCAACTCTCCTCCTAGATTTCTACTTCTTTGCTTAAATCTATGGATTATTGATTATTATTCCAGGTTATTGATTCCTCTATTAAATGGAAAAGTATCTTCCTATCCACCCTATGCCCTTCCACTTTATACACCTTCATTAGGTCCCTTCTCAAACTTTGCTGCTCCAAGGGAAAAAAAACCTCAGCCTTCCCAATCTTTGCTCACAGCTCAGACCCTCCAGCCCAGGCAGCATCCTGTTAAATCTCCTCTGCATGATCACTAAGGCAACTATAACATTTCTAGAATGTGGTGACCAGAAGTGCAACCATTACTCTAGCTGTGGCCTAATGAGCATTTTATATCAGTCTAGCATAACTTGCTCTTGTATTCCTGATTCCAGATGTGTATTGAATTCAAAATCCTCCATTTGCCGTGGCGGGATTTGAAGCCAGGTCTCCAGAATATTATCTGGGTCTCTGGATTAACAGTCCAGCAATAATACCACTAGACCATTACCTCCCCTCATTGTAATTGATACATAACTATGATAAAATATTCTATGTTCCAATTAATATAGGTAAGTGAGCTTTATGCCTTCTTACCACCTTGTCTATCTACCCTGCTACCTTCAGGGATCTGTGGACTTGCACACTGTATGATATTCACTACCATCCAGGGTCCTACCATTAGCCCCCTCCAAGTGCATTACCTCACACTATTCCAGGTTGAATTCCATTTGCCACTGTTCAGCTCAGCTGACCAATCTGCTGTTTCCTCCTGCAGTTTACAGCTATCCTTATTATTTGCAATCCTATCAATTTGTGTCATCCACAAATTTCTTCATCATATGGTCTACATTTAAATCTGAACCATCAATAGAAACCACAAACAGGAAGAGCTCAGTACTAAGCACTGCAGCATTTTCTTGAAGTGAAAATTTGAAGAACTGTGTCAAAATATTTCAAAATAGCTTACCTATGAATCAAACTAATAATACTTCAACTATTATTTGCATTCTCAATGGAAATAGGCCATACCTTTCGAACATAAGATACTGCATCTTCTTCAGTATATACTTCAGCACTCACACCACCTCTTCTATGTCTTGCTTTTACAACTGGATTTGGAGGTGGTGGTGAAATCTCATCATCATGAGAGTCCGACTGAGAATTGGACTTCTGGCGAGCCAATATTTGTTTACATTCTTCCTACAATTAAACAAGAAAAAGCTGTTTACATGTATACATATATATAGAAGAACATCTATTTTATCAAAATACACTAAAAAGTGTTCTGATGGAGCTTCTCGTATTCCAAAAACAGAAAGGTAGAGAAACTATTTAATGTAAAATAACAATATGATAGTTACTGTGCCATTCAGCAGACAGACAGTCTCTTGTTCTAGTTACCAGTTGTGCCTCAATTCACAAGTTCTTTCAGCTTTTAACTTTTTTTAAATTTTTCGACTTAATACTAAGAAGAAATGTTTAATGTTTAACTTAACTTTTTTTGAAACGCTAATTTCAGAGTAATTGTAATACTGAGCTTTTAACCTTGCTCCTTAATTCTTTCTACCTTGTACCTAAGTATTTGTACCCAAGATGGTAAGGTGTGTGGTGGCATTGCAAACTTTTCACTGTACTCCTGTGCTTTTGTACTTGAGGACGTGACAATAAAGTCTAAATCTAATTCTAAAATCAATAATGCGCAATTTCTGTACAGGCCACATGAATCAATGACAGAAACAGGCTTTTCATCCTAAACAATGATTTCCAATACAAGCAGCATTCCTCATGCCATACACCTATCAGTCGTCTAAATGCACAGGGGGAAGCACAAAGTTGATCATTGTAGGCCCCCAAAACACCCACAATGGTACGGTGACTCTGTGGTTAGCACTGCTGCCTTACAACACCATGGTTTGATTCCAGTCTTGGGTGACCATGTCAAGCTTGTATATTCTCCCCACGTCTGCACGGGTTTCCGCTGGGTGGTCCGGTTTCCTCCCACAGTCCAAAGATGTGGGGTTAGGTGGATTAGCTATGCTAAATTGTTCCATATTGTACAGGAAGCAAGAGGAATTCTGAAAAAAAACGTCTAAAAGGACACACAAGGAGCCAGAAAGGTAATTACCTTGGCATTTCAATGGAATAAAAAAAGGTGAACAGAGGTCAAGTGCATGGAAAGAAAACGTAAGACAGACATTTCTCAGTGTGTTCACATGTACGATCAAAGCTGCTTGGCTGAAAGCAGTTTTCCCAACATCTCCAAGTGACAGTCATGATGCCACTGTTGAAAGTTTCTACCCTAAGATTTTATTTTTTCTTTATTCATCCACGGAATGAGGGTGTCACTGGCTAGGCAGCGTTTATTGCCCATTCCTAATTGCCCAGAGGGCAGTTAAGAGTCAACCACATTGCTGTTGATCTGGAGTCACACGTAGGCCAGACCAGGTAAGAATAGCAGTTTCCTTCCCTGAAGGACATTAGTGAACCAGATGGGTTTTTCCAACAAACAACAACGGATTCACAGTCATCATTAGATTCCTGATTCCAGATATGTATTGAATTCAAAATCCTCCATTTGCCGTGGCGGGATTCGAAGCCAGGTCCCCAGAATATTATCTGGGTCTCTGGATTAACAGTCCAGCAATAATTCCACTAGACCATTACCTCCCCTCATTGTAATTGATACATAACTATGATAAAATATTAACATGGAATTGTTCATATACATGTATAATTTTTTTTGTCCAACTTTGTTTCAGAATAATCAGTATTAGGATTAGCCTTGTTACAAATGCAGTCTTGTCGTTCTTCCCTTTAAGTAAATGGCATAAGATTACATGAATAAGAGCGCCACACTTGACTAAACCTTCATGAAACACAAAAAAAAACAAAAATGCACATTTGGCAAACTGCCACAGACTTGTAACTCAGGTGATGAGGAATGGTAGAATGGTCTGCATGAGCACTGCTACGACCTTGAAATTTATCCTGAGTGTACTAACAGCTACAATAAAAAATTAGGATCATACACTGAGATGGTAACACAGCTCATTTCTTCATGCTGGAAAAAAAAAACAGGAAGAGTCATATTCAGGGACTGGTTGTCTGCAGACAAAGGAATATGAATAAGCTTTACACCATTTTTTGAATTAACCATCATCCCAGTGCAAAAGAAAATATCATGCAATGTGCCTCAATGACTATCACGTGCCCGGTAGCTCTAACATCTTTAATTATGAATTGCTTTGACAAATTAGTCATGGCTCAGCATTAACTCAAGCCTCCCGGACTGCCTTGATTCCTTGCAATTCGCGTAATGGCACAGCAGGTCCATGGCAGACACCACCTCCCTGGCTCTGCACTCATCCCTAGAACACCTAGGCAACAAGGATACCTATGTCAGGCTCCCATGTATTGACTACAGCTCCACCTTCAACACCATAACTCCAAACAAACTCATCTTCAAACTCTGGGACCTAGGTCTCTGCTCAACCCCTCTGTAACTGGATTATTAACTTCCGACCAAACAGACCACAGTCAATAAGGATAGGCAAGAACACCTCCTCCACGATAATCCTCAGGGCTGTGTACTCAGTACCCTACTATACTCCTTATACACACAATTCTGCACCAACTTAATTTATAAATTTACTAACGGACACTACTGTTGTAGGTCAGATCTCAAACAACGATGAGACGGAGTATAGGAAGGAGATGAGAGTGCTTATTAGCATGGAATAAAGACAACAATCTCTTCATCAAAGATCAGCAAAACAAAGGAGTTGGTCATTGACTTCAGAAAGCAGAACAGAAGGCCACTGTATGCATTGATGGTGCAAAGGTGCTGATGGTCAAGATTTGATTTGATTTATTGCAGTCACATGTATCCAAGTACAGTGAAAAGCTTTGTTTTGTGAGCAGTACAGGCAGATCATAGCAAACAAGGACATACAGATCATAGGGTGCTGATACAGAGCAGAGCATAAAGTTACAACTGCAGGAGGGGGTGCAAAACCAATTAACATTAAAACGATCAACATTATTTGAAGCTAGAGTCCATTCAGCAGTCTAACAATGGCAGGGAAAAGGCTGTTCGTGAACCTGTTGGTGCATGTGTTCAAGTTTCTGTATCTCCTGCCTGATGGAAGAGGTTGTAGGAGAGCATTACCGGGATGGGAGGGGTCTTTGATGATGTTGGCAGCCTTTCTGCGGCAACAAGTAGTGTAAATGGAGTCCATGGATGGAGAGTTGACTTCCGTGATGGTCTGGGCTATGCACACAACCTTCTGTAGTTTGTTATGGTTCTGGGCAGAGCAATTTGCATACCAGACCATTATGCAACCAGACACCATGCTTTCTGTGGTGCATCAGTGAGGGTCCTTACAGACATGCCGAATTTCCCAAGCCTCTTGAGGAAGAGGTGTTGTTGTGCCTTTTTGACCGTCACATCTACATTGGAAGTCCTGGACAGATTGTCAGTTATCATCATTGCTAGGAACTTGACGCTCTCTACCCTCTCCACCTCTGCTCCATTGATATAGGTGGGCATGTGTCCTCCGCCCTTCTTCCTGAAGTCAATGATTTGTTCTTCGGTTTTGACAAAATTGAGAGAGGTTGTTATCATTGCACCATGACATCAAGTCCTCTGTATCCTTCCCGCGTTTTGACTCATCCTTGTTGGATATCCGTCCTACCACGGTGGTGTTGTCAGCCAACCTGTGGATGGCATTCATTGAAAATTTGGCTACACAGTGTCGTGGGTATACAGGGTGTACAGTTGGGGGAGCCTGAGAACACATCCTTGAGGGGGGGGGGGCTCCAGTGTTGAAGATTATCGTGGAGGTGGTGCAGTTGTCTATCTTCACTGATTGCAGTCTGCGGGTCAGGAAGCTGAGAATCCAGTTGCAGAGGGCGGAGCTGAGACCTAGGTCTCGGAGGTTGAGATTAGTCTGGAGGCAATTACAGTGGCTGAAGGGAGAGCTGTAGTTGATAAGTAGGAGCCTGAGATAGGTATTTAGGTCATCCAGATATCCCAGGGATGAGTATAGGGCTACAGAGCGATGATCACTAATCTGTCCTGGTCTACCCACATTGACACTTCAGCCAGGAAAGCACAGCAACACCTCTATTTCCTCAGGCGGCTAAGGAAACTTGGTACATCCATAAAACCTCTTACAAATTTTTTATAAAGCCCCTATAGAAAGCATCCTATCTGGACGCATCACAGCATGGTATGGCAACTACACTGCCCAAGACCACAAGAAACTGTAGAGAGTTGTAAACACAGCCCAGTCCATCATACAACCAGCCTCCTATCTACTGACTTCATCTGGACTTTCTTAATAATCAAAACCCCAACCCCAGTTATACCTTCTCCCTGACGGAAGAGGGTAGAAGAGAGTATCAAACTTGGTATTGTTGGTCAGGGACAGCTCGCACGTAAAAACAGTAGTTGGTGAACTGAAGTAACTCGAGCCCCAGCTGCTGGCTTGGCCTGGTTGGAACTGATTCAGCTCAGAGGAAAACAAAAGTCGTGACATAACATACAAATCCTTATTTAATGGAAGAGTAATGAGGTAATACTACCAGTGCCCTTGGGCCACAGCCTTTAATAAAAAGGACACAGGCTCGGCAGATGAGCCAGAACCAACGACAGCAAGACAGCACAGTTTGGGAAGGAGAAAGGAGAAAAATGAATTATTTGGGGTGTGCAGCCAATAGAAACTCCGGAAATCAACATTCACCCAAGTGGAGGACCCTACGTTGGAAGCACAGTGACTACATCGCAGACTTGAGGGATCGCCTAGACAGCAAGACTTCCTATTCTTGAGTATTAGCCTTTATGTTCTGTGACTATTCAAGGAACATCAGCGAAACCTATTGGGTGTGCGCATAGATTTTAGTTTTGTATCAATTGTGTATCTGCTTTTAACTCTTTCTTAACCAGTGTGAATTGTATCTCTGTTCTAACTAAACTAAAAAAGGTAGTTGATAGTTGATACAGATTTGACTGTTTTCCTCTTTGTGCTGAGCCTGTAACTGTCGTCAAGGGTGGTAACTGGGCAACTGTAAACACATACGAGCAGATTCAAGAACAACTTCTTCCCCGCTATTATCAGACTTTTAAATGGACATCTTTAATGTTAACGTTGATCTCTCTCTGCACCTTTTCGGCAGCTGTAACATTGTATCCTACACTCTGTCCTATAACCCTGATGCACTTGTATAGTACTAAAGCATGTAAGACAACCTTTTTCACTGTGCCTCAGTACATGTGACAATAATAAACTAAATCAAATCAAAGTTAACTGGGAGTGTGGGCAGCCTCCATTACCTAATGTTTTTTCCCCATGGCAATATCTCAGTGATTCAGAGTTAACTTGCAAACTTCCCTTTTCACCTCTGGTGTAAATTTTTGTGATCAGGAATCCAAGGCAGAAAGCTTCAGCAACATCGCTCTTTTCAGAAATTTTCAATTTTATGCTCATGTTCCATGTACTGGCTTTAACGACTTTTGCTTTCATAACTTAAAAGAGAGAGTAACAGAACTCACATGATCATGGTAGGTCAGAGTATACAAGTCACAATGTACAAGTGCATTTCTCCAAACATCCCAGTTACCTTAAAAATATCAATTATTTGCAGTTACTATTTTCTAATACACATAGTCTACAATTGAATATCATCACTTACAAACAAACTGGTATCCCCCACTTCTGGCTGTCCTTGAACAAGTTGATGTCTTTTCATAAGAGTTGTTGTTGGCCATTTGGCTGGTATCTGCTAGTTCCTGAGTTTAATGTTCCTTCTCTGAGAAATGCCTCAGTTTGTTACCATTTTGGATGAAAGTGCAACTGGTTGTCTTGTAGCACAGGTGTTGCTCCAATTTTTGTCTCACTAGCATTATGCTGCAGATGACCTCATTGATGACATTATTTTATCTGGTGATGTTGTAGTCACAACTCGTTTGATATGCGTGAAAGCTGTTTGTTGTTCTATGTCCTAAATACCAATGATCATTCTTTGCAGTGAGCACTCACAGGAATTCAAACTCTTGACAAATTAGGCAAGAATCTTTTTTAGGTAATTCACAAACCCAACAGATTCTTGAACTGTTTTCATGTCTGCTAGTTCTTACAGATCTGCCTCAGGTCTCATTTCATCAGGACTACGGTGACACCCTTTGCTTTTAGTACATGACTAAGTGCTTGATTTCAGTCATCTTCAACATTTTGTTTTCTTGTTCAGCTTCATCTGGCAAGCTCTCTCTATTGTAGCTTCACTACATTCTGATCATGGTCTGGGATTGGTTCTTCCATCTTATCCATAGACTAGCAGATCATCCACAAGTGCTTCCACCCATCTGATGCTGTTCTGTATTAATACTCTTTCAGAGTAGGAAATTATGTCAAATAGTACTTTTTTAACATTTATTCACAGGATGAGGGCATCATCAGCGAGGCTAGTATTTATTGCTCAAATGCCCAGAAGGCATTTAAGAGTCAATTACATAACTGAGAGTCTGGAGTAACATGCAGGCCAAAGGTAAGGATGGCAGTTTCCCTCCCTAAAAGACAGTGAACCAGATGGGTTTTTCCATCAACCAACAACGGAATCCTGGTAATCATTCAAATCCCAATTCCAAATTTTGATTCAATTCAAATTCCACCATCTGCCAATGCAGGATTCAAACCTGGTTCCCCAAAACATTAGAGATAACAAGGTGTATGAACACAGCGGGCCAAGCAGCATCAGAGGAGCAGGAAAGCTGACGTTTTGGAAGCCTCCCCAAAACATTACCTGGGTCTCTGGAGTAATAGTCCAGCGATAATACCAATCGGCCATCACCTCCCCACCACCCAACTGTACACCTATCTATTACTCTAAAATGGTATCCAGAGTCAGAAGACTGCTGTTTTTAATCCAACTTCACCAAATCATATAATTGGTACAGTGCAGGAAAAAACCATTAAGCACATAATGTTAGCACCAACTATCCAGTGAGCAAAGTGCTCAAATCCAAACAAGTTAGCCAGACAGGTTTTATCTTTAACGAATCATTGAGAAATCTCCCTGATTCACTCATAGCTTGCCAAGTGAAAGCTTGTTTGGTCTCCCACAATAGTTTTCAAAAGTTTTCAGGAGGCTGACTGGCCTGTAGCTTTGTGGTTTATACTTTTCACATTTGAATACTATAACGTATTCAGCACAATGACTATAACAGAAGAAGAAGAAAAGATTAGCATGGAAGACTCTATTAGTTCAAAGATGATAAAACTTTCACAATGTCTTCTGTATCTAGTATTATCCTGTCCACTCTTGCCTCTTCTTCTTTAGTGTAACCTTCATTTTATACAGTTCCTTCATGAAGGGGTGTGAAAAGTAATCCTTTCAAAAAAACCTTTTACCACATCCTCTGCATCCACAGGAAGTTTTTCCCTTCTGGTCTTTACTAGGTCAACTGCTTTCCCTCGCAAACTGTTAACCCTATCTCTGTTAAGCAAATCTTTTCATGTTCAATCTGATAATGTCTACTCATCTTCTTTGTAACACAAACATATGAATTTGGAGTAGGCCATTCAGCGTGAACCTGCTCTGCCATTTAATAAAATCACAGCTGATCTAAATTACAACATGAAATTCTCATTTCCACTTACTAACGGTAACTTTTCACCCCTCACTTAACAACAAGCTGTCCGTCTCAGCCTCAAAAATGTGCAGTGACTCTGCTTCCACCGACCTTTCCAGAAGAGAGATTTCCAAAGACTCACGACTCTGAGAAAAATACTCATCAAATCTTGGTTTTAAAATGACTGGCAACTTTAAACAGTGACCTTGAATTCTAGAATCTCCTATAAGAGGGAACATCCTCTCCAGATCTACCCTGCCAAGAGCCCTCAGAATCTTATGTTTCAATCAGGTAATTTCTTTTTCATCTGAACTCCCATAGATTCAAGTCTAGCCTGTAAAACTTTCCTCATAAAACAAACATCCTTGTTCCAGGAATAGTGTCATAAACTTACTCAGTACTCGGTTCTCTGGTGATTGAGACTTTCTGGAGTTGTACCTCCCTACTATTTCTTGAGATGTTACTTATATTCATTACAGCAAATACTGCTGCAAAATACCTGTTCAACTCCTCTGCCGTTTCTTTATTCACTATCAATAATTCTCCAGCTTCATTTTCTATAGGACCAAAGCTCACATTGTTAACTCGTTTCTTCCTCAAGTATCGATAAAAACTCTGACGAGCTTTTGAATTATTTGTGGCTAGCTTTCACTCGCTATCATTTTTACATCCTTATTAAATTTTCTGATCAGTCTTTGCTTTCTTTTAAATATTCCATCAAATCTTCCGGCATGCCATCTACCTTTGTGCAATTTTTTGCTTTTTCTTTATTTTTATTTAATAGTTCTTGTTAACCATAGATGGTGGGTCTGTCTCTTGGAATTTTTATTACTCATGAAATGTATCTAATCTGTATTTATAAATGCCCCTTCAAATATCTTCCACGCATCTCTACTGTCCTGTCCTTAACCTACTTTGGCAATTTACTTTGTCCAGATTTGCCTTCGGAATTCCCATTAGTTTCTGGCCTGCTCCTCTCTTTCTCAAATTCAACCATATTATGGCCACTGCTACTTAGGGGTACTTTCATGTCAAGACCATTAATTCATCCTATCTCAATACACAATACCAGGTCTAATACAGCCTGCTCTCTGGTCCGTTCCAGAACGTGCTATTGGAAGAAACTATCCCAAAAACGATTCTATGAATTCCTCATCTAGACTACCTACACCCTGCAGCTATGTCTCTGTAATGGCTACTAGATCATATTTATTAATTTCTATTTATGTTCTCAGTACATCAGTTTTGTTTCAAATGCCAAATGCATTTATATGTGTCATCAGTAAAGTTAGCAACCCATACCTTGTCCCTTCACCCAAGTCATTTATATAAAATTGGAAACAATTGAGGTCCTAGTACAGATCCCTATGGTACATTAGATTTGCACCCACTATCCTTTGTCATGGGTTGTTTATCGTTTCCCGTATTAATGCTTTTCTGCTCGAACTTGATACTATTGATTTACCACAGAGTGTTCATCTTCTCAAATTTGATCCCTTGCCCCTCATATTTAGTTGAAAACCTTCTCAATAACATGAATATATTTTAGCAAGAACTCTGGCCCCAGCACAATTCCTGTGGAGAAGGGCCCCAGTGTTGATGTCATCCCCAAAACTACCATTAGCACCTCACAAACCAGAACCCACTTCTCCCAAACCATGCTTTAAGCAAAGCATTCATCTCTCTAATCTGATTTGTCCTCTGTTAACTTGTACAGCACTCAGAATATTCAGGAGATTATGACTTTTCATGTTCTGCTGCTTAATTCCCTGCATAGCTCCTTGTATTGACTATACAGAACTTCCTTAGTCCTGTCTGTGTCCTTTGTGTGATGATTGGATTTTATCATGGCACTGCATGTTCCTGTCTAGCCCTAAGCATGTGCCCCGAACTACAGCCCTGGGCAGGCAACAAAGCTGTCCGGATGCCTGCCCTTTCCTGCAAAGAAGGGTGTCAATTCCTCTGTACATACTGTGCCCTACTACTACTGCATTGCCTCTTAGTTCCCTATACAGAATGGTCAACTGCATTATGATACCATGATCAGTTAGCTCATCCATCCTGCAGTCCCGATTCTCAGTTAACAAGCTGAAAAACTCAAACCAGTTGGCAAATTGACCCCAGGATCCGGTTTATCTGCTTACTGGTCCCCTTAACTCAGGAGCTCTCAGCTAAAGCTGCTTGACCTTTGGAACATGTTTTCCTCTGGACCAAACAGGCAATGAATTCCCAAAGAACTCCCAATTGTAATACATCACCTGACTTGCCACCCTTCAGGTTTCTAAATTAATTATTTAGTTATATTATTCATGCTGCATTTTACATACTTTATTAACTTTGCTACCCATTCGTATACGGTGGTAAAACTTAAAATTAGAAAAGACCTTACTTTAGTCAGAGACTCACTAACTGCGAACACTTTGTAATGGGGTAAGGACCAATTCCAATCATTCCAACGAATCTACTTTTCATCTGAATGCTTTTCTTGGTGTCATCATCACCGACACTTCTTGTCAATTGTTCCTTATGTGGTAACTGCCTGCTCAGGTTTTTATCACGCCTGCTCCCTTCAGGTGTTGCTGACTGCCTGTCACAGGCACCTCACCTCACTCACTCCTCCATCTTTGTATTAAGTTCAATTCCCTCACATTAACTAAAGCTAGGTCCTAAAATATGTGTCATTTGCCTTCTTTTTGAATTTTTGTTTAAAAACTTATTTTCGTTCATTTAGTATGCATTTGCTTTAGATTTCCCCTTGGGGGAAAAAGATCTACTTTATTTCTGAACAGTATGTCCCCCAAATCCTGATTGCTCCGTTACTTCATGACTGTGGGATTGCCTTTTCTCGACTATCTGTTCTAGGTCCCTTCTCATTCAGTGATATTCATTCAGTCCACTTGAAAACTTTTATCAATATTTTCTGGGCATTTCCTATAATTTGCTAAAACCAGATTACGTTATGGTTATTGTTTGTAGATAACCAACCACAACACACTCCAATGTGCCCTACTTAATCTCCCAGAATCAAATCGAACTCTGCTTTTTTCCTATTGGCCTGGAGATGTATGTCTGAAAATATTTATGCTGAAATTCGAAATTCTTCTCCTTCCCTACACTTATTGTGTATTTTTTTCATCCTGGTCTATTTTAGGATGATGAAAAGCTCTTAATATTACACTATTCCTCACATTTGAGATTTGCGGAGAAATGTGCTCATGTACATCCAATAGAACAGCTCCTTCTTGGTTTCTCAACAGCTAAGAACCTAACCCTGGGCTTTTGCCTCAGTAAGTATGTTTGTTAATGCAACATGAATCCTACATGAAAATTTATATTTGCAGCTCATCAACTTCATCAGACAAACTGTAAACACTGATATGCATATAATTTAGTACATTTTTCATCAACTTTTCTCAATCCCCTGAAAACCCTCGTAACATTTCTTTGAATACTTCAATTTTTGTTGCTGTTTCCATCTCTCCGTTTTGATGTCATTTTTGCTCTTTTCTTCCTTTCTTACCCTCCTCCTGCCAAAGACGAAACAATCTTCAATTGGGTCACATACCCAAACGTTTCCTTGTGCTCAAAAATTTACATTTTGTTTATATTTCTCATTTTTCCAAATTCAGTTACTTGACAACTTAGTTTTTCCTTTAGCTAGAGTGCGTTACAAGTTCTCACTCATACTCCATTACATTCTTTCCTTTGCCTTTTTTTCCCCATTTATCCAGACGTGTTCTTGCAGACAATTGAAAAATGGTTTTCTCTCATCATCAAATCACCCATAGTACTTTTCTAATTTTTTAACTAGCACCCATAAATCACCCATGGTTCCAATTAAATAACTTACTTGCAAAACCTGCTAAGGGCAATGCAAACCATCAAAGGTGAAATAAGAGGATGACAGGGGGAGGACGCTAATCAAAATGGAGTTAGGAAAAGATAAGGCACTAATCGCTTGCAGTACCCACCTCTCTCTCAGGCATCAAGATTTTATTAGTGGATATCGTGTACGCCCTCTCCGGAGGTCATTTAGGCACAAACACAGCTGCAGAAGACGGACAGGCATCAGCAGCTACGATCCCCTTCACAGCACTTTTTCAGTTTTAAAATTAGTTATGCACCTCCTACAGCTAAGCCCTGATCATCCTCAAATACTTCAAAAGAAAATTATACAAACAGTACTAAATGAACTCAAATTAGTTTTCAAGAGATACACTAACCTTAATTTTGTCCTTGAATAACACATGGGGAATTGAAGGGTATCCTGGGTCAAACAGGTTGGTCAGGCACATCAATCTGCTGAAAACATTTGGAACAACCCATGTTCTACTTGTTTTGATAAATTTAAAAGTAACCAAGAGTGTCTGTTATCACATTGCCTATTGGCACAAAATGTCCCTAAGCTAAACTTATTGCTTATTTCCATCTAGTTAACAGTGACTAAAGGAGAAGACGTGGGCATATATACAGAGTATACACAGGTGAAAGAAAGTTCATTACCACAATGCAAGTTCACACTGCAATAGTTGGTTTGGATAAGAAATCATTACTGCACTGATATTAGATGTTTTTACCATTAATGACAGTTCCATGTTTAACTCTACATTGCCACTTCATTCCTAATTTCTTGATAGTTTTACTTGATTAGGAATTGTGACAAAGACATGGACCACGCCTAAAATCAATTATTAAATAATGTCAGGTTATTAATTCTTAATTTTGTTTTGTTCAAAGTTTCCTGGGGAGCCTCATTGATTTTTATTGATCTTGTTAACAACTGATCTTTTTTTGTTCAATTCTGGGGTACACGAGTGCAGACAAATTTTCTTTGTAATTCTATGGTTTTGCTTCTTAAAACAGGATTGTTAATACACTTCTAAAAGTACATCAGCAAGTACCTGATTGTGTTCATCTGATCTCTTCTGTACATTACCTGCCCAGTTCCTAATGCTTTCTGCAGAATTCAGGTTATCAGCTGCAGTAGCTTATCAATATTCTTTCAATCTGTGCTAAAACAAAGAAAGACCTTACATTTAAGTAGCACCTCTTGTGATCACAGATGTCTTACAAGTGCTTTACAGCCAATTCAGTACTTTTGAAATGCTGATATTGTTGCAATGTAGAGAACGCAGCAGTCAATTTGTATGCAGCAAGATCCCACAGAAGCTATTATAAGTGACCATGTCATCTGCTTTTGTGATTATTAAATCTCTTCTAAAAGGTTGCACTGTAAACAGAACACATTTCCTCAGCACCGTACTGGAAACCACATATTTCTAGCTCTGGGATAATACTTCTCAGATTTTTTTGTTGAGATTGACTTCAAACCAGTTAAAGTCAAAGTCTCACATGTTCTCTTCACATTTTCATCATCTGACATCCGGATTAAGGAGACTGGGAGGAGAATTCTCTGTGGCTCCAGCAACAGCAGAATGACACAATTCTTGGAAAAGGGAAAGGGAGGGGAAGCAAAGTGTGTATCGGAGCAGATGAATTTTGGGTTGGAGGCAGCCCAAATGCGACAGGAGAATAAAACTTTCATACAGCTTTTAGAAAAGGGCTTGTTTTGTCAGTTGAAATATTAAATGAACACAAATACAAATTTGTTTTTTCATGTTACATTTCAATTGGCAATCTAAAAATATGTTTGAAAATTCAAAACCAATGCACCATTTTAAAGAGATATTTGAAATATTTCCAAGGTCATACTCACTCAGACACAAGAGGAATGGAGAAGGTCATTCATGTCAATTTGAAAGCCAAGCCAGTCACTGAAACAGAAACCGAGACACCCTTCCTTATAGATGGTGTTTATCAACTACTCAATCTTGCACCTCCTTCCGACAGTCAGTATGAATTGTTCCAATATTTCATGTTTTTTTTTAAATCAACCTCTTTGGACATGTTATGACACACCTTTTGATCAGGTGGGAGTTGAACTTGGACCTCTGGTTCATAGGTAGGAACACTACCCTGCACCACAAAATCTTTTGTAAATAAATGCTTACCTGGAAACACAGGACCTTTGTCAGCCCCAATTAATGAATAAGCCTCAATCACCTGCTTAATGACTTATTATATTAACAAATTTCCTTCTCTTTAAAAAAAAGTTAAAGAATCCAAGTACAAAACTAATAAAAAGAGTAAACAAATCATTTTCCCTTATGCTATATCTACTTTAAATGACAAATCAATGACACAACAAATTTATTTTTTGTGATTTATGTAACACAATAAACTTCCCAAATCAGAGACAACAAGGTGCAGGGCTGGATGAACACAGCAGGCCAAGCAGCA
>NC_063352.1:16745643-16788326 GCF_021869965.1 Rhincodon typus | reverse complement strand
CTGCTGAGCTTTTCCAGCAACTTTGTTTTTGTTCCTGATTTACAGCATCCACAGTTCTTTCGGTTTTTACTTAGCAAGTAATCCCTATTTTTATATTTGATTTTCTTTGAAGTAAAGATAAATACACTAGGAACCCCAAATCCCTGTGCTGCAGCTTTTAGAGATCTTTCTTCATTCAAATAATATTCATCACTTCTGTTCTTCCTGCCAAAAACATAACCTCATAATTCCCCACATTATATTCCACCTGCTAAGGTTTAGGTTAAATCAGTAAACAATCTATATCACTCTGTACAGTCCTTGTGTCATCCTCACTGTACACTCCGTGTCATCCTCACTATTTGCCTTTCCACCTAATTTTGTCATCTGCAAACATAGTGATAATACATTTACTTGTATTATAATCCATTATAATGACTTGTCACCCAAGTCATCAATATGAATTGTAAGTAATTGCAGCCCCAGCAAATATCCCTGTGAAACTCCAAGAGTTACAGGTCAACCTACACCCTGGACTAACTCCAATGCATCTACATCGTTTCTTAAATAAGGAGAACAAAACTGAACAAAGTATTTGAGATGTGGTCTCACCAATGCCCTGTTTAACTAAAGTATCCTTACTTTTATGTTCAATTCCTTTCATAATAAAGTACAGCATCCATTTATCTCGTTAATCACTCTTGTACTTGCATACGAACATTTTGTGACTAATGCATTAGAACACCCAGATGCCTTTGCATTTTTGCATTTTTGCATTTTTCCCTATTTTAGGTCATTCTCTGTTTTGTTTCATTTTTCCTACCACAGTGAACAAGTTCACATCTTCCCATATTGTACTCCACAAATGTCAGATTTTTACCTACTCACAACCTTTCTGTAATTTAATGTACAGACGGATCTGGGCGTGCAGGTCCACAGTTCCCTAAAAGTGGCAACACAGGTGGCCAAAGTGATTAAGAAGACAAATGGCATGCTTCATCAGCCGGGGCATGGAGTACAAGATTTGGCAAAACATGTTGCAGCTATATAAAACCCTCATTAGGCCGCGTTTGGAGTATTGCATGCAGTTTTGGTCGCCACATTAACAGAAGGACGTGGACGCTTTATAGAGAGTGCAGACAGTTCATCAGGAGGTTGCCCGATCTCGAGGGCATTGGCTATGAGGAAAGGTTAAAAAGACTAGGATTGTTTTCACTGGAAAGAGGGTGGCTGAACGGAGACCTGATGGAGGTCTACAAAATGATAAGAGGCATACATAGAGCAGATAGTCAGAGGCTTTTTCCCAGGGTTGAAGTTTCAATTACAAGGGGGCACAGGTTCAAGGTGAGAGGGCAAAAGTTTAAAGGGAGATGTGCAAGGCAAGTTTTTCCACGTAGAGTGTGGTAGAAGCCTGTAATGCAGTGCCAGAGATGGTGGTGGAAGCAGGCATGTTGACGACATTGAAAATGCATCTAGATGGTTACATGAATAGGGAGGGTTTAGAGGGATACGGATCGAATAAAGGGCAGAAGATTGTTTTTTTTTTTCAGTTTAGTCAGGGCATGATGATTGGGACAGACTTGGAGGGCCAAAGGCCTGTTCATGTGCCATACTGCTCTTTTGTTCTATGTCTGTCTACAAACTCAAGTAACCTTTGACTTAGAACATAGAAGACAGAACTGTACAGCACAGGGACGGGCTCTTCGGCCCACAATGTTGTGCCAAACACGACGCCAAACTAATTCCTTCTGCCTGCCCATGGTCCATATCCCTCCATTCCTTATATATTCATGTGCTTATCTGAAAGTTCCTTAAACACCCCTATCGTATCTACCTCTACCACCACCCCCGACAGTGTGTTCCATTCATCTCCTTTGAACTTTCCCCCTCTCACCTTAAATGCATGCCCCTTAGTTTTAGGTATTTCAACTCTGGGAAAAAGATTCTGACCGTCAACCCGATCTCTGCTTCTCAATTGTATAGACTTCTATCTGGTCTCCACCCAGCCTCTGCCGCTCCAGAGAAAACAACCTGAGTTTTTCTAGCTCCGCCTTATAGCTCCTACCCTCTAATCCAGGCAGCATCCTGGTAAACCTCCACTGCATCCTCTCAAAGCCTCCACATCCTTCCTGTAATGTGGCGACCAGAAGTGAACGCAATACTTTAAATGTGGCCTAAGCAAAGTCTCATAAAGCTACAACATGACATTCTGACTCTTGTACTCAATTCCCAGACCAATAAAGGCAAGCACGTCATACACCTCTTTGCCACCCTATCTACTTGCATGGCCACTTTCTGGGAGCTATAGACTTGAACCCCAAGATCCTTCTGTACATCTGACTTATATGCATGCTGTCTACAAATTTAGCTGTCATGCTTTTGCTCTCCTCAAAGTTAAAATAAATTGTTAAAATCATGGAGACCTCAGCACAGATCCCTGCAAGACTCCATATCCTGCCAAATCACCCATTTATGCATATTGCTTTCTGCTAAGCAACCAAGCAGCCTGCCTTTCATCTATATTAACATGTTACCCCCTCTACCACTAGCTTTCATTTTCCACAATAACCTTTGGTGCAGCACCTTATCAAATACCTTCTGGAAATTTAAATAGAGTGCATCCACAGGCTCCCCCTTATCCACAACACACATTAATTTATTAAAGTTATTTGAAAGTAGTCAAATACGATTTTCCTTTGACAAAACCATGCTGACTCTTCCCATTTACATTGAGTTTTGTTTTGAACAATCCAGCTCTAAGTGCACTAATGATCTATTCTAACACTTCTCTCTGACAGACTGTTAAACTAATTGGCCTATAGTTTCCAGCTTTCTGTCACCATCCTCTGCCCCCTTCTCCTCCCCCCCGCCCCACCACATAAAACCTCACCCTTCAAGAAGGTGTATTTGCTACTTTACAGTCAGATAAAATCTTTGCAAAAAAAAAAGGCAAATATTGGAAAATCCAGATTGATCCATTAACTATTTCATTAGCCACGTGAAGTCCACCCAGACCTGGCGACTTGTCAGCCTGCAGCACCATCAATTTGCTTTGTAAGATTATGATACAAAGTAAAAAATATCAAGTTCTTCTCTTCCTTCCACCTCCCGATTTACAGATATTTCCAAACTTTTTGTGTCCTCTATAATTATAACCCAGCAAAACATTTATTTCATTCAACATTTCTTTATTAACTACTACATACTCTCCACTCTCACCCCTCTAGACCAATTCAGTTTTAGTTATTTTTTTTTAAAATTGCTACCGACTGCCCATGCTAGAACAGATGTTAATTTACAACTTGATTTCTCTACTTCTGTTTCATTAAACATATCATCCATTACTGTATGATTATTTTCACATTCCATGACTAAAACCACTGTCTACTGCTGTGCTCATGACAACAATGTTGATATTTTCACACTGTTTTAGCACTGCTGCTGCCTCACAGCACCAGGGACCCGGGTTCAATTCCACCCTCTGGCAACTGTCTGTGTTGAATTTGCACGTTCTCCCTGGGTCTGCGTGGGTTTCCGCCAGGTACTGCAGTTTCCTCCCACGGTCCAAAGATATGCAGGTTAGGTGGATTGGTCATGCTAAATTGCCCATAGTGTTCAGGGATGTGTAGGTGTGTTAGCCATGGGAAAGGTAGGATTACAGGGAAAAGGTAAGGGGATGGGGGTCTGGGTGGGATGCTCTTCAGAGGGCCGGTGATGACTTGTTGGGCCAAATGGCCTGTGTCCACACTGTAGGGATTCTATGACATACACCTAAATTCATCATTGACAAACTCTGCAGCCCCTACACCCTGGTATCTTGTTGACTTTTACAAATATATTGTTTCTATGTTGCATATAGGGAGTACAGAAAGCTTTCTAGTAATAGTTATAAATCAGGAGGTGGAAGCGAGAGAGGAACATGGTGAAATTACAACTACTCAGGAAGCAGGAGGGAACAAACTAGTGGTGCATGCAGTCTGAAATGTTTGGATCCTGAAGGATTTTGTTCTAGGGTTTTAAGAGAAGTTGTGGTAGATACATTACTGTTAATTTTCTGAAATTCCCTATATTCTGTAAAGTTTCCGTCAGACTGGAAATTAGCAAATGTAATCCCTCGATTAAAGAATAGAGATGGAAAACAGGAAACTGTAGGCCAATTAGTTTGATGTCTGCCATAAGCAAGACGTTACAATTGATCACTAATATGGTTGTAACTGGACACTTCAGAAAAATTCAAGGTAATCAGAAAAAGTCAGCATGGTTTCCTCAAAGGAAAATCATGTTTAAACAACTTATTGAAGGTCTTTGAAAGACTAACATAGATAAAGGGGAGCCTGTAGATGTACTGCACTTGGATTTCCAGAGGCATTTGACAAAGTTCCACACTAAAGGTCACTGCACAAATTAGGAGTTCATGGTGTGAGTAGTAACATTTTAACATGGATAGAAGATTGGCTGCCTGGCAGAAACACGATGTATAAAAGGGTCTTCTGCTGATTGGCAACATCTGATAAATGGAACCTCCCAGCAGTCTAGGCTAACTTGCTAGATCAGCAGATAACACAAAGACAGATAGAAACTATGTTGTGAAGAGGATAAAGAGATTACAGACAGTTACAGATAGGATGCATTAGTGAGCCAGGTTATGAGCTAAAACCCAGCAGATGGAGTATATCTCATGTGCAAAAAGTGAAATTGTTCAATTTGGCACAAAGATTTTTTTTTTTAAAACAAAAGAGCACACTCAAAAAAGGAGAATGTTTAAAAATTAAGGGTCACTCTCAAGATAGATGAGGAAAAATCTTTTTTATCAGACGATTACGCAATTTTAGAACTCTGCACCTTGGAACGCAGTGGAGGTGGAATACTTTAAGGAAGAGGTTAATTGATTTCTTTCCCTAGTAAGGATTTAAGGTTATTGGGGATAGATGGGAATGTGAAATTTGAAACAAACAGATCAGCCAGGATCTTACTGGATGCTGCAGCAGGCTTGAAGGACTGAATGGCTTACAGTTTGACCTGTCGCATTGTATCTGGAATAGAAACTTTACATTTGCCTTTAAAATATGAAAAAAAGTTAGGGTGTAGGCTACCTTCTTAAAACATTGAGGAGTTTGGCCTGGTCCATAACAAGTCGGGTCTGAGCTAGCTGGGTCAGTGTCGTGTAATATGCACATATAAATAAGTACTCAACACCAACAACTGCCAATTTCCAGACACCATCCTAGAACACATCTGCTTCACCTTCGACAACCAGTTCTTCATTCAAACACATGGAACAGCCATGGGGACCAAATGTGCACCCCAATACAACAACATTTTCATGCACAACTTCGAGCAAGACTTCTTTGCTGCACAGGACTTCTAACTAATGCTATACACCAAATATATTGACAACATTTTCTTCCTTTAGACTCCTGATGAGGAATCACTGAAACGCCTACACAACGATATCAACAAGTTTCATCCTACCATCAGACTTATGTGGACAACTCTTCAGAATCAGTCCCATTCTTGGACGCACACATCTCCATCAAGGACAGACACCTCAGTACTTCACTCTACCACAAGCCCACGGATAACCTCACAATGCTGCATTTCTCCAGCTTCCACCCTAAACATATTAAAAGAAGCCATCCCCTACAAACAAGCCCTGCACATACACAGCATAGGCTCCGACGAGGAAAAACACGACAAACATATGGATGATAATGGAATAGTGTAGGTTAGATGGGCTTCAGATTGGTTTCACAGGTCGGCGCAACATCGAGGGCCGAAGGGCCTGTACTGCGCTGTAATGTTCTATGTTCTAAACATCTAAAGATGCTGAAAGATGCCTAACTCATCGATCACCAGTTCCAAGTGCCACAGCAAAAAACCATAACGACCTCCTCAGAAGACAGACACAGAATATGACCGAGAGTACCTTCTGTCATCCAGTACTTCCCCGGAGCAGAGAAACTACGCCATGTTCTTCGCAGCCTTTGACATGCCAGCGATGATGAACATCTCGCCAAGGTCATCCCTACACCCACATTTCTTGCCTTCAAACAACCACCAAACCTTCAACAAACCATCCTTCGCAGAAAACTACCCAGCCTTCAGGACAACATCGACCACCACACCACACAACCCTGACATGGCAAACCTCTGCAAGACATGCCAGATCATCGACATGGATACTACTGCCACACGTGGGAACACCACCCACCACATACACAGCAGATACTCATGTGACTCAGCCAATGCTGTCTACCTCATATGCTGCAGCCAAGGATGCCCCGCGGCATGATATATTGGCAAGACCATGCAGACACTACGGCAATGGATGAATGGACACCGTGCAACAATCACTAGAGAGGAATGTTCCCTCCCAGTCAGGGAACTCTTCAGTGGTCAAGGACATTCAGCCTCTGATCTTCGGGTAAGCATCCTCCAGGCAGCCTTCGAGACGCACAATGCAGAATCACTGAGCAGAAACTGATAGCCAAGTTCCGTACTCATGAAGATGGCCTCAACCATGGTCTTGGGTTCATGTTGTGCTACATGTAACCTCACTATACTGCAAAATCTTCCTTACTGTTCTGTTTCAACACCATCACTATTACCTCAATAACTTGTTATGATCTCTCTACTTTAATTAGTTTGTATAGTTTTGGATTGTGTGTTACTTTGGTTAGACCCTCAGCATGCAACTCTTATACCTACCATGTTTTTCCAGCCACTTGGTTTATCACCAGCACCATCCTTTTTTAATTTTTTGTAATTATCTCTCTGCCTCAATTTATTGGATTATAGGTCATCCCCTTCACTTACTAGTCAGCTGTTGGCACTTTACTCACACCATCTGACACTTTGGATCATTTGTAGAGATTTAATATTCAGCCTATCGACATTCCACTCACGCCATTTGTATGATCTTTTGATCTCTCTGCCTATAAATTCTGTGTCTGTACGTTGTTCTTCACTTCACCTGACAAAAGGACAGCACTCCAAAAGCTTGTGATTTCAAATAAACCTGTTGGACTATAACCTGGTGTCGTGTGACTTCTGACCATAGAAATAAGGGTGACTTGGTGACGGAACAGTGGCCTTCACGGAGTTATTTCAGTGGCAATAAGAGAAAAAAAACACAAGAGTCGCCTTAGAGTTGGTGTAAGCATTTCTGGTAATGATAATTATTTGGGAAGCTTGGCCTGTTCAATCCTGTTGAAGGCTGGGCCCAGTATGTGGAAAGAAGGCATTTTTTTTGTGCGAATAACACTGGGGCAGATGAATACCCACAAGTAATTCTCCTGACAGCTGGTGGACCCGCAGTTTTTTCAGTTGTTCTAAGTCTAACTTTCCCTGAGGCACCAGATACTAAATCCTTTCAAGACTTGATGTATTTAGTATGTTCTAATTCTGAGATGCTGCTTTACTCGAGGTCAAGTGACTGGCAGAGGCAGTTTAACTATAAGTGAGATGCTGAAAGACAATTTGGTATATAGGATTGAATGAGGTGACCGTACAAAAGTGCCTACTAGTTGAAGCTCAACTCGACTTCAAACAGGTACTACAAGTGGTTTTGTCATTGGAAAATGCAGCAAGTGGAGCTAATGAGTTACAAGGTATTCCGACCAAAGTCAACAGCATGGCTAGGTCAACTGACCTTGGGGAACACCACCTGAGTGAAAGCAGTTGCGTAGCCTCACTCAGGACATGACCTGATCACAGGGACTCCAGGTCTAGACTCCAGCAAAGCCCCAAAACAAAGCTTCCAGTACACAGACTTGAGACAGCAAGTGCGCATTCAGGTACCACAGATAACCTAGCTGGGCTATAAAGTTGACAAAAACTGAAAGAACTGCGGATGCTGTAAATCAGGAATAAAAACAGAAGTGGCTGGAAAAGCTCAGCAGGTCTGGCAGCATCTGTGAAGAAAAAAGTCAGAGTTAACATTTCGGGTCCAGTAACCCTTCCTCAGAACTGGAGAGTTAAAGGGAGGCAAATAAAAGGCGCCTCAGCTCCCACGTCCATACCGGAGCTTAGGTCTTTCCTTGGGTTGGTTAATTATTATGGAAAATTCATATGTAACCTGGCCTCCATCCTCGCACCCTTACACCTGCTTTTGAAAAATGGGTCAGCCTTGGAAATGGACTCATAGCCAAGATGTAGCCTTTAGGGAAGTGAAGAAGCAACTATCATCGCCTAAGGTGTTGGCAAACCACAATCCCAAATGAGATGTGGTGCTGACATGCAATGCCTCCCTGCACATTATCAGGACAAGGCTGGCTCACCGGTGGCCGAGCGGAGAGAAATGCCCAATAGCATATGCTTCGCAGACTTTGGCTGATGTTGAACAAAGTTACGGCTAGATAAAGGAAGAAAGGTTTGGCAAGAAGTTATGTCTGGTGGCCAGGATTTGATGCTGACATTGGGCAGTGTTCCATCAACTTGGCTAAGTGCCAACAAGGACAAACATTACCACCAGCAGCTCCCCCACATTTGTGTGTGAATGGCTGGGTAAACCCTAGACTCAGTTACACATCGACTACGCAGTCCTTTCATGTGCAATGTTTTAGTCATTGCGGACATCCATTCAAAGTGGTTGGATGTGCATAGAGTTAACTTGTCAAACACAGGGATGACGATTGAAAAGTTACTAATATCTTTTGCAATACATGGACTCCCACAGGTTTTGGTCACAGATAATGGGCCACCCGTTACCAGCAGGGAATTTGAGTATTTCTTAAAGTACGCAAGGACAGCTCCATACCATCCATCATCGAATGGTCTGGCAGAAAGAGCTATCCAAACATTGAAGGCAGGCTGACAGAAACGGCCTGCAGCTTCACTCAGTACCAAATTATCCTGGCTCCTATTTGATTATCGGACTAGCCTTCATGCAACCACAGGGACAGCTCCAGCAGGGTTACTAATGGGGAGAAGACTCACACCAGGTTAAACCTGATCTTCCCAGACTAGGGGTGTGAAGGTCGTGAAATTACACCATGATCATCAATGCCAGACAAGACCACTCCAAGCAAGAAGGACAGTTTACTTCAGGGGACAAAGTTTGGTGACAAAACCACGGAATGGCCTAGCATGGGTAAGAGGTGGAGTCAAGTCCTATGTTGCACAAAGTTAGAAGAGGCAGTCCAGAACAAGCACGTGGACCACATAAAAGCTGCAACCTCAGACCCAGACCTCAGAACATCCAGCAAGACTCCGAACTCGTGGGTTCTCCTCCTCGATCTCGCATTGAAAAAACCTCAAAAGAGATTACTGTCTGAAGTAATAGACTTCAGCATAGACGCTCCGGCCACAAGAGGCAGTCTATAGTGCAGTACACGCCACCAGTATCCAAGGCAGAATCGGTAGAACCGGACCTGGGGCGAAAATGACCCAAGAGAAGTTACATCCCAGGACTTAGAGGGGGAGTGATGTACTCATTGTTATGAGGTCAGCCAGGTGAACTCTCGGAGTAGGACTTCCCTGATTGAACCTGTTAACCTGGTCCAATTAAGGAGCCCTGGCTGACAGATATAAACAGGAGTGTCATGGGTTCTGCTCAGTCTAGGAGCCAGCTCTGAGCTAGCTGGGTCAGTGTCATGTACTAAGTACATGTAAATAAACGGTGACTTGGTGATGGGACACTAGCCTTCATGGAGTTATTTCAGTGGGACTAAAACCAGACATCCTGGTTCAGAATTAGGAACGCTACCACTTTCCCACATGCAATGAACACTGTCAACAATAACTATCAATTCTCTAAAAGGTATATTACAGGATTATGTAATTCTGGATGGATTCTGTGCAATATGATTCGTGTTGAATTTTATGTGAAAAACTTGCATTTTTGAGGCTAAACTTTTGTGATCACAATCCAACCAAGTATTTCACAAGGAATCCCGCAAAACAGTGGTCCTGGAGAGTCATGCACACAAGTAGTTAGTTATGCACGGCACTATTTGTATACAAATGCCATCACAGCATTTTACAGCCATGCTCAACAAATGAATTTCCTTCAACCTATAAGTTGGGCTGTACTTCTAAAGTGAGTCAAGTGAAGTGCAACCTGAAAATGCATCAATTCTTTCCAGAAAAAAGATTTAGTTGATCTTTTCATATACAGACACAAACTTCTATTTTCCCACATTCATTTCATAGTTTCATCCCAATTTCATTTCCAAATGTTGGAATAATATTGCTTTTTCTCCTCTTCCCATCATACAGTAGAATTATTAAATATGCAAACGTGTGCAACACCAAAAAAAACAGCTGCTTCAGGCTGTTTCTCTTTGATTTTAATTTGATCATAGAGGAAAATATAGAACCAGTAAGATCAAAAACAAACCTCAAAGCCTGACATGAAAAATGTAAGCATTTATTTATCCTCAAATTTTGGAACCCCACCTTTTACCAGCCTGGGCATTTCTCCAACTTGTGTGTTCAGCCAGAAATGGCCCTTCTCAAACACGTCAATGGAAAGTTAGACAACTCTATATTCACACTTTGTGCAACTTTCAGTCAGCAAATTATAATTTTACAAGTACATTTCAAATGGACTTTAACAGGCCATTACAATGTGGAATTGATATCGAAAAGTGTATCAAAGTTGTTTCATTATGAACATAGTTAAGCCTGTAGTTGGATTACCTTCCAGTAACTATGCACTGAACTGAAGATAAACCAACTTGCATAGCGAGAAGTAGTGATGGTGCTTTATATTTTGAGAATAAACTCTAATACATAAGACTTCTGACATTACTAAAAGAGTTATTATTCTGGACCCAGTTTCTGAATTGAATGAATGAATATCAATCATCATTAAGAAAACTAAGCAATCATACCCAAGGGTGGGAACCTAAGAAGAGAGGGTCCGAGTTAGCTACAATGGGTGACTGCTTAAGGAAAAAAAGAGAATCAAAATGGTAAATAAAAAGCAAGAAGCAGCTGAGCAGTGTAGCACTAAGATGAGTGGAAAACCAGGTAGTGACAGAAAGAGAGAATGCTTAAAAAGCAAAGGTTCTTCTGGAGGTGGTGTTCAGATTCAAAACGAAGGTACAAAAACTAACATAAGGGCACTTTACCTGAATGCTGTAGCTTTCAAAACAAGGTTAATGAATTGATGGCACGAATCATTGCAAATGGCTATGATTTAGTGGCCATTACAGAGACACAGTTGCAGGGTGGTCACGACTGGGAGTTAAATATCCAGGGGTATCAGGCTATTTGGAGGGACAGACAGGAAACAAAGGCAGGTGATATTGTTGTAATATTTAAGGATGACATCAGGGCATTCCTGAGAGATGACATTGATTCAGCCTTTTTCTCCATAGAACCTTTACGGGTAGAAATTAGAAATAGTAAGGGAAAAAAGTCACTGACAGACGTAGTCAATAGGCCACCAAATAATAATATCACAGTGGGGTGGGCAATAAACAAAAATAACTGATGAGAGTAAAAATGGTACGGCAATTATCATGGGGGATTTTAATCTACCTATTGATTAGTCAAACCAAGTCTGTCAAGGCAGCCTGGAGGAGGAGTTCATAGAATGTACCTACAATAGTTTTCTCAAACAGTACATAAGAGAACCCACAAGAGAGCAAGCTATCCTAGATTTGGTCCTGTGTAATGAGACAGGAATAACTGATTATCTCATAGTTAAGGACCCACTTAGAAGGAGCAATCACAGTATGGTTGAATTTAAAATATAGATGGAGGGTGAGAAGATTGCAATGGGATGGAGGAGGAGTAGGCTAAAGTAGACTGGGAGCAAACAGTGTATGGTGGGATAATTGAGGAACAGTAGAGGACTTTCAAAGTGATTTTTCACAGTGCTCAGCAAACGTATACGTCTACAGGAATAGTGCCAGAAGACTGGGGACTAGAAAATGTTGTCCCCTTGTTCAAGAAGGGGAGTAGAGACAACCCTGGTAATTATAGACCAGTGAGCCTTACTTCGGTTGTGGGTAAAGTGTTGGAAAGGATTATAAGAGATAGGATTTATAATCATCTAGAAAGGAATAATTTGATTAGGGATAGTCAACACGGTTTTGTGAAGGGTAGGTTGTGCCTCACAAACCTTATTGAGTTCTTTGAGAAGGTGACCAAACAGGTGGATGAGGGTAAAGCGGTTGATGTGGTGTATATGGATTTCAGTAAAGCATTTGATAAGGTTCCCCATGGTAGGCTATTGCAGAAAATACGGAGGCATGGGATTGAGGGTGATTTAGCGGTTTGGATCAGAAATTGGCTAGCTGTAAGAAGACAGAGGGTGGTGGTTGATGGGAAATGTTCATCCTGGAGTTCAGTTACTAGTAGTGACCTCAAGGATCTGTTTTGGGGCCACTGCTGTTTGTCATTTTTATAAGTGACCTGGATGAGGGCGTAGAAGGATGGGTTAGTAAATTTGCGGATGACACCAAAGTCGGTGGAGTTGTGGATAGTGCGGAAGGATGTTGCACGTTACAGAGGGACATAGATAAGCTGCAGAGCTGGGCTGAGAGGTGGCAAATGGAGTTTAATGCAGAAAAGTGTGAGGTGATTCACTTTGGAAGGAATAACAGGAATACAGAGTACTGGGCTATTGGTAAGATTCTTGGTAGTGTGAATGAGCAGAGAGATCACTGAAAGTTGCCACCCAGGTTGATAGCGTTGTTAAGAAGGCGTACAGTTTGTTAGGTTTTATTGGTAGAGGGATTGAGTTTCAGAGCCATGAGGTCACGTTGCAGCTATACAAAACTCTGGTGCGGCCGCACTTGGAGTATTGCGTACAGTTCTGGTCACCACATTATAGGAAGGATGTGGAAGCATTGGAAAGGGTGCAGAGGAGATTTACCAGGATGTTGCCTGGTATGGAGGGAAGGTCTTATGAGGAAAGGCTGAGGGACCTGAGACTGTTTTCGTTAGAGAGAAGAAGGTTAAGAGGTGACTTAATAGAGACATACAAGATGATCAGAGGATTAGACAGGGTGGACAGTGGGAGCCTTTTTCCTCGGATGGTGATGGCTCGCACGAGGGGACATAGCTTTAAATTGAGGGGTGATAGATATAGGACAGATGTCAGAGGTAGGTTCTTTACCTCAGAGAAGTAAGGGCGTGGAATGCCCTGCCTGCAAAAGTAGTAGACTCGCCAACTTTAAGGGCATTTAAATGGTCATTGGATAAACATATGGATGATAATGGAATAGTTTAGGTTAGATGGGCTTCAGATTGGTTTCACAGGTCAGCGCAACATCGAGGGCCGAAGGGCCTGTACTGCGCTATAATGTTCTATGTTATATGTTTCATGTTCTAAATGGAAAGGCTGTTAGAAAAGAGATAATCAGCCATAGATAACTAATGAAATAAAAGGAGTGTATCAAATGGAAAGCTAATGCATACGAAGTGGCAAAGACTAATGGGAAAATAGAGGATCAAGAAATCTTTAAAAAGGTCAACAGAAAGCCACAAGAAAAGCAATAAAAGGCAGGTAGGACAGATTAGGAGAGTAAACTAGCTCAGAATATATAAACAGATAGCAAGAGTTTCTACAAATATATAAAATGAAAAAGAGTGGCTAAGGTAAACATTGGTCTTTTAGAGGATGAGAAGGGGGATTTAATATTGGAAGAGGAGGAAATGGCTAAGGGATTGAACAGGTATTTTGCGTTGGTCTTCACATGGAAGACACAAATAACATGCTAATAATTGATGGGAAGGAGGCTATGGCAGGAGAGGACCTAGAAACAATCATTATCACCAGAGAGTGGAGTTGGGCAAGCTAATGGGGGTAAAGGTAGACAAGTCTCCTGGCCCTGATGGAATGATCAATGGAATGCATCCCAGGGTACTGAAAGAGATGGGAGGGGAACTAGCAGAAGCACTCGTGGCAATTTACCAAAATTCGCAAGACTGTGTGGTTCGGCGGATTGGGAAACAGCAAATTTGACACCACTGTTTACAAAAGGAGATAGACAAAAGGCAGGTAACTACAGGCCCATTAGCTTAACTTCTGTAGTGGGGAAAATGTTTGAATCCAAAGAAGAAATTGTGAAACATCTGGATCATAACCGTCCCATCATACAGATGCAGCATGGGTTCATGAAAGGCAGGTCTTTTGACTAATTCACTAATTCACTAATGCCCTAAATCTCGGAGGATGTTACAAGCGCGATGGATAATGGACAACTGGTGGATGTAGTGCATCTGGATTTCCAGAAGGTATCCAACAAGGTGCCATACAAAAGGCTGCTGCACAAGATAAGAGGTGCATAACATTATAGGTAACATATTACAGGATAGAGGATTGATTAACTAACAGAAAGCAAAAAGTGGGGACAAATAGATGTTTTTCTGGTTGGCTGTGGCTAGTGGTGTGCCCCAGGGATCAGCGTTGGGATCACAATTGTGTGCAATTTACATGGATGATTTGGAGTTGGGCACCAAGTGTAGCCTGTCAAAATTTGCAGATGACCATGGAGTGGTCGAGCAAAGTGTGCAGAGGACACAAAGACTGCAGAGAATAATAGATACATTTAGTGAGTGGGCAAAGGTCTGGCAGATGGAGTACAATGTTGGTAAATATGAGATCATCCATTTTAATAGAAATAACAGTAAAGTGGACAATTATTTAAATGGTGAAAAATTGTAGCATTCTGCTATGCAGAGGAACTTAGGTGTGCACGAATCACAAAAAGTTGGTTTGCAGCAGGTAATTAAGGCAGCAAATGGAATATTTTCCTTCATTGCTCGATGGAGTTTAAAAGTAGGGAGGTTATGCTGCAGCTGTATAGGGTGCTGGTGAGGCTACACCTGGAGTACTGTGTCCAGTTTTGGTCTCCTTACTTGAGAAAGGATGTACTGGCACGGGGTTTGGGGGGTGGGGGGGGGGGGGTGCACAGTGCTGTGCAAACCTAGATTCATTGGGTTGATTCCAGACTTGAAAGGGTTGGCTCATGGAGGAGTGACTTATAGACTGGGACTACACTCATTGGAATTTAGAAGGGGGGGGGGGGGGGCGTAATCTTATCGAAACATATATCCATTCCCTCAAGAATTTTGTGAGATAGAAGCAGGAAGGTCGTCTCCACTGGCAGGTGAATCTAGAACTAGGGGTCATAGCCTCAAAATAAAGGGGGACAAAAACAGAAGTTTGCTGGAAAAGCTCAGCACATCTGGCAGCAACTGTGACGAGAAATTAAACTTAACATTTTGGGTCTGGTGACCCTTCCCCAGACTAGAACTCAGACTAGTTCTAGTCTGAGGAAAGGCCACCAGACCCAAAACGTTAGCTCTGATTTCTCTTCACAGTTGCTGCCAGACCTGCTGAGTTTTTCCAGCAAACTTCTGTTTTTGCTTCAAATTTAGAGCACCCACAGTTTTTTTTCTGGTCTCAAAATGGGGGGGGGAGCAGACTTAGGACCAAATCGAGGAGGAATTTCTTCACCCAAAAGGTTGTGAATCTGTGGAATTCCCTGCCCAGTGAAGCAGTCGAAGCTACCTCATTGAATGTTTTTTAAGGCAAGGATAAATAGATTTTTCAGCAGTAAAGGAATTAAGGGTTATAATGAGCAGGCATGTAAGTAGAGCTGAGGCCATGAAAAGATCAGCCATAAATCTTACTGAATGGCAGGCTCAAGGGGCCAGATGATCTACTCCTGCTCCTATTTCTTATGTTCACATACCAGAACAACTATCAAAACTGTCAAAGCTGATTGTGGTATTCACATTTTTCCTAAATATTCTTTTTTTCTTCCAAAGTTATGCAGATGCAAACTGCACTATGATATCCCATTCAAGTGACTATTCTTCCCTTTCAAGAGTTAGATAACTAATACTGAATACTGAGTTATTAACTGACATCAACATGCATACCAGGTTCTAATGGATCATGATCTTGAAAACAAAATATATTATATATTGACTGAAAAGTTAATGTCATGACATCAAACGGTTACAGGCACAAGCATCACTCCAGAAGGTCAACATTAATTAAGACAGCTACTTCTAAGGCACTGATGAGGGACAGTGCCATACCGTTAAAAGTGCATCATTTTGATTCTACATTAACCAGTCATACATTCATACAGCATGGAAATGGACCCATAATTTGAAACCAAACTCGTCCCACCAGCTGCGCTTGGCCACATCCCTCTAAAATCTTTCTTATTCACGTAGCTATCCAAATGTCTTCCAAACATTTTAACTGTACTTGTATCCACCACTTCCTCTGCAAGTTCATTCACACAAAAAAAAAATCACCTTTTTCAAATCTTTCTCCTCTCACCTTAGAAATGTCCCCAAGTTTCTAAAACCCCCACCCTAGGGAAAAGACACTTGCCACTCACTTATCTATACCCCTCATGATTTTTTCAATTTCTATAAAGGTAGCCTCTCAACCTCCTACACTCCAGTGAAAAAAAAAAGTCCTTACCTCTCCTTCAAACCCTCCATTCTCAGCAACATCCTGGTAAATCTCTTCTGAACCTTCACCAACTTAATAATATCCCTCCCATAACAGGGAGATCAGAACTATGCCAGAAGTGGCCTCACCACTGTCCTGTATAACATCAACATATGCCCCAACTCCCATACTCAAAGCTCTGAGCAATGAAGGCAAGCATGCTAAATGCCTTCTTAATCACTATCTAAACATGATGCAAACTTCGAAGTCTCTCTGTTCTGCAACACTCCTCAAGGCCCTAATTTTAATTGTATATATCTTGCCTTTGTTTGTTTTACAAAAATGCAATAGCTTGCATTTATCCAAAGTAAACTCCATCTTGGCTGAACAGTGGCTATGACCCATTTGACCAAGATCTCTTTGTAATTTTAAATAACCTTCTTTGCTGTCGACTATACCACTAACCTAGGAGTCATCCATAAACTTACTAAACATGCTTTCAATATTATCATATTATCATCTACATCATTTACATAAATAACAAATAAAAACAGTCAAAGTTAAATATCCAATGGCACGACAATAAAGTTGGGACCGGGATTAACTTGAATCATTTGTTTTTTAATCAGTTGATAAATATTTAAAATTTGTGTCATTATTTAACTCCACGAAATATAACTGTTCAGAGGTTGATAAAAAACTAGAACAAAAAGTTTTTTCACAAAATGAAGCTTTGATAGTTTGAAAGGAATTTATTCCAACATGAAACTTCAAGTGATGAGGCATTTAATATTAGGATGTTTTAATTCCAATGCTCTATTTTGGACGTCTTTTTCATGTATGTTATATTTAAGGAGGTTGTGTTTTCAACAAACCTGTTTGAAATTTTCCAGCTTTTTATTGCACATAAATATCCACATGATCACACGTAACAAAGACTGAAAGGCAAGGAATGGAATGAATTGTATATTCAGGGAATTAGATATATTTGCTAATATTCCTTACTTAGCCAGCAAAAAAGAAAGGCTGATGATTTATCTGTGCTACTTATAGAAGAAAATGATGTACAGAAAGCAGTTGACACGTTTAACAACATAACTGCACTTTGCAATAATTCTTCGTGCTTTCAGTGATTCCTGAGCGAAGTGATAAAGTATGACAAATGTACCTTATTCATTTCTTACATCACGCCCTTCTCTTTCACACCGGAAGGCGATTAAATCAATTACAGTATTTAAGGAATAGCCCCAAATGAGATCAGGTAATTGAAGTCAGGCTATAATACTAATTTAGGAAGCCACTGTCCATATAGCTCAATGACTATGTCTTTGCCCATTACCATTTTTTTTTGGCATTTTCGGATATCACATATCATTTTAAGTACAACCAGGGTGTAGATTAGATCTGATCATCTAACTCCTTGACATTAATATTAGCCAGTCAATTGGATTGGATAATTTAATCTATAAAGGGCAAACATCTGATACGCATTAATATTGCAATAACAAAAAAATTGAAAACTGTTGACAAAAAGAAAGATTAGAAATGTTTCCAGAAACATTTTATAAATTGATCTTTCCTGAATCATTCTGTGAAAGGTACTTTTATCCTGACTTGGTTCTTTTGGTAGACTTCATCCACTGAAAGGACATAGAAGGATTTCACAGATATATATATTGCAAACCAATGACCACAGAATTGTATAAATGGATGAAAAAATAACGTTCACCATACGTTTAATTTCTAACACGCAAAGTTAGTAGATTGCCTTTTTAGACACTCAAGAGATATCCACCTTGTTCATCTAACAACCTATTAAACCAAGAAATATACAATTCATTCTATTCTTTACCTTTCAGTCTTTGTTACGTGTGATCATGGTGGATATTGATGTGCAATAAGTAGCCAAAATCTCAAACAGATTCATTGAAAATACAACCTGCTTAAAAATAAAACGCATGAAAAAAAAATCCAAAACCAGAACATAGGAATTAAGGGATAACAAGGTGTAGAGCTGGATGAACACAGCAGGCGAAGCAGCATCAGAGGAGCAGGAAAGCTGACGTATCGGGCCCAGACCCTCCTTCGGAAAATGGAATGGGAATTAAGATATTTTAAAATTAAATGCCTCAACACTTGAAGTTCTATGTTGAAAAAAAATTCCTTTCAAACTATAAAATACTTTATTTTGCTTAAAAAAAAACTTAGCTCTAGATTTTTATCAACCTCTGAACAATTATATTTCATGGAGCTAAATAATGAAAGTTTTTTAATAAAGTTTTATCAACGGATAAAGAGGCACAAATGATGCCAGTTGATCCAGTTCCAGAGTTTACATCCGTTGAAGTGTCAAACAGGATCTATTTTTGTCCTTGTAATCATTAGTACTTATTTTCTAAATTTAAATTATGAAATGCTCATTGGATTCAATAATCATTGATTTTAATTATGAATTAAAATAGTTTTTTTTTATTCCCAGGTAAAAAGAAGTTAAGCTGGATGCCTACTTGTCCACCTTTCTCTCCTTTCAAAAGGTCCTCATTAACCTCTTGTCCAAGCAGGTAGTCATCAATTCTAATACTTCATTCTTAAAATCAATGCTAATTTTTGGTTCCTTAGTCCTGGGGAGTGTTTCATGAAGTCTTTCTCGATGATCGTTGTTGCTGACCTTGTAAATAACAATAATAACCAGATTTCACAAAATTTACCAATGATTCACTCAATCAGTATAAATTTGACCTTGGTTCTAAAGTATACTTTGCACATTTCATTGCGAAGAGATGTCCACAGAGTTGCTCTAATTAAAGATATTTTACACCTAACTCTCAAGGAAATTATAAAATGTTTAACTTTTTGTTCCCAATCCATTTTCAGATCTTTTCCATGCTGGCATTATGGCAAAACAACAAAACATTGTGGTTAGTACAAGAATAAGAACTAATCAATCTTGCGCAAGAGATTGCAACATCTTTCTCAAAATAAAAGGGTAGGCCACTTAAGACGGAGATGAGGAGGAATTTCTTCCCGAAAGTGCAGTGAATCTTTAGAACTTTCTACTCCAGAGGCATATGGATGCTCAATTACAGAGCATATAAAGACAGAAACCTGGTTTCTAGATTTCTAGAAATTGATGTCATCAAGAAATATGCAGACAGCATGGGCAAGTGTTGTCCGGGTGGATGATCAGCTGTGATCCATTCAAATTGTGGAGCAGGATCAATAGGCAGAAGTGGCTACTTCTGTTCTTATGTTCTTTTTTGTTCTTTCAGGCACTCTTGTCCCTTTAACAACAGCATGGTTGTTAAAAGCTAACAGCTATCAGGTTGGTTTAGTTGCTTATCAACATTTTTGACTCCGGCGAGTTCAAAACACTTCAGAATTGATAAGATTACAAAACTGCTTCATGATGGAAACCTCTATCAAATCTTTAAGTAAATATGTCGAAAAGCTAGCTAGGTTTAGTTTTATTGTATAGAACTAGGTGGACAGATGAATGGGTGCATGAGAGATTTGCTTTTTTTTGACACTGTAGTCATTAATGGTGGCAGTTCTGCTTGTAGATGGCCACAGGCTTTATGTTAATTGCCATATTAGTTGGGGACTCACCCAGACTTCATGCTGATGTGTGGAAATTCTGAAATACTGAAGACAGGTTTAATCTTTAATTCCAAAATGTGTTATTTTTAAAAAGAGGATTACTGCAGGTACAAATTCAGTTTGGACCAATAAGATGCAACATCTAAAAGTAACTTCCAACAGACTGGACCATGATCTACTGCGACTACAGCCACTGCAAATTATGAGTCAAAACGCAAACACATTTTGACTTTTTCCCTTTGAATGCCCCCAAGGTCAGGGGTTTAAAAAGGTAAGTCCAACTCTCAGGTGTTCGCTTGCATAACTGAACTTTCTTGTGGGTACCAGCCTGGGTTTGATGTTACCTTGCTGTAAGATTCAACTGTTGAAGAGCTATCCCCTATGCACCCCGTATTGCATGTAAATACTTCTCTCACTCTAGAATGCAAGATATCAACCAGCCAGCAGCCAGACAAAAGAGAAACAGGACAAAAGAACACTCTCTCTCTCAGCCTCAATGCTGGAATTCAGCCATTCAATTCAATTTCAGAAGAAATTGTAACTGCACAGTAGCTCAACCAAATCTGCAAAAATGAAGGAATATGAAATTGATTTTTCAAATAGCAATGACATGGTACCAGTAACCTTAAGTGCAACAAACACACATTCAACTATCTGCTCTTGGTGTCATAGAATCATAGAGATGTACAGCACAGAAACAGACCCTTTAGTCTAACTCGCACATGCCAACCAGATATCCTAAATTAATCTAGTCCTATTTGCCAGCATTTGGCCCATATCCTTCTGAATCCTTCCTATTCATGTACCCATCCAGATGCCTTTTAAATGCTGTTATTGTACCAGCCTCCACCACTTCCTCTGGCAGCTCATTCCATACATGCACCACCCTGTGCGTGAAAAAGTTGCCCCTCAGGTCCCTTCTAAATTTTTCCCCTCTCACCTTAAACCTATGCCCTCTAGTTTTGGACTCCCCCCACCCTGGGGAAAAGACCTTGGCTCTTCATCCTATCCATGCCCCTCCTGATTTTATAAACCTCTATAAAGGTCTCCCTTCAGCTTCTTCACAACAATTCAGTGACTAATCTGCATGTTATTCTTTTCACAGTTTTTTGTTAACTTTATGGTGTGTGTGTGTGTGCGCGTGGTAATTAATAAACTCATTCCTTGTAAATTCAAAGCTGGACTAAGTTGGCTCCATTTTAAAAGCATAAATTAATGTGGCCCAGAATGTTACTACAAGGGAAGGGATCCTTCTTAAATTAATTTCATTCCAACCAGTGTAGGGGCTGAGTAAATAAGGGATCCTGCATCCTTCTTCACCTGGGAGCTTAACAGTTTAGGGTATCATCTGGGACCATAACAGATTGGGAAACTTCAACCAAATTCTGTTTGTAACAATACTCGTATCTGAATGAGCAGCTGAAAAGAGGGGTTTTGTTGGATTTGTATGGCATACATAGTGTCTCTGCAAATGAAAACACAGCTCCAGCATATCTTTCACCACTGATCAAGGATAGCACATACAAAGTGATCACAGATATATGTTACCTGCATAAATCAACAGTAAAAGTATCCTGCTACTTTCCTCCATGTTCTCCTGTTGAAAATGCAAGACCAACTACACTTTCAAATTATTTCAAGCAAGCAGCAACTAATTATTTCTATTTACTTTACAATTGCTTATCTGGTCTGAAGGGTAGGTGAACCAGAATGTTTTCCAACTGAATTGTAACAGGCCCAAAAATAATTTAATTAAATGCGCTGAAGACCCTTTTCTTACTCTGAACTTATCACTCAGGCAGATGATCGTTAACTACAAAAGACTTTCGCACCAAATTCTGAGCTACAACTCCTGTAGGCTATCCATCCTGAATCCATTTACCTCAACATGTGAAATATCACCTATCTTTATCTTTTTCTTGCATATTTTAAGTATTGTCTACAAATCTTTGTTCAATACCTGATTTTGTTGTAAAGCAAACACATGAACTTTATCATTATGAACATTTTTAAAATTTAAACAAGTATGACAAAATAATCTTAAATACATTGACACTGAGTCAGAGATGTACAGCACGGAAACAGACCCTTCAGTCCAACTAGTCTATGCCAATCAGATGTCCTAACTAGAAGTATACTTTTTCTTCCAATGCACTCCATTTTACATGCTAAGGGGACTTCTGGTTATTGTCAATCTTCATTTTAAACATTTCAACTCGCAATTAATTATAAGAACCCAAACAAAATATAGTCATTGCACAAATTGCAAAATAAATTCAATTAACCTTTCATCAACCCACATGGTTTGATTCCCTCTTAAATCCTTCTGTTCTACACTCCAATCAGAAATTTCTATTGACACGATACTGCCTAGCCAAATTAAGATAAGCCAGAATGGTCGATGCTGATTCCTTCTTAGATTTTCACTCTGATAAGCAACATTATTAATCCAGTGCATTCCTCCAGATTAATAACTTAGAGCAAACAAACAACACCACTTAAATCATACAGTACATTGGCAAAGAACATATACAGTGATGGTGTATGGAGGAGTCCTTTGCCTTCACTGTTCACTGAAAGACCTTCTCTCATGAAGATATAATCAATTTGCAATTTTGATATCCCACAAAGTAATGGTTGTCTTCTTTTTCGACAAACAGAATGATTTTTCTGCAGCCATGGGCTACAGAAAACAATAATGTTGCTGAAAAGGGTGTTCACTCACTGCTTGAAATAAACCACCATTTGACAGATTTAATCCTGAGCTCATAATGAAGCACAATGCCACTTCAAAATTGGAAAATGTCCTTAATATGAAACAGGTGCAAATGAAACAATAAACCCTGTCCATTCTGCTTTAGCAACTTCATGGTAACTGCTTCTAGAAGGAGAATTAAAGATCAATTGAAAATCAAATACTACAGATGCTGGAAATACCGAAAATGCTGCAAAAGCTCAGCAGATCATGCAACACCTATGATGAGAAACATGGATTTTTTTTCAACTTTATCACTTTAACTTGTTGCACACTGAGCATTTTCCAGTTCTCATGAAAGATCACCAACTTGAAATATGAACTCGATTTCTCTCTCCACGGACACTGCCTGACCTGATGAACAGTGGTTTCTCTTTTTCATGACATCTGCTTAAGCTTGATTCCAGTAAAACATAGGATCGTGACCTAGGTTCTTTGATTTTCGAAATCTTTGAGGAATCAAACATCCCCAGTTCATCTTTTCTACTTTTTTCAATAACTAGTATCTCCCAATTAGAAGGAGAGCTATAAATACTGTGTTTAAATCAGAACATTTGCTAATTGGTGAAAAACAACTGTGAAAAATCTAAAAACGGAGAATGAGGTCCAGGTACAAAGATCTGGACATTATATTTTACGAAAATAATCAAAAAAGCAAATGGAATGCCAGCCTTTAAACCAAGAGGAGTGTTTAATTCAAGGAGGTAGAAGTCATGCTTCACAGGATGGTAGCTTAGGAATCCTGAATAGCCCTGGACTGAATGCTCCAGTGACCCCTTCAATTCAAATAATTAATAAATCTGAATGTAATAAACTAGTTTCAATGATGCTGGCCATGCTACCAGATTTCGTATAAATTCTACCCGATTCACTCACATCCTTTAAAAACGAAAATGTTTTTCTCAAAAGGATTAGGGGTCCTTCGAACTCCCTTCCTCAAAAGGTGGTGGAAGTAGAGTTTTTTTAAAATCTTTAAGGCAAAGGTAGATAGACTCTTAATAAGGAGGAGGACGTAAAATTAAAGGTCAACACATGTGGAGTAATTAGATCATCCATGTCTTACTAAATGGCAGAGCAGGCTTAAGGAAATCATCTACTTCTAACTTACATCACTGTGAAATATTTTTACATGTTACACAAACCCTGATTGGCTACTACTTGAATAGGTGAACTCCAACCTTGTATAGCGATGTGACCCTCAGCTTTTGGGCAAAGAATCCAAACCCTTTCCACTTACCACTGAAATGCAGTCTGCCTTAGTGCCAACCTCCTCATTCATAGAATGATAAATAGCTAAACAAAAACAGCTGTTCATTGGCTCTGCCCTTAAAGTGAACAACTCATCAATGCATGCGAAATTCCCAACAATCCGGTCCTCTAATACAGCATCAAGGAGGAATAACAGATCCTTAAACCAGGTCAAATCCCTTGAAACCATCACTCCAGTATAAATCAAAGCCCTTATTTTTAGATGACTATTTAGTTGCAAGAAACTCTACTTTTGCATGAGTACACAGGGTTGGTCTGAAAATTAGAGTCAGACCTTTCAGGAGTGTAGTTAGAAAACACTTCTACAAATCAAAGGGCGGTAAGAGTTTGGAATTCTTTTCAACAAAAGGCAAATAATGCTGGAACAATTATTAAATTTACAACTGAGATTGCAAATTTGGTCAACCAAAGGCATTGAGGGATTTGGATCAAAGACAGATACATGGTATGAGATCAGCCATCATCTCAAATTGAGAAAACAGGCTAAATAGCCTATTCCTGCGCTCTTAAGAGTCAAATATCTATCAATGCTAATGCTTTCCATCATTTGAGAAATTATAACAAGATGCTGACTACAGACTGCAATTACATAAACTGTCATCTAGTTGCAAATTAGGCTTCCAAACAGACCTCAAAATGACTGGTTTAACTACAGCATATAGTTAAATCAATTTCACCTACCTGAAGCTTTTAATAGATTTAAGTTATCTTAGTTTAAATGAGATAATGGCATCGCTCAATCTACATGGTGAAGTGTTGAATAGTCAAATCCCCAGTGTAGTGTACAGACATACAGATCATTGACATGAAATACATAGTCTTTCATCAGAATGTAAGAGGCTGGTATAAATATAAAGTTGCCATAGTCCTAGAGGACCACAGGCTGCTCCCTCATTAACCAGAGGGTCATAATGCCTCAGGCGAGGAGCAAGGTTGAAAAGGTGGGACCTGGAATGGTAACATCAGCTAGTACAGGAATTGAACCCATGCTGCTGGTGTCACTCTGCATTGCAAACTAGCCACCGAGCCAACTAAATTAACTGACCCCTCTACCCCTGGATAGGCTTGGATACCAAAGTCAGGAAAACAATTAAGTGACCAAATTAAATCCGTCTGATAATCATAATTTAGCAATTCATGCAAACTAAAAATAAATAATGTGAAAGGGGGAGGGGGAGGGATCATGCGAACCAGAGGAAAGAACTAAAAAAGGTACAAGTAAGAAGTGCCTCAAAGCAAGTAAGCAGATTTGAGGGAAACAAAGTGGAGGCAGACTAGGTGGGATTGCAAAAATTAATACTGAGAGATACAACGTCCTTGCCACTTGTACAAAGAGCAGTTAATTGCCACATAAATGAAATGATAACCCAATCACTGCAGTCAGATAAAGTCTAAATTTGCTCATGCACAAAAATCGCTTACTTTCAGCTCTCAAGAAAAACAGACTTTACCCATTTTTGTTCAACAAATTAAAATAGGATATTTCAACTGTTAATATTTAACTCCTTTCTAAAAAAAAAAAAATCAATCATTCATGCGATGTGGGGATCAGTGGCTGGGTCATTTATTGCCCATCCCCATTTGCCCAGGAGCATCTGGTAGTGAGCCTTCTTGAACCTCTCTCTTGGAGTGTGGGCACACATACAGTTGTTAGGAACAATATTTTGGGATTTCTACCCATTGACAATTAAAGAATAGTGATACATTTTCAGAACGGTGTACATATTGGAGAGAAATTTGATGTGGGCATTTTCCCATGCATCTGCTGCCTTCTCTTAATGGGTGCTAGAGGTCAAGGGTTTGGAAGGTGCTGTCTCAGCAGCTTTGATGAGTTTCTGCAGCGTGTCTTGCACATGGTACAATGCTGCCACTGTGTGTCAGTGATGAAGGTTTGGAATATTGAAGGTAGTGGTAGATGGTGTACCAATCAAGCAGGCTGCTTTGCCCTGGATGGTGTCAAGCTTCTCAAGTGTTGTTGGAGCACCACTCATCCAGGCTAGCAGGAGTCTTCCATCACACTCCTGACATGTCTTGCAGATGGTGGACAGGCTTTTGGAAGTTAAAGAAGGAAGTTATTCACAGCAGAACTCTGAGCCACTGATCCAGTCTTACCACCATTTTATGGTTGGCCCAACTGAGTTTATAGTCAATGGTAACCCCCTGACTGTTGGTTGTGCGATTTTACTCTGGTAACATCAAGTGATAAAGGTCAGATGTTCTTTTGTTGGAAGTGGTCATTGTTGGCACTTGCGTGGCACAGACATTACTTCACACTCATCAGCCCTAGCACTTTGTCCACATCTTGCTATATATACCAGTGGTGTCGAAAATGACGCCGAACATCATCAACAAACATCAGTAAACATCCCCAGTCTGAGCTTATGATGGAGGTAAGGTCATTGATGGAGCAGTTTAAAATGGTTCAGCACAGGACACTACACTGAAGAGATGTCCTGTGGTTGAGATGATGACCTCCAACAACCACAACCATTTCCTTTGTGCTAGTTATGCATCTGCACAACTCACAAACCTTTGCACTACTCATCACCATGACAACTTCAGTATTCTCCTTTGTTTATCTGCCCATTGAAGGATTATTGGATCAGAGAAATGGTCATCAACCTGAAACATTAACCCAACCCTTCTTTCTCTATACACATTGCTCAACCTAGTGAATTCTTCCAATACTTTCTTTCACTTCATTTCCCATCGAATATTTCAGCCCTTATTCATTCAGAAAACCCATCTCTTTTTCCTCTCACAATCCACAACAATGCATAAGGATTTACCAAGACTAGGTAAGAGTCCATTCTGTTAAACAGAATCATAGAAACTCTACGGTGCAGAAAGAGGCCGTGCAGTGATTGTCCCATGTACCAACCCTCCCAAGAGCATCCCACCCAGACCAGCCCTCCACACTAACCCCATAACTGCATTTTTACCATGGATCATCCACATAGCCTGCACATCACTGAATGCAATAGGGCAATTTAGCACAACCAATCCATTTAACTTGCACATCTTTGGACTGAGAAGCAGCTGGCAGAGCCCATACGGACACAGGGAGAACGTGCAAACTCCACACAGTCACCCAAGGCTGGCATCGAAGCTGCAAGGCAGCAGTGCTCCCACTGAGCCACCATGCTGGCCCATCAAATGAAAAGAACTGAAATGGTCAGCTTCCTGCAAAATTGTGATGGGGAGATGTCACCAGAATAATAATTGCACAGAAAAGAATATTAGGATGCACAAAGCTTCAAGTTTGTTCATCATAGATAATGCAAATAAAGGTATCAACTCTAGGTTCCAGAAGATACTTTATTAAGTGTAAGATGGGCAGATTTTCACTAGTTTTTCTGCTGCAGAAAAACCTAAGATCTCTAAAAGTAGAGCTGAGTGGATATCAGACCCTCCAAAATTCTAATGTCTTCTACAATTTCCAATGTCAGAAATATATCTTCAGCAAGTAACAGCATCATTTCTTTCTCCCTTCTCCAAAGCTCCTAAACCTTTCCTAGTTGACTAACTGAAAGTGATGCAGGTTTGAGACACGTCTCAATTAGCAAATGGCTGACCTAGTACTAGCTAAACAAAAATGCTCTGCACTGTGCCATAAATTCTCTGCATATAATGAAGATTTCCATCCAACTGAAAACACAAAATTTAGCATCTCATCCACTGGAGATGTTGAACTGTCAGAGGAAAGATGAGACATTCCTATTTGCAATTTTTTTCCCTGCACTTCCTCCATGAAGTTTTATTTTCTTTAAACATATAAAGCTCTGGAAAAAAAAATCAAGAAGTGTTTATCTCTGAACCACTGTGTACTCAAAATTTCCATGTCCCCCAAAGACAGAGGATTCAAATAACTTTTTCTTAATACCATCCTTCAAATTACCTTGGTCAGAGACATTATTTATTCACTGATCATCAAATTTGACTTATCTAAACTATAGCCAGTGTCCCAGAACACCCACAGTCACAATTAGTTATTGATTTATAAAGCAATGAAAGGAATTGGCTTCCAGCAACAGCTGGGAAATGAAATTTTGTCAATGAAATGGGTGAAGCTTTTTGTTGTGATGACAAGAGGATTGGAAAGCAGTTAAGAAAGTTAACAGCATGTGGGACAAGCAATTGTAGACAAATTTCAGCAACTCTGAGAAAAATCTGTTTTTCATCTAGAGGATAGATCTAGGAGATCTCAAAAACAAATATGAGCACCATCTGTGCTGGTGACTGACCACAGAGGCAAAAAAAGTAATGCATTTATTAGATAACATAGGTATTATGAAATAGAATTTCAGCAAGTTTATGCTGTGAACAATATTTGAACTACATTCAGTCTAGATGATTGATCAACATAAATTTTAAAGCTTGAAAAAAGTGTCTAATTTTAGAAAAATAAGGTTTAGATTTCACCAACTGTGCTCATATTAGTGGTTTATACATTATTTCTCAAGGGACATAAACCTACAACACCCTAAAGTCAGTTTACAACAGACATAGGTAAGGAGGTATACAGATAACTTTCTTAGGTGCTCTCACTTCATGAGTAGACAGTATTCTATTTTGATTCTTTTCACAAATCTGATATACACATTGTGATCAAACACAATTACATTTTTTTAGCCAATGAATATGCTTCAGCTACATAATTTGTCATGTGTCACACTAAGTCTGTTATGATGTTCAACACAAATGTCAGGTAGCAAATTTTGGTCCAAAGAATAGGGTGGTCATTTAGTACTTGGAAGGCACATGTCTAGATGAAGCCAACAAACAATGAAATCTCTAAATATAAATACACAAATCATCGAAAATTGCAGCACGGGTTAGAAATTTTTTTTTTTTTTAAAATGTAAACCAAGCACCAGGTTGTGTGTCTGGCCAGATAGAACTGAAAAGTAGAAAAATTATGCTAAACCTGAAGCAAAGCTTGCTTAGAACATATCTGAAATATCACATGCATTTCTGGTAACCATATTATGTAAAGGGTATACAGGCAATAGAGAAGGTGCAGAAAAGATTTAGAAGTATGATGTCAGAAAAGCCATAGGTGTACATATTAGGAAATAACGACATCATTGAGACCATTTCTTTTGAAAAAAGGAAAATTGCTGGTGATTTAGTAAGGGTCTTTAAAATAACCTGAAGTTTTAACAGAGTGGAAATGTTTCCTCCTGTGGGGGAAGACCATAACTACAGATCATCAATATAAAACAGTCACCAAGAAAAAGAAAAGAGAATTAAGGGAAATCTTCTTTGTCTAATGTGTGGTTAGAAGTTAGAACACTTAGATAAGTATGAGTCAGAAGATAATACAGAGTAGCGTGGTAGATAAGCAAAAATGATTGGAGGCTCAAGTGTAGCGCAAACATTGCATTGGTCAAACAGCTTCTTTCTATTCATTAATTCTTTGTTAATTTATTCTTTCACAGGATGTGGGTGGTGCTGACAAGAACGCACATTGTTAATTTCCCTTCAGAAAGTGGGATGAGATGCCTACTCGGGATTTGGTAAAGGTTGAGAATTTGGACAAACTTCACATCCTCTCAAGCTCTCATCTTCCTCCATGTTGGAAAATGGTATATTTCAAAAAGCCTTTTGATATAGAAATAAAGTTACAGGAAATTAATCTTAGCAGGTCTGAGCTTTGCTAGCAACTTTGTTTTTGTTCCTGATTTACAGCATCCGCAGTTCTTTCGTCTTTTTTATTTTGGAAATTAATCTTGTCCCCTCCTCACGCAGCAACAATAGTGATAATAAGTCAATTAATTAAGCTGTGGAAGAGATGGGCAAAGTGCCAATGTAGTGTCAGCTTTGACAATGGTGCTATTTATTCGAAGTGATGGTGATGCCATTTCACCAGTGGCCATGGTCATCTGTGAGGGGGGACGGATGAAGCGTTTCAAGCAAACAATTCAGAAAGGCTCAACATCGCCTGACTGCCTCGCTGATGGACGACACTAATCACTCTATCCAGGTGACACTGTACAGTCCTTGTCCCCTCCCCAGGCCCCCAGCTGCAGCTTGCAGGTTACTGTCCATTGCTATTTCCTTTCAGAAGGCGTGATGAGCTGCTTATTCGAACTGCTATAGTCCCTGGTGGGTAGGTACTGCTGTTAAGAAAGGAAGTCCTTGATTTTGACCCAGCAATAGCTCCAAGTCATAGAGATTCACAGCACGGAAACAGACCGATTGGTCCAACTCATCCATGCTGACCAGATATTCTAAATTAATCTAGTCCCATTTGCCAGCATTTGGCCCATATCCCTCTGAACCCTTCCTATTCATACACCCACCCAGATGCCTTTTAAATGTTGTAATTGCACCAGCCTCCACCACTTCGTCTGGCAGCTCATTCCATACATGCACCACCCTCTGTGTGAAAAAGTTACCACTAAGGTCCCTTTTAAGTCTTTCCCCTCTCACCTTAAACCTATGCCCTCCAGTTTTGGACACCCCCACCCTAGGGAAAAGGCTCTAACCACACCCCTCATGATTTTATCAACTTCTAGAAGGTCACCCCTCCACCTCTGACACTCCAGTGAAAATAGTCCCAGCCTTTTTAGCCTCTCCCTACAGCTCAAACCCTCCAGGCCTCACAGAATCGTTGTAAACCTTTTCTGAACCATTTCAAGTTTCACAACATCCTTCCCCGAGCAGGGAGACCAGAATCAAATGCAGTATTCCAATAGTGGCCTAATTAATGTCTTATACAGCCGCAAAATGACCCCCCAACTCCTATACTCAATGCACTGACTAATAAAGGCAAGCATACCAAAAGCCTTCTTCACTACCCTGTCTACTTGTGACTCCACTTTCAAGGAACTATGAACCAGCACACCAAGTTCTCTTTGTTCAGCAACACTCCCTAGGACCTCAGCATCAAGTGTACAAGTCCTGCTCTGATTTGCCTTTCCAAAATATACATCTCACATTTATCTAGATTAAACTCCATGTGCCACTCACCAACCCATCAGCCCATCTGATCAAGGGCCTACTGCACTCCGACGTAGCCTTCTTCACTGTCTACACCATCAATTTTGGTGTCATCTGTAAACTTACTAACCATACCTCCGACATTCACATCCAAATCATTTATATAAATGACCAAGACCAGTGGACTCAACACCAATCCTTCCAACACACCACTGGTCACAGGCCTTCAGTCCGAAAGCAACCCTCCACTACCAGTCTCTGTCCCCTACCTTTGAGCCAATTTTGTACCAAAGTGGTTAGCTCACCGTCTATTCCATGTGATCTAATCTTTAACCGTCTACCATGCAGACCCTTTTCAATGCATTACTGAAGTCCGTATAGACAATGTCCACCACTCTGTCTTTATCAATCCTCTTCGTCACTTCTTCAAAAAAAACCTCAATCAAGTTAGTGAGATACAATTTCCCCACACACAAAGCCATATTGACTATCCCTAATCAGTCCTTGCTTTTCCAAATGCATGCAAATCCTGTCCCTCAGATTTCCCTCCAACAACTTGCCCACTCGTGATGTCAGGCTCACCAGTCTATAGATCCCTGGCTTTTTCTTACCACCTTTCTTAAATAATGGCACACATTAGCCAACCTCCAGTCTTCTGGCACCTCCCCCATTTGTGATACAAATATCTGAGCAAGGGGCCCAGCAATCACTTGACGAGCTTCCCACAAAGGTTTAGGGTACATCTGATCAGGTCCCAGGAATTTTCCACATTTACGCATTTTAAGACATCCAGCCCCTCCTCCTCTGTCATATTAACAGTTCGAGATGTCACTATTTATTTCCCCAAGTTCTCTAGCTTCCATATCTTTCTCCACAGTAAACACTAATGCCAAATACTTGTTTAATGGCTCACCCATCTCCTGCAGTTCCACACATAGGTGGCCTTGCTCTTCTTGAAGGAACCCTATTCTCTCCCTAGTTACCAGTTTGTCCTTAACATATTTGTCGAATCCCTTTTGATTCTCCTTAATCCCTATTTGCCTAAAACTATCTCATGTCCCTTTTCTGCCCTCTGGATTTCCCTCTTACGTACTCCTATTGCCTGTAAACTGATCTTGGGATTCACTTGATCCTTGCTGTTTACAGTTGACATATGCTTCCTTCTTTTTCTCGACTAGAACCGCAATTTTTCTCGTCACCCAGCATTCCCTACACTTACCAGCCTTGCCCTTTACCCTGAGAGGAACATACCTCTCTGGACTCTCGTCGTCATTTTTGAAGGCTTTCCACTATCCAGCTGTCCCTTTACCTGCAAATATCTGCTCCCAATTAACTTTTGAAAGTTCTTGCCTAATACCATCAAAACTGTCCTCCTCCAATTTAGAACTTTAACATCAGGTCTATCCTTTTCCATAATTATTTTAAACCAATAGAATTAGGATCACTGGCCGCAAAGTGCACCCCCACTGACACCTCAGTTACTTGCCCTGCCTTATTTCCCAAGAGAAGGACAAGCTTTGCTCCTTCTCCAGTAGGTGCAGCCACATGCTGAATCAGAAAATTTTCCTGTACACACTTAACAAATTCCTCTCCATCCTTAACACTATGGCAGTCCCTGTCTAAGTTTGGAAAGTTGAAATCCCCTACCATTACCACTCTGATTCTTACAGATAACTGAGATCTCCTTACAAATTTACTTCTCAATTTCCTGCTGACTATTGGGGGCGGGTCTATAGTACAATCTCAATAAGGTGATCATCCCTTTCTTATTTCTCATTTCCACCCAAATAACTTCACCGGACGTACTCCACGGAATATCCTCCCTATGTACAGCCGTAATGTTATCCCTTATCAAAAAAGCCACTCCCCTCCTCTCTTGCTCCCCCTTTCTATCCTTCCTATAGTATTTATAGCCTGGAACATTTAGCTGCCAGTCCTGTCTATCCCTGAGCCACGTCATTGTAATAGCTATGATATCCCAGTCCCATGTTCCCCACCATGCTCTGAGCTTTTCTGCCTTAACTATCAGGCCTCTTCCATTGAAATAAATGCAGTTTAATTCATTAGTCCTACCTCATTCTCTGCTTTGCTCCTGCCTACCTTGACTGTTTGACTTGCTCCTTTTCCCAAGTGCACCAGCCTCAGACTGATCTTTTTTCTCATTGTCTCTCTGGCTGCCCCCGCTCTAAAACCCCTCTTACTTGTTTAAATCCTCCTGAGTGGCTCTAGCAAATCTCCCAGCCACTATATTAATCCCCTTCCAATTCAGGTGCAACCCCTCCTTCTTACACAGGTCACTATTGGATGTTTGGTAGCAAACTTGTAAATGGTGCTAATCCCACACAGTTGTTGCCATTATCCTTCTAGATGATAGAGGTTGTGGATTTGGAAGATCCTTTCGAAGTTGACTTTGAGTTGTTGCACTGCATTAGCAGTGAAGGGAGAGAATGTTTGACGTATATGCTGTATATCTACTGTGATTGCTAAGCAAGTGTTTTTGCACTTCTGAATCACAAGTTTAGCTGGACATCTAACTTATTATTTTAATTGTATATCCTCCATCAGTCAATATTTCCTCCATTTCATTGATAACTAGAAACAAACCTACTTGCGCGCAGTCATCATCATTACTAAAAAGATTTTTTTAGAAGTGGATCTGAGAAATATTACTTAGAAAATGGTCAATGTCCCTAAGTAATCACAAGGTTATAAATATATATACATTAATCATTCAGGTTATTTACTAAATATTACAATCTAAACATAAAAGCATTCAATTGTAAGTTTTTTTTGTCTGGGGAAGCCATGCATTATTCAGATCCCAGTTCAGTAGTTGTACAGACTTGCCAAAGGTAAAACTGGCTTCAACCTAAATAATTATATCATTTGAAAGTAACTAAATTTCAAAGTAATTGAGAAATCTGTGTAATGCTGCATGAACTGGCCTGAGGTCCCGTTTCTATAGGCAACTGGAATATATACAATTTCCCATGGGATTACAGGATTAAGGTTTTGGGCAAGAGGTACAGAAATGATGCAAAGAAGGTTATTTTTATTTATAGGCAGCGAGTGGTAATGACCTGGAACTTGCTCCCTAGTAGGGTGGAGGAAACAGAGACAGTCAATGTTTCAAAAGGAAATTATATAAGCATTTATGGAAAATAAATTTCAAGGGTATGTAAATAGACAGCATGGTGCATGGGACTCACTGGGTTACTCAACAGAGTTGGCATGGGCTACCAATTAGGTTTCTTCTGTAATTATGCCTTTTTAAAGATACTCCAATTGATGTGACAGTTCTGACAAATGAAAGATTATGATTCTTTTCACACAAATTTATTGACTGAAAATCCAGAGCTAATTGTCATCAAGGGACATATCAAAATGAATAGCTCAGAATGAAGCATAAGTTGACAACAAGGCAAGGAGTAGCTTTTAGACAAAGCATACAGAATAGAATTGAATTAGCAAAATATGAAGCATCACTGGGTTATAAGAGTATAACAAAATAACAGATCTCTCAGTTGCCAGTTGAATTTTTTCTTCAACTTATTTTTCTAATCAACCTGTTCAGAAATGTTATTACACACCTCTGGAGCAGGTGGGATTTGAACACAGGCCTCCAGGTCCACGGGTAGGGATATTACCACTGCGCCATTAATGTTCAACAGAAAACATTTGAAATGTAACACAACAGATCTGATAACACATTCACATGCTGGTTATGGTCTGCATTTGGGTTGTGGGGCTGGGGAATGCAAATTTAATTATGGCAAACAAGAACTTAGACAATGCAGCATCTTTAACAAAGTAAAATATCCCAAGGAATTTCATAGTTTCATTTTCAAAATGAAGTTTTCACAGACCACATAAAGAGATATTAAGTATGGTGGCCAAAGAGGTAAGTTTTAAGGAGTGACCCAAGGAAGGAGAGAAGAGAGGTTTACAGAATTACAATCAGCGATCAGGTGAAAAGAGAGTTTTAGTATGTTACAAAATGCAGACCAACATGATGCACAATTTTTCGAGTACTAATTCATTCAACATCCAAAAATTGAGCACCTATTGAATTTTAATAAGAGATCATAACAGGGTTAAGTAACCACAGCATGAAGCAGAATTTTCCACCCAACCAGATACATCACATTTTTAAGCACTTGAACATGAAACTTTAAAGTCACAGTTACTGACAAAAATTTTAAAATGCATTTAGTTTTATCTCCTACTGGCTTGCAAAGATATCAACAGATTTGCTGAACATCAAAAGTCAGCATGTATGAACTAAATGTTTACAAAACCAAATGGTGCCAATGGCCAAGGAGACGTCACTTACGAACCAACTGCTATTTTCAAATCCCATACATTGGAAAAATAACCAATGAAAGTACAAAAGCTTTTCCCTTCTTCCCCAAGTAAAGATTAAATGTAAACAAAAACACATTTTCTTTAGATTTTACCTTTTCCAGTTTGTCAAAATATTCCTTCAAGAATTTCATTGGTCGGTCAGGTTTGGCAATGCAGAGGCTAACAATACATTCCTTCAGGATTTGCTGGATGTTGTGCTTTTGGACGTAAACTTCACATCCTTTCAAGCTCTCATCTTCCTCCATATTCGAAGACGCCATGTTTCAACAGCTTTTTAATATATAAAGAAAATTACAGGAAATTTGGTTCATTATTTTGTCCCCTCCTCACACAATCACAGTAGTGATAACAAATTGATTAATGCGTGGAAGTGATGGGGGAGATGCTAATATAGTGTCAGCCATGGCAATGGTGGTATTGATTGGGAGGGATGGTGATGCCGTTTCGCCGGCGACGGTTGTTTCGGGGGGGGGGGGGGGGGGGCGGGAGCTGTTTAAAACCCAAAAAAAAAATTCGGAAATGACTCGAGCTCACCTGGCCACCCCATTGGCGGCTGGCCCCGCCCACTCCCCCCAGGTGATGCTGCCGCTGCCACTGCCACTGCCCCCTCCCTGAGAACAACCCCTCTCCCCAGAGCCCAGCTGCCGCCTCCAGAATGCACTCACTCTGTCCGAGCTCCCCCCGTGCGCTCGTCAGTCAGCTAGCCTTCCTCGCGCTCCCTCTCTCGTACGCGCGCACACGCAACAGAAGCGCGCGTGCCGAACACCCCTTTTCCTGTGCGCGCACTCGTGCGACCATCCTCTGTTCCGCATCTCGCGAGTGAGCTTGCGCACCTCTCTTGCCTGTCAATCAAAATCTTTATGTCAGAAAAAACAAAGAACTGCGGACCGCTGGAAATCAGAAACCCAACTGCTGCAAAATCTCAGCAGGTCTGGCAGCATCTGTGGAGAGAAAGCAGAATTAACGTTTCAGGTCCAGTTGACTCTTCCTCAGAATCAAAATCTTGTCTCCGGTCCCACTTGCTGAGGTCTGCCGGTCTCCCTTGCCAAACAAAATTCTCTTCTCGGACCATGTCGCTGAACATTCTTTATTGTGGCAACACAGGAAACAAACGTGCACAATAAATGCGGAGGGTGCACATCTGAAATAAAATGAAAGCTGGTTGTTTCCTGGGAAACACGTTTGGTAAATTCGGGAGAAAGAGAAAAGCAAATGTTCATGTTTCAGGTACATCAGGTGTCAGTAAATCAATACTGTATAGGTAAATGTACAACACGTACGATTTAAATAGCTTTGCAATGGATGCAACTACATTTGATCATAAAACTCTAAAGATTTAATCTAAATTAGTAACTCTGATTCTCACTGGGGTTAAATGCATCTCCATCCAAAATCTCCATTCAGTAATTGTCCAAATTTTCATTGTGAACACAAGACTTAGTCTTCCGGGATTGAACCAAGTATTCTCCCGTTAACTAATCATTAAAATTAATACACAAACTTAGCATTGAACACAAATTTCTGTCATATTATTCCAGAAGGCAAAATTCAATGCCCAGATTGTGAATGGATTAAATTATTTAATCCTTGTCCCTAACAGACTGGACCATTTCTTAATACCTGCTTACTATGTACATGCCAGTGGAAGATTTTTGAAAGACCATAAGACAGACAAGTAGGAGTATGCTGCCTATCAAGTGTACTCTCCATTTCAATGAGATCTTGGCTGATCCCGTAAATGTCTATCTCAGCCTTGAATATATTTAACGACCTAGTCTCAACAATTCTTTCCAGCAAAGAATTCCACATATTCACAACCCTCTGAGAGAAGAAATTCCTCCTTATCTCTGCCTTAAATGTACGACCTCTTATTCTGAGATTATGCCCTCATGTCCTCGACTATCCCACAGGGATAAAATCTCCCCTGTCAATTTTCCTAAGAATCTTGTAAGTTTCAAAATGATTGCTTCTCGTACTTCTATATTTCATGAGTACAGGCCCAGTCTATCTAACATGTCCTCATAAATCGGTCCCTCCATACTTGGTATCAGCTGTGTGAACCTCTTCTGGACTGCATCCAATGCCAGTATACCCTTATCATATAGAGGAGCCAAAACAATCCACAGTATTCCAGTTGTTGTCTGACGTGTGCCGTGTACAGTTTTAGAAAAACCTCCCCACTTTCATACATTTTTCTCTTGTACAGTTTTAGAAAAACCTCCCTACTTCCATATACTGTTCCCTTTGAAATAAAGGCAAACATTCCTTTGCCTTCCATCTTAACCACTGAACTTGGATTTTCTTTTGTGATTCATAGACAAGGATTCCCATAGCTTTCTGCAGTCTTTCTCTATTCAAATAACATTCAGATCCTCCATTTCTCCTGTCAAAGTGCATAACCTCACATTCTGTACCTTATATTCCATTTGCCAAGCTTTTGCTCACTTGCTTAACCTATCTATATTCCTCTGCAGACTGTTTGTGCCATCCTTGCCGTTTGCCTTCCCACCTATTTTTCTGTCATCCACAAATTTGGCTATAGTATATACACTTCTCTCTTTCAATTCATTAATATATACAGTATTGTAAATAACTGGCCCCAGCAATGATCTCTATAGCACATCACAATTACAGATTCCCATCTTGACAATGTGCCCCTTATCCAACTGCCTTCTATCAGTTAGCCAATCCTCTAGCCATCCTGATATAATGTGAAGGTGCCAGTGTTGGATGGGGTTGGACAAGGTTAAAAATCATACGACACCAGGTTATATCCAACAGGTGTATTTGAAAACGCTAGCTTTCAGAGCTCTGCTGCTTCCTCAGGTGTAGTGTGGTAGAGGACTATACCAACACAGAATTTATGAGCATAAAGGTAAAAACCCTAAAAATGGCTTGCTGACCACCTCCTGTTGAATCTTTAATCAGTTAGAAAGGTTTCTATTGATTGAGATGCAAATCCCAGAATTTCTTTCAAGTCATTGCCCTGAGATAATTACAGGTTTTATCAATGTATACAAGAGGTGACATCTCAGGTCAGACAATGCATTTTAGGTCTGAGGCCTTGTTTAGAGTCTGTGTTTTAACCTGGAGTCAGGCTGGTTTTAAATTTTTGAACAAAATAGAATGTATCTGCAAATACACAAACATCTTGGATGAAATAATTCACCCCATAGATTTATATGTGTGTGTGTGTGAGAGTGTGTTTGTGTGTTTGAGACCGTGTTGCTTGAGAGAGGGTGTGTGAGTGTGAGGGAGTGCATATATGTGTGTGTGTGTGTGAGAGAGAGGGTCTGTGTGAGTGTGCAAGTGTATGTATGTAAGTGCATTTATGTGAGAGAGTGTGTACATTTGCATGTGTGTCAGTGTGTGTGTGAGAGTCTATACTGTGGTGGGGTCACCTGTAGCGCAACATGAACCCAAGATCATGGTTGAAGCTGTCTGCATGGGTACAGAACTTGGCTATCAGCCTCTGCTCAGAGATTTTGCGTTGTTGTGTATCTTGAGATCCGCCTTGGAGGATGCTCACCTGAAGATTGGAGGCAGAATGCCCTTGACTGCCGAACTATTCTCCCACTGGGGAACAAGTACAAGGCCTCACACCTAAAATGCATTGTCTGACCCGAGATGTCACCTCTTGTATACACTAATAAAACTTTTGATTATCTCCAGGCAATGACTTGAAAGAAATTCTGGGATTTGCATTTTAATCAATAGAAACCTGCATCTCCTTTGTAACAGATTAAAGATTCAACAGGAAGCAGTCAGCAAGCCATTTTCAGGTTATTACCCTTCTGCTTATAAATTCTGTGTCGGTATACCTCCTCTTCCACACTACACCTGAGGAAAAGCAGACCTCTGAAAGCTAGTGTTTTCAAATAAACCTGTTGGATATAACCTGGTGTTGTTGATTTTCTGACCTCATTCTATTATATATTAACTGGTATTTTATTCTCCTATTCTCTCTTTGTCAATTATAAAATATTACCCACTGGTCCATTATGTTTTTTCCTGCCCATCTTTAGTTCTGTTTGTCACCTAGGGATTAGACCCCCTCTCATTTCATTGAAGTTTGCCCTCTTTCATCTTTTCAGTTCGAAATAATACTTTAGATTGTTCCATGCCCTTCTCGGTTGGTAAAGTTGAAACAGGCCAACAATTGGAATGCCATCCATAAACTGTTTTGCCTGCACATCTACCTTTTCTCCTTTCTGGACAGTTTTTTTAATCGCGCTTACTAACAGTCCCTACTTTCATTAGTAAGAATTGTCAACGCTCTAGTGTTGTCACAAAGTCCACATAAATTAAAAGTAATTTCCAGAACAAAGATATAACCCAGGACAAAAATCATAGGGGCACCAATCAGAAAAATTTCCCTAACTTTTTCATTTGTTAGTTGTGAAATTATTTATGATACAGTGGAAAATACTAATGGACTAGCAGTGAATATGAATCTAATTAGGGCACAAAAAAGCAGTTCACTTCCCAATTAGCTGTGGGATAGCACTGCAATTAGTGGATGAAGTGGATGAACCAATCACAGGAGTGTAACAGCAAGGTGGTTCAATGAGGGAAGTTAAGAGACGAAACCTCAAGGAACTTCCACACCTGCATTGAGTGCAGTAGTTGGGATGTCACCTATACAAGACATTGGTAAGGCCACACTTGGAGTGAACATACAGTTCTGGTTGCGCTGCTATAGGAATTATGTTATTAAACTGGAAAGGATGCCAAAAATGATTTGCAAGGATGTTACCATAACTGGAAGGTTTGAGTTATGAGGAGAGGCTTCATAGGCTGGGACATTTTTTTTGCCCTGAAGTGTAGGAGGCTGAGGGGTGACCTTTTAGAGGTTTATAAAATCATGAGAGGCATAGATAAGGTAAATAGCCAAGGCCTTTTCCCCAGATAGGGGAGTCCAAAACTAGAAGGCATAGGTTTATGGTGAGCGCGGAAAGATTTAAAAGGGGCCTGAAGGGCAACTTTTTCACACAAGAGTCTCGTGCATACATGGAACGAGCTGCCAAAGGAAGTGGTTGAGGTGGGTACAATCACAACATTTAAACAACATGTGGACAGGTACATGGCTAAGAAAGGTTTAGAGAAAAATTGGCCAAACACAGGCAAACAGGACCAGGTCAGTTTAGGAAACCTGGTCGGCATGGACCAGTTGGACCGAAAGCCCTGTCTCCATGCTGTATACCTCTATGATTCTATGAACATACCCAATCAGTGTTGGCAAATCTATTTGCTAAGTATTAACTTTCTATTGATTACCTCTCCGTAAAGGTGTGATTTTTTTTCTGCATTTGAAGTGCTGTATGAAAGTGGTTTTTGAATAAAAATTAATCTTTGTAAATTTCCTTTTTTTTTAATTCATTCATTCACAGCATATTGGTATTATTGGCTTGGCCAACATTTATTGCCATCCCTAATTGCCCTTGAGAAGCTGGTGCTGAATGCCTTCTTGAACAGCTCCAGTCCATCTGGTGTAAGTTCTGTTAGGAAGGATATTCCAGGATTTTGACCAACAATGGCTGTTCACAGATGTAACTAAACCAAATGCACAGGAAAAAGCTAATATATAGTCATTTAAATTCAAATACAATGAGACTGACTGCAAGCCCAATTAAATATAAATGTTGTCAAAATCAGTCATGTTAAAATTGTTTACATTTTTAAGCCAAAATTATGATGGTTTGATTTGATTTATTATTGTCGCATGTGCTAAGATAGTGAAAAGCATTGTTTTGCATGCTAACCAGACAAATCATACTTTACGTAAGTACATGAGGGTAACATAGTGCAGAATATAATGTTACAGCTACAGAAACAATGCAGAGAAAGATCAACTCTAATATATGACAGGTCTATTTATAAGTTCAATAACAGTGAGGAAGAAGCTGGTCTTAAATCTTTAGTACATGTTTTCAAATGTTTGTATCTTCTGCTGGATGGAAGAGGGTGGAAGAGAGAATAACCAGGGTGGGAGGGATCTTTGATTAACTGCTTTCTGAGCCAGTGGGAAGTGTAGATGAAGTAAATGGAAAGTATGCTGGTTTTGGTGAGGGACTGAGCTACATTCACAACTCTCTGTAAATTCTTGTGGTTTTGGGTAGAGCAGTTGCCATTCCAAGCCGTGATGCATCCGGATATGATGTTCTCAATGGTGCATCTATAAAAATTGGTATGAGTCATTGTGGGCATGCTGAATTTTCTTAGCCTTCTGAGGAAGTAGAGATGTTGATGTGCTTTCTTGAATGTGGCATTGACATGGATGGACCAGGACAGATGGTTGGTGATATTTACTCCTAGAAACTTTAAGCTTTCGACTATCTCCACCTCAGCACCATTGATACAGATAGGGGCATGTCCTACTGTCCACTTCCTGAAGTCAATGACCAGCTCTTTTGTTGACATTGAGGAAGGGATTGTTGTGTTTACAGCATGCCATTAAGTGGTCTAATTCTTTCCTGAACTCTGTCTCATCATTGTTTGAGATCTGACCCACTGAGGTGGTGCCATCAGCAAATTTGTAAATGTAGTTAGACTGAATTTAGCCATGCAGTCATGAATGTGTAAGGATTACAGTAAGGGGCTGAGTATGCAGCCCTGCGGGGCACCAGTGTTGAGGATTAATGTGGAGGAGATGTTGCTGCCTATCCTTACAGATTGCGATCTGCGGGTCAAGAAGTCGAGGATCCAGTTGCAGAGTGGGGAGCAGAGTCCTAAGTCTCAGAGTTTGGAGATGAGTTTGGTTGGAATTGTAGTGCTAAAGGCAGAGCTAAACTCAATAAATATGAGTCTGACGCAGATGTCCTTGTCATCCAGATGTTCCAGGGATGAGTGTAGGACCAGGGAGATGCATCTGCCGTGGACTTATTGTGACAAAGGTGAATTGTAGTGATCAAGGCAATCTGAGAGGCTGGAGTTGATGTGTGCCATTACTAACTTCTCAAAGCATTTCATAATGATGAAAGTCAGAGCCACCAGGCGGTAGTCATTAAGACATGAGATAGCAAGAACTGCAGATGCTGGAGTCAGATATAACAAAGTGTGGAACACAGCAGGCCAGGCTTGAAACAGTTTATTAATATGTTTGTGTTGGCTTGCAATTAGATTAATAGAATACTTTTCAAAAGGTTGGTCTGCACCCGTACATTGCGTTTCCAACTGACAAACCTAAATAAGCCTCAAAAACAAAATAAAGAGCTTTTGGCAAGAATCAAAACTTTGCAGGCTTTTGCAATATTCTTATTAAAATATATAGAGAATAAAGTGGAGCTTTTCATCATATCCCAGTCACGATGTATCGCTCAAGCATAATCTACACTAAAATTGATTATGTGGGCATGTGCATATTGTTTGTGGGATCTTGCCTTGCGCAAATTGCCTACC
>NC_063352.1:16717422-16745243 GCF_021869965.1 Rhincodon typus | reverse complement strand
GCTGTGTTCATCCAGCTCCACACCTTGTTATCTCAGATTCTCCAGCATCTGCAGCTCCTATTATCTCCGAAACAATACTTCCAAACTACTCTGTTTGGCTATAAATCACTTTGGAATGTTCCAACATTGTGAAAGGCACCATATAAATTTAAGTTTTCTTTTGCTTTAGAAAGCCAAAGTAGACAATTTGAAATAAGTATTGACTTGAGTTAATTTCAATATTTTTCTCACAATGTTTTTGTTCATGGGAATTCATCTTTCAGAAAAGGGAATTAAAAGTGCACAATACAGGTCATTTTGGGCTTTGCACTAGTTTAATTTAAATTTATTCATGGTGACAATCCTGTGGTGAGATGAGAGTATAATCAACAATTGAAGTAGAGACAGACCACACAGAGTGACAGAGCTGTCAGCCACTGGAATTGGTTATTTGGATAGATCTTGTGTTTGAAATGCCACACTGTTAGCAATGGTTCCCTGCATAAAATCAAGCTCTGACATACTTTGCAATTTATTTCCGGTAACATTGTATGAGTGTGGCATTCATCAGTTGACACTCATCACCTTTTGCAGTCAGTCACAATGCCAGTTAAGGAAAAGATAGTAATAGATTACTAATTTGTCACTGAACACAGACCTTGAATGGAAAAGAACAACATATCTGTGTGCATCCCTACTATCACAGTTGTCAATGCATTGCAAACAAGTCACAATGCTCAGGAATATATCTTGTTATAAAAGAATTATATAGTTACTTCCATCTTTAAAGAATGTTAAACAAAACTTTTGGTGAGTATCCATAGCCTTTACTTGAGGTCGAAACAGGCACTGAGTTGTGCTTCTGATCCACAGCCTTTTCATCGCCAAGATTGCTTAGTTCCATCTCTGCAACATTGTCCGTGCCCGAGCCTGCTTCTGAAAGCTTCATCCGTAACGTTGTTATCTTGAATACTCTGATGCTCTCCTAACTTGCATAATTATCATTATCATTCATCAACCTGTTCAGACATATTACAATACACTTCCAGTGCACGTGGGACTTGACATTCTGGCCAAGAGGTAGAGACACTACTACTGCACCAGAACAGCCCTATCCATAAGGGAGATTCAATTCAGTTCTGATCTCGTGATTTCAAATTTGAGAGGTTTCACAATAGATAAATTATGGTGGCCGAGAATCCAACTTGAGTCAATTGCTTGGAATGCTAATTAATATACTGCCATCACATACCACCTTCTATACAGTTGAGCTCGTCAAAAACTTTGCTGCCTAAAGTAGCTCATACAAAGTCCCATTTGAATGTTCACTCGTGGCTGGCTGACTTACTTTGGCCTCAGTTTGATACTAAAGTACTTTTTCATCCATTTTGTCAAATGCCCCCATGGCCTGCCCTTGACTACATCTGTAACTTGCTCAAGCTCTCCAAGTCCTTGAGATCTTAGCCTCCTTTCAATTTGGTCTTTTATGTCTCCAATTTTTACCAGGTTATCCCTTCAGCTCTCAGACCCTAAATTTTGGAAATTCCTTGTTACGCCAGGGAATGGCCGAACCCCTCTGATAATTAAATGAAAATTCAAGCCCCAATCTGTTATGACAGGAATAATTACCCCCTAAACACCCAGAGATGCTCACCTTTCCCCTCGTAATTTATTGAAAGAGTGGTTAAAAGAAAGAAAATCCCTGATCTCCACTTTACAATTAACCAGAAACAATTTATTTATTTAACCCAACAACAAATTAACAAAATTACAAACAGACCGACAATTACCCCCGGGATTCTAACTACACCCCAATTGGTCTAAATTCTACTGGAATGCTGTTTAAATAAAGACAAGTCCCACTAACAAAAACCTAATTAATAAGAAGCAATAAATTATAACTTAATCTCTCCAAGTTCGCACAGTTTGTCTTCTGGAATATTCTGTCAGGGATGTTTTGTCTCTAATTTCTTCAATGAGGACTTTGAGCTAAAATACCATGGTATTTTTGAGTAATTAGATGGGCTTTATCTGAGAGCTGAATGGTGCTAACTCTAGCAGGTGGCAGTCGTCTCTCTCTTTCAGATGACAGTTGGGTTGCCCTGATTTTCCAACTGCCCTCATCTTATATATCCATAATGACAATCAGATTCTTATAATATGACTGGTTGCAGGTTGTCAACACCATCAGATTTAAATTCAATTGGCTTTCTGTATCTAGGTACTTCATTTAAATTAATTGGCGGAATTCAAACTCGTTATCAACATCAAAACAAGACTGCTGTTTTGCCTTCCACCTGTAAGGATTTTTTGATACACTTGTTTCACTTTTTGAGACTCTCTGTACTGGCAACTTCAGCTGCTGCTCACAGACAGACATTTCTAAGTTCAGACAAAGCACAAATCTCTTAAAGGAACCATACATTTTAGCTTCCTGCCTTCCACTTCACAATTACTCTACCCAACTTTGTAACATCCTCCCTCAGCGTCTGTCTCTCTACTTCTCTCTCATCCTTCAAGAAGCTTCTTAAAAACTCCATTTTTAACCAAGCTATTGTTCATCTGCCCTAATATCTCCCACTATGGCCAAGTGTCAAATTTTATTTGATTATATCTTTCTGAAATGTCAGACCAGGTAGATTGACTCTAATTTGTCAGGATGATGCCATGGGGATTTCAGAAGAGATTGGCAGTCTCCATGACATCTTTCCAACAAAAAAAAGTGTAATGTATGTAAGAATTCTTTTTGCATACCATACATAAAACAGGGTTCTTGTATTAATGTATGTAGTGTCAGGCATGGATAAATTCATTGTACTCTGAGACCTACTGATAATCTTAAATCGGTTTCTCATGTAACCTTCAGTATAGTCCAGATTATTTAGTCAATGTCCAATAGTAGAATCACATCTAAAGCTGGACATTGTAATCTGATGCTTGCACGCATAGGCTGGTTCTGCATGAATAGCACACTGCTGACAGGAAATGCTATTTTATATGGACCAGTTGTCAGGATATATGGTCTGCATACCTGGCATCACACCGGCACTGAAATTCATGTATCACATTACTCATTCGCATGGTATGCAAAATATCTTTTTAGCTTGACAGCAGCATTCTGTTGTGTTTGCCATGGCAACGCCCTAACCAATCAGTATCAACTCCCTGCCAGAGTCTTAGAACTAAGATTGCGAAATAACCGCTTGTGCTAGATTTGTCTGCAAATGATGGTTTAACCAATCAGCCCCCTCTTCTCTTGCCAGAGAAACTGGTGTTTCCTTTCCAAGTCTGGTTTCTGCATTCTGGTTCTGATGATTGCAAGATGAAAAGTTTTAATTTAGTGTCTTTTTTCAGTAATTTAATTAATAATTAACCCATTGTGTAAAATGTTAACCTGATATAAGCTTATATTATCAGTGCCAAATCACTGTTTGACTTTGGTTCCCAGGTGGTTTTCCTTACATTTACCAGACATCCTACTGCCAGTGATGTTAGATTGGAATCAACCGAAGCCTGACAGATAGAGGCTAGTAAGTGGCATTGTGCATAGCTCCTCTGACATCAATTACACTTCAGGTTGTAGACTGTTACATTTCACTAAACATCTACTGTCACTATAACATTTACGTACTTGGCTCTGACTATGAGATCATTGTAACATTGGTATGTTTTCATGATTTAATATTTCAGTCTTTCTGTTTTGTAAGCAATGATAAAAGCAAGTGTTATGTTAACCTTTATTGGAAAGGAATTTGAGTATAATTGTAAGGAAGTCTTGCTGTAATTATAAAAGGGGCTGTTCATGAGACCACATATAAAATGTTGTGCACGGTATTAGTCTCTTTACCTAAGGAAAGTTTCTCTATGGATCCTCAGTCACTGAATATATTCAAGGCAGAACTTCATAGATTTTTGGTGATTAGGGGAATCCAGGGATGTGGGGATCAGATTGGAAAATGAACTTGAGACTGGAGATCAACTGTGATCTCATTGAATTGTGGTGCAGGCTTGATGAGGGAGGGCTGGTGGTGGTGTCATGTCATTTAGTCCTGCTCCAAATTCTATTTCATATATCTTACGATCTTTTCTGCACAAGGCACCATGTTTCTAACAATGCAAAAAAAACCCATCACTGGGGGAGTCCGTGCTTTATCATTTCCTTAAAGTTATTCCTCACCAAAACTTCCTGATATATTCTAACTTCAGTATTCCAGACCTGAGTCATAAAACTAGCTGTTTAACCCTGTTCTTAATGATTATCTCACCTAACGTCTTTGCAACCTGAAGTGATTATTACAATCAGTCATCACAGAGAAGCTCTGGGCTCTTTTTCCACAAATGGCACAATGTGAAATCAGAAGAATTTAAAAATTATGAAGCACTCTAATGTAAAGAACATGTTTTCACTTGTGGAGAGACTTGAAAAGTGGCAAAAAGACAGTCACTAATAAATTCAGTAAGAAAATCAGGAGAATCTTCTTCATACATAATGTGGTCAGAATCTGGAACTCACTACCACAGGGGGTAGTTGAGGCAAGTAGCATGGATGCATTTAAGGAGAATTCAGATAAACATATAAAGATGAAAGGAATAAAAGAATAAGCTGTTTGGGTGAAATAGGTAGGAGAAGGCTCATGTGGAGCATAAAAACACCAGCATTGGCCAGTTGAACCAAATAGGCTACTTTTGTGTTGCAATGCTGCATTATAATCTTGAAGTGTTATTGTTTGGTATAAATAAGCCTGTTATGTTGTAAAATTTAAAACTGACTAATTTCTATAAATTTTAAATAACAGTGCAGTGTGGTTGCAGGGATAGATTTTCCCGTTCTTGCTGCTTAAATATTTGACCACTTGCCAAGGAGCTAAATGAGGCAAGTGATAGCGTACAACTACATTTCCATCACTACACAAATGGACATAAATAGGAACATTTCCTAGAGAGTCATAGAGAGTCATACAGCATAGAAACATGCCCTTTGGTCCACAATGTCTACGCTGATCAAGAAACACCAAACTGCATTATAATCCCATTTACCTGCACTTGGTCAATTGCCTATTATGCTCTGGCATTTTAAGTTCTCGAGATGCTTCTTTAGTGTTGCAAGAGTACCTGCCTCCCCCACCCTCTCAGGCAGCATGTTCCATATTTGTACCTCCCTCTGGGTGAATATTCTTTTCCTCAGATCCCCTCTAAACCACTTACTCCTCACCTTAAACTTATGCTGTCTGGTCTTAGACATGTCAGCTATGGGCAAAAGATTCTCACAATCTACGCTATCTATGCCTGTCATAATTCTGCATACCTCAATCAGATCCCCCATCAGCCTCCTCTGCTCCAGGGAAAACAAAAGAAAACAAACTCAGCCTATTCAGTTCCTCCTCATAATTGAGATTTTTCATCCCACGCCACATCCTGGTGAATCTCTTGCCTCATAACCTTGGTAATAATATTCGGCTTTTAAGTTGGTTCATTGGGTAGTTCTTTGACCTCTAAGTCAAGACCCTTTTTGTCATTTGTGAGGTATGAACTTCACTGACAAGGCTAGAATTTATTGCCCATCCCTAATCGCCCGTGAACAGCTACCGTCTTGACCTACTGCAGTGTGTAAGATATAGCTACTACCACAGTATTATAAGGTTGGGACATCCAAGATTCCGACTCAACGATAGTGAATGAACAGTCAATTTATTTCCATCTCTGGATTGTGTGTGAGTTGGAGGGGAACATTTAGTTGGTGGCATTCCCAAACTGATGATTGGTAACTGCTGTTTGATAACAAGATCACCTTCCATCATTTAGCTGATGGTGGATAGTGGACTATTTAGATGCCTTGGATTGGATCTTTCCTGCTTTTTGGCATACTGATACTTCATATCAGATTTATGCAAATGCTTCTTTGTTAGATGTGCTGCCTTTTGGACAAGGTAGTAAATGAAGGAAGTATTTAAGAGTTCAGGAAATTATGCAGGATTCCATGGTGTGATTTGGGGAATTTCAGGAGTCTTCTGATGATCTGGCCCAGCTTCCACTCTCAAACAATATTACAAAAAAATAGCAACATTCCAGTTGTATGGTGACCAGTAAGTTCAATTAACAAGCTGACGTGCATGTAATTCAGATTAACACCAACAATGTGGGTTTAAATCCCATTCCAGCTGAGGTGGACTTGGAACTGGTTTTTTTGCACTGTTTTTGAAGGCAACAGCAAATCACCACTCACAAACCAAATGACAGAAAAAAACAGCTCAGGATGAAGCATCAGCTGGCAATGAGCCAATGACCTGCCTTCGCACAGCTCACTCGTGAAAGGTTCCAGTATTGACTGGTAACACATGTGATTCAGTGTATAGAGTTTCACGGCTTGCAAATTGGCTACTGTACTTATCACTCATGTAATAACATGAGTACAGCAACAATTTGAATGTAACACATACCAGGTGATTCATAAAAGCTTTTATCAAAAAAAACTGACACTAAGCTACACAAGGAGACATTAGGATAGACTCCTTGTTAGCTAACAATCTATCTACCTCTACCTTAGCAATACTCAATGACCCTGTCTCCACCACACTCTGGGAAGGATAATTCGGCAGACTCATGACTTTCTGAAAAAAAAAACTCTTCTGATCTCTATTATATATTACTGTCCTCGTAGTTTGTAGCGGCTCTTTTGTGTCATAGCAACAGCAAATGAAAGAATGAATAATCCTAAATTTTGGTCAAAGAGACAGGTTGTAAGAAGCATCTCAAAAGGGAGGAGGTGGAAAGGTTTAGCATGTGAATTCCAGAATTTAGGATTATGCAATCTTTCATTTGCTGTTGCTATGACACAAAAGACCTGCTACAAAATAAGGGACAGTAATTTATAATAGAGATCAGGAGAGTTCTTTTCTTTCAGAAGGTCATGAGTCTGCAGAATTCTCCTTCCCAGAGTGTGGTGGAGACAGGGTCATTGAGTATTGTTAAGGGAGAGGTAGATAGATTCATATCTAACAAGGGAGCCACTGATTATCAAGGAGACAGAAATGTGGAATTGAGGTTACAGTCAGATCAACTACAATCTTGTTGAATGGCAAAGCATTCATGTTCAGCTGAACGGCTGACTCCTAATCCTATTTCTTATGTTCTTCTGTTTTATTTTCTCGTGTTCCAATTCCTGCTTTCTTCTTTTTTACAGCAAACAAACATCTATGAATCCTTTTCATATTCCTGAAATTGTTTTGAACAACACAACGGTGACTTCTAGGCCACGAATATCCTGCTATACTGCAATGGACCACATGATTAGACAAACCCACAGGCTGCTTTGCCTAACTTTTTCCTACCAACATTTTTTTGTTGCTTTCATCAACCACTATTGGGATAAATTAAAGCAAATTGTTCTGGCAAATTTACAGAAAGTAACATGTACTGTCATAAAACCTTTCCACCAAATGAATTTCAGCTTCCAGGTGGTGCTGGGCTTTTGGAACTATGAAAAGAATGTAACACTGGTTAGCTTTGGAATCAAGTTTCACAAGTAAAGTTTTGACCATTCTGCTCACAAAATTAATAATCCACACTGGTTAACAGAGTTCACACAAAAACTTATATTGTTTTCTCTCATGCATACCCTTTTTAACTGTTGTGTGCTGAGATCAATGAACTTGCAAAAACACTTGAATCTGGTTTGGCTCATGCTTCAACAGTTATCTGATAATTCTGAAATAAGTTATCATGTCATCCATTACAGCAAATCAAAGATTTTGATAAATGACTTCTCTCATCTGAACGTCACAAAGATCAAATGAAACCATTGGAATGTTGCATAAAAAAAACTATATTGTGCTCCAGGTCATGTCTGTTGTCAATGATGAATAGGTAGTGCATGCCTCAACAATCACATAACACAACTGTGGTTTGTTCTTCATATATAAAACAATATTGTCTTCATGCAGAGCATGCATGCACACAACAAACTGTCTGTATCTTCAGAACAATTCAGGCAGCAAATATAACAAAGAAAAGCTTTTGGTCTAGTGAGTTAACAAAATATCCAAACACTATAAATTGATAACGTAGTTCCTCCTGGATTTATCTGGCAACTTAATCAAGTGTCAGCTCAGTTTAGTAGGTAGCACTCTCACCTCTGGGTCAGCAGATTATGGATCTCAAGAGCTATGTAATGCAGACTGATATTCAATTCAGTACTATTGGTCTTGTTAGTTGAGTCATTTAAGTTAGTTCATGTCTGTTTTTATTCCGCAAATGTCTGCTAATGATCACACAGCATTATTTGAAGAGCTGAAAGTTAACCATCAAGCTTTTAACCAAACATCCTGCCACAAGTAATACCATCAAAATTTGGATTTGGCTAGTACAGAATGTTTTCCAACATAACAACAGTTACTGGACTCCAAAAATAATTCAATGTGTCAAGTACTTTGAGATATTGTCATGTGACAAGCTACTACATCAGTGTAAGTATAATTTATTACTACTTGGTCTGAACAAACCAAAAATTGGAAATCATCACAGCATATATTGATCCATGATCAAGAGCTAGAGAAGAATTCTTCCAATGAAAGTCTGTTTACACAGCACCTACTTATAGATGGCATAAATACAACGATGGCACACTCAGACTGTCCTGTCATATTTTGGAAGAGTACTTCACTGAATTGTGGAGTAGGCTTAATGTCCAACTTGTGGTGCACCAGCTCCAGGAAACTGCAATTTTTGGAGGTCTTATGAACAGGATATGTAAGGCTCACTACACCTCTTAACTTCACTCACTTCATGCCTAAAATTGGCTCCAAATCAAAACTTGTAGTCTTGTCCGTCTGTTCATTATTCCAGTAGTCCTTACCCCATATAAGAAACACCACTGAACAATCACCTAATAGGCTGGATACAGTATCACTGAACAATGCCAACTTCCATTTATGTAGTCTTTTAATGTTGTAAAATGTCCAAGGATGTTCATCATGAGTATTGTCAGATAGAACTGTCTCAGGAATACAGGTCAGCAAAACCTTAGACAAATAAGATTTTAAGGAGTGCTTTAAAGGACAGGGGAAGAAAGATGGAGAGGTGTAGGGAGGTATTCTATAACTTTATGCCTCAGCTGCTGAAGACATAGCCATTATTTGTGAAGCAATTAAACTCAGGCATGTATGAAAGGCCAGAATTGGAAGACTGCAGAGATCTTGGAGAGTTCTGGGACTACAAGAAGTTACAGAGATAGCTTATGTGAATTTGGAGTAGCTACAGCAAGTCGGTAGAGCCAGGGCAACAACAGAGCAGGAATAAGGGAAGGAAGGAAGTCAATGTGCCAAGTTTTAAAATAAGAAATTAATGTGTCCTTCTTTATTCAAAGGTATAATATGGGCCCATTCTTCATTGATTTTGAACTGTATGGTCAGGTTATGGATCATTTAGCACACCACCAGGAATTGGCTTTCCTTTGAGAGGGCTTGGCTATGATGCTCCTTAGACCTGAATAACCCATTGATGTTCATTATCTAGACTCATGCATGAATACTGACTCCTTGGATAAAGTACAGAGGGCATGTAGCCAAAACTCAGCATGTCAGTGCTTCCAGGAAAGGAAATATAAAAAAAGGAGCAAAAAGCTACCTGTGATTGATTCTCCAGTGTATCAGTGTACAACAAGCTGAGCAACTCAGGCAACTTTTTCAATCACCATCAGCAATAGCTTCCCCGAAAACTTCTAACAATTGCCTAATGTTGACATTTGGGCCTTCCTCAGCAGCATGACAATTTTGTCATTCTCTCGTTGGCTGTCAGTGAGAAAGATCGAAAACTGGCCAGAGCGAATTTACTTCCCACTTGCTCAAACATTGCTTCTAGTAGTGAATCATTGAGTGTAAATTTAATGTGAGAACGGGTAGTATTTCTGGCTGATAAGTCATCTGTAGACACAAGCGTGGAAGAATGAAAATGGGGTAGGAAATATGAATACATGGAGTTCCACCAAACAAGGCTAATCATGAAGGTGAGAATGTAAATGAAGGAAAAAATAAAATATTACAATAAAATAAATGATAATTGTTTAAGTCAGTTAACTTGAAATGTTTCTTTCCAGTCAATTTTGAACACTGATTTTATGGCAAGACAGAAGAGGAAAGAAAAGCAACAACAGGATAAACATTTCTACCTGTTTTCAAAATGAAGCAACCTTAGAAAGCATGGAGTCTGCAATATCTTACATCAGACCATATGCTGCACTTTTAAATTGGGTTAAAACACAAAGGGCTAGGTGTCATTGAGCTTTTCATCTAACAAAAACACCTTGAATATTTTTTAAATTAAGAAAAAAACTTTCAAGTGCAACGGGAAATGGCTGTACTTCAAATCAAAGCAATATCTGTTAGATACTTTTGGGATTTGGCAAGGAAATAAGATATGTAATTGCCAAACCTTGGTTGCCAAGCAACTGCTCCTACCCTTGCTATTCACTACTTTCACTGTATTCGTATTTAACAGTTGCACTGTAGTAAAAATTATTTTCGCAAAGGTCAAACAAGATCACGTATAATTAAAAATTATTGTCTCCCTTACCATCAGGATGACCAAAACTTTGCTAATAAATTAATAGACACCTTGTTATCTAACAATGTGTTTGGGGGGAGGGGATTGGGATGCCAGCCTCTGAAGAGTTATTTCAACATCAAAACAGGATAAAACATGATTTTTCTATAGCAACTTAAGGATACTGCCAGAATTGAAAAAGTGTGCCAAATTTGTGAAGGTTTGACGGTCAGAAATGATTGGGCAGGCTGGAGCTATTTTCCCCATGTAGGTGAAGATTGAGAGAAGATTATGGACCAAGTACAGGGAAATGGAATTAGTGTGGTTTGGTGTTTGTTCGTCAACATAGACATGTGGAGCTGACGGGCCTATTTTGATGATGTATGACTCTATGACTCTGACTTGACTGGAGCATCTTTAAAATGATTACGCCACGACCATAAAGAACCAAGAAGGATAAATACAATATAGTCAAAAACAGATCAAAGAATGCATAAGAGGAACTTCTCTACCCAGGCAAACAAAAATGGTGAGAATATGGAACTCGCTGGCAATGGACTGGATGAAGCAGACAGCACTGACACATTTAAAATGGGGTGCTGTGTACACGATAGAAAGGGAATAGAAGGGAAGAGGTAGAAGGGAGGAGCTTCATGCAGAATACTGAGTCATTGGTTTTATGTCCTATTCCAATGCTTTAAATTTTGTACAATTCTATCAAACTTTTATGAAATTATTGTTACATATAGGATTCCCAACTCTCTTTGGGAGTATTTCGGCAGGCTTGAAAATAACACTGAAACCAAAAATAGAGGCTCTGAATTGTTGGTGGCAGTCTCCTCCATAATACCACACAGAGTTGAAACCACTCTGGTGTGTGAACAGTCATGCACAGGCAGACTTCTGGGTGGCTGCGGTGACAGCTGCACCGGGTATGGGTGTGTACTTGAATGGAAGGAAGTGAGTAGTGGTGTCCCATAAAGATCTGTGACCTCAAGTATTCACTATATTTATTAAGGACTTGGGAATCACCATGAAGAGCCACATATCCAAGTTTTCCGATTACACAAAGATTGATGTCAAAGTACCTAGTGCAGATGGGTGAATAAAATTACATCAAGATGCTGATAGATTACGTTATACTTATTTATTCATTCATAGGATATGGGCATTGCTGGCTCAGCAATCATTTATTGCCCATCCCTCGTTCTCCTTGAGAAACTGGTGGTGAGCTGCCTTTTCGATGCACAGAAATCCATGTGCTGCAAGTAGACTCACAATGCCACAAGGGACAGTGTTCCAGTATTTTAATCCACTGACATTGAAGCAATGGCGATATATTTCCATGTCAGTATAATTGGAGGGAAACTTGCAGATGGTGGTATTCTCATGTATGTGCTGCCCCTGTCCTTTGTGATGGTGATGGTCATATGTTTGGAAGGTGCTGTCTAAAGAATGCCAGTGAATTTCTGCTATGCATCTTATAGATGGCACATACTGCTGCTACTTTGTGTCAGCAGTAGAGGGAGTAAACATTTGTGGATGTGGTTCCAATCAAGTAGGCTGCTTTGACCTGGATGATGGAAAACTTCTGAAATGTTGCTGGATCTACATTCATCCAGGCAAATTGGCAGTATTCCGTCACACTCCGGATTTGTGTCTTGCAGATGACTGAGAGTAGATGAATGGGCAGTAATTGGCTGGGTTGGATTTATCCTGCTTGCTGAATATGCAACATAATTGGGCAAATTTTCCATACTGCTGGTTGGTTCCAGCACTGGAGCTGCACTCCAGATTGACTAGTGGCACAGCAAGATCTGGAGCACACATTTGCAATATTATTTTTAACTTTAGTTTATACTTAAGGATAGGCAATGGTCGAGTGGTATTATCACTGGACTGTTAATCCAGAGACCCAGATAATGTCCTGGGGTTCTGGGTTCAAATCCTGCCATGGCAGATATATTTTTCTTAGCTTAGTGTATGAAGCCAAATAAACAGAGTGATACAGAGCAGACAGAATTTCACTGGAGGTTGGACAAATTTAAGGAGCTGAATGGCTTCCACCCTATTCCTACCTCCCTCTGAGATGGGAAATAAATGATTCCAGGCTCAGCAGGTCAGTCTGAGATAACAAGGTGTAGAGCTGGATGAACACAGCAGGCCAAGTAGCATCAGAGGAGCAGGAAAGTTGATGTTTCGGTCCTAGACCTGATCAAACTGCCAATGCTTGGGCTTTTCTTATGCAAAGGTTTTGCATACCTATCAATAAATGTTGATTCCTGCCCTTCTGTAACTGCTAATTTTCTATGTCATCCCATGATTTCGATGTATCTAGTGCACACCTACTAATGTAAGATCTCTTGTTAAAAATCTTTGAAGTTCAGTCATGAACTGTCCATGGCCCCATCTCTATACCAGACCTATCTAGTGTGTACTTTCTTATTTTCTCATTTAACAAGAAAGCAATTCTGATCCTTTTCTCATCTTTTCTGTGTCTCCAAAATTTATTGTATTACATTATGTTTACTTTTCCATTCTCATACATTTTGAAGCTTAATGTTTGTACAGGCAATGAATTCCCTCCGTAATAGCATTGGGGGTCTAGCAACAGGACATAGACTACAGCAGTTCAAGAAGGCAGCTCACCACCACCTTCTCAACGGCAACTAGGGATGGGCAAGAAATGCTGGCCAAGACAGTGAGGCCCATGTCCCGTAACTGAATTTAAACAAAATTCAGTTCTATGCGCTTATTTATTTTCTCTGACTGGCGGACACCCCAGAATGCAACAATGTTATTATTTTGTTGCTGCAAATTAGAGTCATAGAGTCATACAGCATGTAAGCAGGTCCTTCAGTCCAACTTGTCCATGCCAACCAAGTTTCCTAATACGAACCACCCTCTATGTGGAAAATGTTGCCCCTCAGGTCCCTTTTAAATCTTTCACCTCTCACCTTAAAATTATGCTGTCAGCTTTGAACTCCCCAACTTTGAAAAGACCTTTGCTATTCACCTTATCAATGGTCCTCATAATTTTATAAACATCTGTCAGTTCACCCCGAACCTCCAAACTCCTTCCAATTTTGTTGAAATGGGATTTTGTTACTATAATTTAAGAATTACCCAGTTTAATTGGCTATTTGATACTATGTTGTTGAAGCGATGCTCTTCAAATAGTGCACCTGAGAAGGTTAAAGAAAATGTGCTAGAATTATTCAATACTATGAGGGACTTTGATTGGGGTAAATAGAAGTAATTTTCTTCCAATGGCATGAGGGTTAGTAACCAGAGGACAGAGATTTAATGTAATTGGCAAAAAAGTTATAGGGAAAGGTGGCACGTGTATATTAATCAACGAGTTATAATCATTTACAATGCAACATGTGAAAGAACGGTGAAACTAGATTCAACAGAATTATCAAAAGGGAAAGCAAGTACTTGAGTTGTACTAAAATATTGGCTAAGGGGTCAGAATGGGGAAGGGTGTCGAAATTTCTTCTAGCTTTATCTTATAACATTTACAGCATTGAAACAAACCCACAGTAGTATCCCTGTTAGTGCTGGTGCTCCACATTACATTTTCTCATTTAACACGCACAGCATATGTTTTTATTTCTTTCTCCATCGTGTGTTTATCCAGTTTCCCTTAAATGTATCTATTCCAAACAAATCACGACAGGAGATTTTATAAAATCATAGAATGGTTAAAACACAGAAGGAAGACAATGGCCCATTGAGCCTTTGTCAACTTTCTGCAAGTGAAACACTGCCATTTCAATATCCCATACTGTTCCTGTCATCCTGCCTGCTTTCTTCCAGGTGGTTATCCAATTCCCCTTTGAAAGCCACAACTGAATCATCTTCCACCACCATCTCAGGCACTACGCTCCAGATGCTACCGACTTTCTACTTAAAAAAGATTTTCCCCACGTTACCATCAGTATTTTGTCAATTAACAAATCAGTGTCCTTTGACCCTTCCACTAATAAGAACAATTTCTTTCTATTCCAGACTCTATATATTTCTGCCTGGAACCCTTCAAGATTTTGAAAGTGTTGTGGGTAAATTACCACATGCTACCTTTAATTCTGCAACTTATTAAGAAATCTCACAGATGATCAAATGCTGAAACGATTATTTAAACTTTATTGAAAGTTGCAACCAAAATAAGACCCCACAAGTAAAGCACATTAAACCTCAAAACCAACTTGTCTAATACCCGATTAATGGTGGAATTTAGTTATGATTCGAACCAAAAGTATCTGTCTCTAGATGCCCAGGGTTTGATCCTTATGCAGTGTTGTTCTTCAAAGTTGCTGAAGAATCCTGGAGTAGAATTCTTACACAACTTTCTCTCTTTCAAGTTTGTAGTGTGACATTATTGATAATAATTTACTTATTTTCATTCAAAATATTGACAACTCCTCTGAAACTATCAATTATGCAGCTTGCCTCCTTATCAGAAGTAGCTTTCCTGTTTCTTGTTACATTTGGCATTGATTGTCTGTTTGAAGATACAGCTTCCCTATGATTTAACTCCTTAAATTCTTCTGTAGGGCAATCACTGTTCTTGTGGTATAAGGCAGTCATTTATCAAGCAGGTGTTAAAACAGTTTTGTTTATGTAGCATTGACTCCTTCTTTTCCCAGGCATGGCTAATTGCTTTCAATTCCTGTGTAAATGTGTCCTTGACCCTTAACAGTTTATTCCAGATAGACTTATTGCTGATTCTTTCAATCCATGAATAGCTTTTAAAGTTCTGAAGTTTACACTATCACAAAAGCGACCACGGATGTCCTCTCAACCAGTTCTGCTTGAAGGAGAACAATTTCAGCTGCTTCAACCTTTTGCAGAACTGTTCAGGAACCCATAGAGTCATAGAATCATACAGCATGGAAGCAGACCCTTTGGTCCAACCAGTCCATGCTGACCATAATCCCAAACTAAACTAGTAATACCTGCCTGCGCTTGACCCATTTCCCTCCAAATATTTCTTATTCATGTATTTATCCAAATGTCTTTTAAACATTGTAATTGTACCCATATCCACCATTTCCTCTGCAAGTTCATTCCACACACAAACCATTCTCTGTTTAAAAAAATTGCCCATCATGCATTTTTTAGCTCTTTCTCCTCTCACATTAAAAATATGCCCCCTAGTCTCGAAATCCCCAACCCTAGGGAAAGGACACCTGCCATTCACCTTGTCCAGATTGCCTACCAACATAACCGTTCCATAGAGGATGCCCATATCTCTAGCCCTGCACCCATCCCTGGAACATTTGGACAATAAAGCCACCTATGTCAGACTCCTGCTCATTGACTACAGCTCCACCTTCAACACTATTATCCCCTCCAGGCTGATCTCAAAACTGGATGACCTTGGTCTCGGCTCCACCTTCTGCAACTGGATCCTCAGCTTTCTGACCCATAGGCTGCACTGGTATTTACCTCCTTTAGAGCTGGATGACCATTTAACCAGACACTTATTTTGATTGGTTCTGATTTGGATGTTGCTAAGCAATTTAGCAATGTTCCAAACCAGCTGTAGATGGACTTTCCAGGTTGCGCACTCTTCTGGATATCAGCCTATCAGTTCTCTTACACAATTCAAGACTAGTGGGACTCTTTGCTGTCTTGAGTCTGCATATCGGCAGCAAATACGATGGCTTGCCAGCCCGGATCCTCAAGGAAATTTTAATCGTTTGGCCGAGGCTTGGGCTAGTTTTGGGGTTTTGCTGTGGGCTGACCTAGGGTTCCTCTGTTCAGGATATTGTCCTGAGTGAGGCTATGCAATTGCCTTCACTCAAGTGGTGTTCCCCAAGGTCAAATGGCCTCTCAAGGGTGTCCACTTCCATCAGCATACCGTTTAACTCATAAGCTCCACTTGCACATTTTCTAACAACAAAGCCAGTTGTAGTGCCCGTTTGAAATCCAGTTGCACTTCAGCTAGTAGGCCCTTTGCACAGTCACATTATTAATCCCACATACCAGTCTCTCAGCATCTCACTTAGAGTTAAACCAAAATCACATGCCTCTGCCAGTCATCTTAACCTTGCCAAAAATCCTGATACTGATTCCCTTAGTTCTCAAACTGTTGAGTGAAACCAATAGTGTCTCAGAAATTAAAGGAGGCTAGGGGTCATTATATTCCTTAGCTAAATCCATCACCTCTTGAAAAGTTTTAGTATCTGGTGCATCCCAGAAGGCTACGTTTCTCATAACCAAAAAAGCTGCATGTCCACATGCTGTCAGGGGAATTATTCATTGCTATTCATCTGCCACAATGTCATTTGCCCAGAAACAATAACACGTTCTTCCCATATACTGGGCACAGTCTTCGACAGAAGGATTGAACGAGTCAAGCTTTCCAAATAGCGGCATGATGCCAGAAATGCATACTCCAGTTCAAAGACAACTGTTGCAAGCAAATCTCTTCAGGCATTTGTTTTTCTTTCATCGCCACTGAAATAACTCCAAGTAGGCTGGTATCCTGTCACCAACTCACCTTTTATTTACACATGCATAATAGATGATACTGACCCAGCAAGTACAGAGCCAGCTCCTACAGTGAGCAGAATCCCTGACACTCCTGTTTATATCTGTGGACCAGGTTAATAACCCCAATCAGGGAAGTCATATTGTATGAGATCCACCTGGTTGACCTCGTTCTAATCACTACATTACGAAGTGAAATACTGTGGGTGTCCAAAGAGATGGTGGGGGGTGGGGGGTGGGGGGCGGTGCTCCAGGTGCACAGATTTTTTAAAATGTCATGAACAGGTGCAGAATACAATCAAGAAAGTTAATGGAATGCTGGTCTCGTAAATCTAGAGGACTGCAGCATAAGGATAAAGAAGTTATGTTGCAGTTATACAAAACCCTGGTTAGCCCCCACTTGGAGTACTGTGAGCAGATCTAGGCACCAAACCTTAGGAAGGATGTATATTGGCCTTGGATAGAGGACGACATATGTTGACAGGAATGACACCTGGACTTCAGGGGTAAGTAATGAGGAGAGATTACACAATTTAGGCCTGTTTTCTCTAGAATTTATAAATTTAAAGGGTGATCTGATTGAAGTCTTCAAGGTGTTAACAGGAAAAGACAGGGCAAAAAAAGATAAACTATTTCCACTGCTTGGGGATTCTAGAACTGGGGGGCATAGTCTAAGAATTAGGGCCAGGCGTTCAGGAGAGATGCTAGGATGCACTTCTACACACAAAGGGTGGTAGACGTTTGGAACTTGCTTCCATAAACAGCAGACAATGCTGGATCAGTCGTTAATTTTAAATCTGATATCCGTAACTTTTTGTTAAGCAAAGGTATTAACGGAAATGGGCCAAAGGCAGATGGAGTTCATCCATAGATCAGTCATGATCTCACTGAATAGTAGTATAGTCTGCTCCAATGTGCCTATGTCTGTGTCACTGGTAAAGTCAGAATTTGTTGTCCATCCCTAATTGTCCTGAACTACATGGCTCATTACAGCCATTTCCTTGTAAAAGGATAGTTAAGAGTCAACCATATTGCTGTAGGTCAGAATTCACATGTAGGATAGACCAGATAAGGATGGCAGATTTCCTTTCTTGGAGGTCATTAATTAACCAGGTAAGATTTAGAAAAATACTTTGTGGTCACCGTTATTGAGCTTTATATTCCAGATTTAGCAATTAAATTTCCACCAGCTGTCCTAATTAGATTTGAACCTTTGTCCCTAAGAGTTTTGGTGTCTGGATTATTAGTCCAGTGACATACCAGCATCTCTCTTTTATGCTAAAACTGGAATACTGTTTTCATGATTTGCCCTGATATCTACACACCTTCAATGATTTGCACAGAAAAATCCCAAGGTCCCTCTGTTCCTACACGCCCTTTTAAAATTGTATGCTTTATGTTTCCCTTGCTTGTTTGTAGGACCTAAGACCATAAGGCATAAGAGCAGAATTAGGCCATTCAGCTCATTCAGTATGCTCTGCCATTTAAGAAGAACATCATTCCATTTGCCTGCTTTTCCCCCAGAACCGTTGAATTCCTTTCCAATTAAAATTCTGTCTATCTTAGTCTTGAACATACTGAATGAGTCAGCCTCTGCAGAAAAGAATTCCATAGATTTACTGGACTCAGAGAGGAAATTCCTCCTCATATCTGTCTTAAATGTGCACCCCATTGTTCTGAAATTTTGCCCTTTGGTCTTCGACTCTGCCAGGAGGAAAAACAACCTTTCCGCATCTACCTTGTCAAGTTCTGTAAGAATTTTGTAAGTTTCAGTAAGATCACCTTTCTTTCCTCTAAATGCCAATGAGTACAGGCCCAACCTACTAAACCTTTCCTCATAAGCCTATCCTGCTATACCTGGCATCGACCATGTAAACCTTCTCTGAACGGCCTTCGAGGTCAGTATATCTTTCCTTAGACAAGGGACCCTAAACTTTTCACAGTATTACAGCTGCGGTCTGACTAGCTGTATACTTTTAGCAAAACTTCCCTATTTTTATACGAATTCCTTTTTTAAAGAAAAGGCAAACATCCCATTTGCCTTTCCTATCATCGTTGAATGCTGGCTTTTTGTGATTCATACATGAGGACCAAATCCCACTGTTCTGTAGCTTTCTGCATTCTTTCTCTATTTAAATAATATTCTGTTCCTCTTTTCTTCATTCCAAAGCACACACCTCATATCTTTCTGCATTATATTCCATCTGCCGAGATTTTGCCCATTCACTTAACCTGTCTACATCCTTCTGCAGACTCTTTGTGTCATTCTCAGTACATGCCTTCCCACCTATTTTTGTGCCATCACAAATTTGATGACAGTACCTTCACTTTCCTCATCCAATTCATTAATATTTATTGTCAATAATTATGGACAGCACTGATCCCCGTGGCATTCCACAAGTTACAGGTTGCCACCCTGAAAAAGCCCCTTTATTCCAACTCTCTGTATTCTATTAATTAGCCAATCCTGTATCCATGCTAATATACCACCTACACCATGGGCTCTTAGCGTATTAAGTAGCCTAATGTGCGCTACCTTGTCAAATGCCTTCTGAAAGTCCAAATCTCTTATATTCACTGCTTCCCCTTTATCTATCCTGCTTGTTCCTCCTCAAATAATTCCAGTTAATTTTTCAGGCATGATTTCTTCTTTGTGGAGCCATGCTTATCTGTTTAATCTTATTCTGTATTTCTAAATGCTCTGTCACTAAATCCTTTATAATACTCTAACACTTTCCCAATAATAGACATTCAGCTAACTGGCCTACAGTTAGCTGTTTATTTGTCTCCTTCAATCATTAAATAAAGGTATTACATTGACAGTTTTCCAATTCTCAGGCTTTTCCAGAATCTGAGGATTCCTGGAAGGTTATTGTCAGTGCATCCATTATCTCTGTACCTATTTCCTTTAATATCCTACGATGCAAACTTTCTTTTAAATCGACCTGTTCAGGGAAGTTATGACACACCTCCGGAGCAGGTGGGACTTGAATCCAGGCCTTCTGAGTCAGAGGTAGAAACACTACCACTGCACAACACGAGCTATCTGGGTCTGCTTATTTTTCATATCCAGTAGTGCTCTTTTGTTTTTTCTCGAATGCCAAATCACTGTGACATTTTCATTTTTGTCACTAACTACTAACCGCCAACAAGAATCACCCCTGTAGTCAATTAGATATTTACATGCAGAGCGCGTTCAGAGCAATGAAAACCATCGAAAGTGAGGGAGTGGTATAGAGAATGGGGAAGGGCTAAATTAAAATGGAGTTGGATTGGGACATAAAGTATCACATCCACTGCGGTACCCAACTCTCCGTAAAGGCATTGAGAGTATTTGTGGGCTATGTGTGTTCTCTGTCCAAGGACACCTGCATCTGCTTTATGAATTTTCCTAATCAACCTGTTCAGAGATGTTATTACACACACCTCTGGAGTAGGTGGGATTTTTTGAACCTAGGTCACCTGGCTCAGAGGTAAGGATGCTACAACTGTCCGTAAGAGCCCGAGGTCTGCTTTATTTATTTATTAAATCAACCTGTTCAGGGATGTAATGACTCACCTCTGGAGCAAGTAGGACTTGAACCCAGGCCTTCTGACTCAGAAATAGGGAAACAACCACAACAACTGCATCACAAGAGTCATCTGGGTCTGCTTTACGAAGGGTTTAGGTGGTGAGTTCGAGCAGGGCAGGGCAGGCCATGCCTGTTGCTGGGGGAACTCAGACTCAATGAGCTCCACAAGGAGATGAGAGATACCCCATGGACTTGTAGGGGTTATCACAGTTATCAGGGATTAATGTACTCCCTTTGTTACATGCCGTCATCATTTCCTGATTTATTCTCTGTCCCATCGTATAGTTAATGTTAGGCAGCCTACAGAGTAATCATGCCAGAGTTCTCCTCCCCTTTCTATTTCTTACATCTATATGGATTCTACATCTTCCTGTCCAAGTCCTATCTTGATATTGTACATATTCGATCCCATGCCAACAATACTGGACTGAAGACAGTGTGGATCTGACAGCTGCTGCTGAGTTCACAGGCTTTCTTGTAGATTTCTTATGGTTATTATATATCAGAAGCATAACTTTTTATATTTTCAATCTTTTTCTGGAACTTTTATAATCCCAGACAAAATACACAAAAAAAAGCAAAGGAGAAATTTCATTTTCAAATGGAGTTTGTGTGGGAGACACCTCCATGTGTTTGTCGAGTGTCAATCTGGAGAGGGGTTTTTTTTTCAAATTTTTATACTTCAAAAAAATGCGATAAAAATGTACGTGAAGGAGAGATTACATTTACATCACAAAGAAGGAGAGTTTTTTTACAAACAGAGTTTGTGTGGGAGAGGCCTCCAAGTGTTTGTCAAGTTTTGATCTGGAGAAGCTCTTTTTTATGTTGAAACTTTATACTTCAAACAAAACTTACTCAAACAAAATACAGAAAGGAGGAGAGATTGTTTTACATATGGAGCTTGTGGAGAGACCTACATGTGGATGGCTTTTTTTAAATCTGGAGATTGAAAGCTGGTAGTTGGGGTACTTGAGGAGTAGGCATTTTTTCGATTGTTTCAGCTAAATGCATTTTCTTTAAAGTTTTTATTATCTTTTCCATGAGTAACATTAAAATCTGTAGGTAAGGAAAGGTAGTTTGTTTTTATACATAAGGTGCTATTGAGGGCTTCTTCTTTTTAAGTTTAATGTCACTGAGGGCATTCAAGAGACACAAAGTGTGATGACTAGTTGAGTTAAGGAAGTGATTACACATATGATCAGTCAGATAGATGGGTGACTGTCAGGAAAGGTAAGAAGGTAGTTCAGAAGTCTTCTATGGCGATTCCTCTCTCAAACAGATATTCCATTTTGGGTACTGTTGAAGGGGATAGTCTCTCAGAGAAAAACAGAAGTGACAGTCAGATCTTGGGCAGTAAGAATGAATCTTATGTTAGACTGGGTTTGTTAAGATTTAAAAGAATAATTGTTATAGGGAACTCTCCTGTCAGGGGCACAGACAGCAGATTCTGTGGCAGTGAGCATGAATCTAGGACAGCATGTTGTTTTCCCGGTGCCAGGGTTAAGGGGTCTCAGAACATCTGAAGCATATTGTCAAACAGGAGAGTGAGAAGCCAGAAGTTGTTGTACACATTTGTAGGAACGACGTAGTTAGGGGCAGGTTTAAGGCTTTGCAGAGTGAATACAAGAAGTTAGGTAGAAGATTAAAAAGCAGAACCTCAAAGGTAGTAAACTTTGGTTTACTCCCAGGGCCAAGTAGTAATGGGGGAAAGAATAAAAGAAAAGGGCCAATAAATAATGGCTGAATAGGTGGTGCAATGTACAGGGATTCAGATTGTGGGATTATTGGGATCTCCTCTGTGGTAGGAAAGACCTGTTCGAAAGAGATGCTTTTCACCAGAACTGCAAAGGGACCAATATGCTGGTGGGGAGATTTGCTACTTCTAATTTGAGAGCCTGTAAAATATTAGCAGAGGGTGGGGGGTCCAAAGTAGCAGTGAAAATAGAAAGATGAGGATGGTTCTGAATCAGAAAAGAGCAAGTTGGTTAGAAAAGGCAGACAAGAGCAAGTCAGAAAATGCGGTAACTCTGAAGAATTAAACTGCATTTATTTCAATGCAAGGGGCCTTACAAGTAAGGCTGATGAACCCAGGGCATGTATCAGAACACGGGACTGGGATGTCATAGCTATTACAGAAACTTGGCTGAGGGATGGTCAGAACTGGCAGCCCAATGTTCCAGATTTTAGATGCTGTAAGAAGGATAGACAGGGAGGGAAGAGAGGAGGGGGAAGTGGCATTTGTAATTAAGGAAAACATTACTAGTGTAATTAGGATATTTCTGAGGGATCATTCAGTGAAAATATATGGGTTGAAATTAATAATAAGAGAGGGATGGTTACCTTGATGGGATTGTACTATTGCTCAACCAATAGTCAGAAGGAAATTGAGAAGCAAAAATATAGAGTGATCTCAGATATCTGCAAGAATAATAGGACTGTAATTTTCCAAACATTGACTGGGACTGTCATAGTGCTAACGGTTTGGATGGTGAGGAATTGGTTAAATGTGTTCAATAAAATTTTCTTTATCAGTATGTAGATGTCCCTACTCGAGGAGGAGCAAAACTTGACCTTCTCTTGGGGAATAAGGCAGGGCAAGCGACTTAAGTGTTAACAGGGGAATACTTGGGACTAGTTTTAAAATAGTTATAGAAAAAGACAAGCCTTCCATACAAGTTAAAGTTCTTAACTGGAGTAAGGCAAATGTTAATGGTATGAGACAAGAACTTTCAAAAATTAATTGGAGTAGACTGCAGGTAAAGGGATGACTGACAAGTGGGAGGCTTTCAAAAGTGTGACAACGAGAGTTCAGAGGCATTATGTTCCTATTAGAGTGAAAGGTAAGGCTGGTAAGGTTAGGGAACAATGAATAAATAAATATGTAGAAGTTCTAGTCAAGACTAAAAAAGAATCCTATGTTAGATATAGAAATAGGATCAAATGAATCTCTTGAAGAATATAAAGAGTGTAGAGGGAAATCAGGAAGGCAAAGTGGGGATCTGAGACAGCCTTGACTGATAAGGTTAACAACAATCCAAAGGCATCCTATAAGGACATTACAAGCAAAAGAGCAACAAGACAGAGAGAGGACGGCCCCTTCAAGATCAACGAGATCATCTTTGTGTTGAACCTCAGGAACTGGGAAAGATATTAGAAGAATATTTACATCAGTTTTCATTGTGGAGAAAGAAATGGATGTTAGAGAACTCAGGGAAATAAATATTGATGTTTTGAAAATAGTTCACATTACAGGAGAGGAAGTGCTGGAGGTCTTACAAAACATATAGGTGGATAAATCTCTGGGATCTGATCAAGTATATCCTAGGATGTGTGAGAAATTAGGGAGGGAATGGCAGGGCCCCCTAGCAGAAATATTTGTATCACCTATAACCACAGGTGAGGTGCCAGAGGACTAGAGGGTGGCTAATGTTGTTTAAGGTTATTTAAGAAAGGCTGTAAGGAGAAGCCTGGGAAGTATAGACCTGTGAGTCTGACATCGGTGGTGGATAAGTTGTTGGAGGTAATTCTGAATGATAGGATTTCCTTGCATTTGGAAAGGCAAGGAATGTTTGGGGTAGTCAGCTTGGTTTTGTGTGAGGGAAATCATGTCTCACAAACTTGATTGAGCTGGAGGAAATAACCAAAAATAGGGCAGAGCAGTAGGTATTGTTTACTTGGAACTTTGCAAAGCTTTTGATAAGGTTCTGCTTGGTAGACAAATTAGAAAAGTTAGACCACATGGGATTCATGAGGAGCTTGCCAATTGGATACAAAATTGGCTTTACACAAGGAGACAGAGGATAGTGGTGGAGGGTTGTTTTTCTGACTGGGAGCCTGTGACGAGTGGTGTTCCACAGGGATTGGTACTGGGTTCACTTTTGTTTGTTATTTATATAAATTACTTGGATAAGAATAGGAGGCATGGTTACTAAGTTTGCAGATGACACCAAAATTGGTGGTGCAATGGAGAATGAATGTTATCTAAGATTAAAAAGAGATCAATTGGGTCAATGGGCTGAGGAGTGGCAGACAGAGTTTAATTTGGATAAATGCGAGATATTGCATTTTGGTAAAACAAACAAGGGCAGGACTTATACAATTAATAGAGCCCTGGGTAGTGTTGTAGAGCTGGGAGACCTGGGGGTTAACGTACATAATTATTTGAAATTTGCATCACAGGCAGACAAGGAGTTAAAAAAGCATTCAGCATGCTGGCCTTCATTGCCCAGACCTTTGGGTATTGGAGTTGTGACATCTTATCAAGGTTGTACAGGACATTGGGGAGACCTCTTCTAAAGTACTGCATGCAGTTCTGGTCACTCTGTCATAGGAAGGATATGATTAAATTGGAGAGGGTTCAGAAAAGATTTACCAGGATGTTGCGAGGAGTAGTGGGTTTGAGTTATAAAAATAGGCTGAAACTTTTTTCACTGGAGCATAGGAGGTTGAGGGATGAGTTTGTGGAGGTTTATAAAATCATAAGGAGCACAGATAAGGTGAATAGCAAATGTCTTTTCCCTAAGTTGGGAGAGTTCAAAACGAGAGGGAATACTTTTAAGGTGAGAGGAGAAAAAATTAGAAAGGACATGGGGGCAACTTTTTTTTTTAAAACACAGAGTGGTTAGTGTGTGGAATGAACTGCCAAAGAAAGTGGTAGATGCAGGTACACTTCTACTGTTTAAAAGACATCTGGACCAGTACATGAATAAGGAAGGTTTGGAAGGAAATGGACCAAATAAAAGGTAGGTGGGACTAGTTTAGTTTGGGAACATGGTCGGTGTGGACTGCTTAGACCGAAGGGTCTGTTTCCATACCATATGACTCTCTATAAACACCCTTTTCTTGCGGTTTGTCCTTTTGAAAAGTCTGATATCCCTGAATTTTAGCTCCGAGCTTTTACCTCCTTGTAACTAAGCTCATTTAGCTCAGTTAGCAATGCAACCGGTAGAATTTCAATTCCTGTCCTGACTGAGGTAGACACAGAACCTCTTTCACCACCTTTCTGTATGCTTGATGAATATTGGTGAATCTTTATATCAAATGGTCTCTTTCTCTGATAAGAGAGAGCTATCTATGGTGACTTGTGGAGTATGGCTCATTATTCATTTACCTCCCACATTCTTCCTATAAAAATGTATACAGTACACACTTGTATTCCAGCAGCCCTTGTCCATCCAACTGAAAGCTCTCACCAACCTCAGTTGCTTCAGTCATCTGCCCATTCTTCTGCGTTGGAAATAGTCTAACGTTCCAACATGAAAAAGTTCACCTTTGATAACCTGACTCTAATTTGGGAATTAAATAACCTGTTGTGTGTCTATCTACTTCGTACCATGTATACCCAAAGGAGGGATCATCTGGTGCAGGAGCAGTTCCCTTTTGTAGTGTTCAAGTCTCACCTGCTCCGAAGGTATGGTTATAACACATCTGAACAGGTTGATCGAAAATGTAAATACTGATTTTATGACGCACTGGGAGCGTCCCTACCTCTGTTCAAGTTACACCTGCTCCTGAGCTGTATCAGAAGATACCTCAACAGCGTGACTAAAAATATTTATACAGCCAAGCAGCAACGGGGAGTGACAATAAAGTTGAGATAACAAGTTGCAGGGCTGGATGAACACAGCAGGCCAAGCAGCATCATAGGAGCAGAAAGGCTGACGTTTCGGGCCTAGACCCTTCTTCAGAAAATAAAGTTTCAATAAAGTTGGTTTTGTTTAAAGTGCCATCAAGCAAGTCCTTGGTAACGGTCGTAAAGTAGCGGCTTGTTGCCGTTAGCAACGGGGAAGATGGCGGCGGCGGTGGAGGAGGAGGTGGTTGAAGCTGAGCAGGCGGCTGCCACATGTCAGGCGCTGAGCCGCCACATTAACTGCCTGAGCAACGAGAGCAAGAGTTCTCGGCGCCGGGCACTGGAGTGTATCCGCGCTGGGACGGTGGAGCAGAAGCAGCTGTCCAGCGGGGTCCAACAGCGCCTGTTGACCTCCCTCCTGCGGCCTCTCCTCCGCTCCCTCTCCGATCCGGCCGAACGTTGCCGGGAGCTGGCCGCACTCACCCTCGCCGACTTTATACGGGCCGTGCCCCGGCCTCACGAGGCCCTGCCTCAGCTCATCCCCGTCGTGGTGCAGCGCTTGGGCCAGCAGGAGATCACCGAGCCGGCCGAGGAGCTGCGCCTGACCCTGCTGCAGTTGTTGGTGCTGACCGTCGAGGTGTGCGGCCGGCAGCTGGCTTCCTACCTGGAGGACATGGTCAGGATCCTGCAAAGAACCATCGTGGACCCTTTCCCAGAGGTTAAGAAGAAGAGCTGCGAGTGCGCGGCCAAGTATGCGAAATGCACCCCCGGTAAGTGCAGAGTTTGCCCACTTTCACCAAGCTCAGGAAGAGGAACATTGTGGATTGCCCTTGTCTGCTTCGATGCTGGTGAAACTTCTCGGGAAGGCTACACATCATAACACACAGGACATTACCGAGAACTACTCAATGTCCTGATATACCGCCGCCCCCCAAAATCAAACCCGCAACATGTCGTATTTATATGTTTGCATTCGACAAAATAAAATGTCCGAATTCTTCACAGGTGCACTGTAAAGCAAAAACATGACACTAAACCACGTGAGAATATTAGGACAAATGACTAAAAGTATAGCTGAAAGAAATGGGTTTTAATTTTAGGAAAGGACAGAATTCCTGATTCCTATAGGCATGGATACCAGTGGTGTGCTACAATCACACGGAAGACAAAACTCCCTTAAGTCTCAGAGGAAGTAGGAACTGCAGATGCTGGAAAATCTGAGACAACAAGGTGCAGAGCTGGATGAACACAGCAGGCCAAGCAGCATCATAGGAGCAGAGAGGCTGACGTTTCAGGCCTAGACCCTTCTTCAGAAATGGGGGAGGGGAAGGGGGTTCTGAAATAAATAGGGAGAGAGGGGGAGGCGGATAGAGGAGCAGATAGGTGGAGAGGAAACAGAAGGTCAAAGAGGCGGGAAGGAGCCAGTAAAGGTGAGTGTAGGTGGGGAGGTAGGGAGGAGATAGGTCAGTCCAGGGAGGACGGACAGGTCAAGGGGGCAGGATGAGGTTAGTAGGTAGGAAATGGGAGTGCGGCTTGAGGTGGGAGGAGGGGATAGGTGGGAGGAAGAACAGGTTAGGGAGGCGGGGACGAGCTGGGCTGGTTTTGGGATGCGGTAGTGGGAAGGGAGATTTTGAAGCTTGTGAAATCCACATTGATACCATTGG
>NC_063352.1:16641868-16717022 GCF_021869965.1 Rhincodon typus | reverse complement strand
CTCATCTCCACCTATCTCGACTCCATTTTTTCCCCCTTGGTCCAGGAACTCCCTACCGACATCCGTGACACCACCCACGCCCTCCACCTCCTCCAGAACTTCCAGTTCCCCGGTCCCCAACACCTCATCTTTACTATGGACGTCCAGTCCCTATACACCTGCATTCCCCATACAGATGGCCGAAAGGCCCTCCGCTTCTTCCTGTCCTGCAGGCCCTACCAGTCCCCCTCCACTGACACCCTCATCCGCTTCGCCGAACTCGTCCTCACCCTCAACAACTTCTCTTTCAATTCCTCCCACTTCCTACAGACGAAGGGGGTGGCCATGGGTACCCGCATGGGCCCAAGCTACGCCTGCCTCTTTGTAGGTTACGTGGAACAATCCCTCTTCCGTACCTACACTGGCCCTTAACCCCACCTCTTCCTCTGTTACATTGATGACTGTATCGGCGCCGCCTCGTGCTCCCACGAGGAGCTCGAACAGTTCATCCACTTCACCAATACCTTCCACCCCAACCTTAAGTTCACCTGGACCATCTCTGACACCTCTCTCACCTTCCTGGACCTCTCTGTCTCCATCTTGGGCAACCACCTAGAAACCGATATCCATTTCAAGCCCACCGACTCCCACAGCTACCTAGAATACACCTCGTCCCACCCACCTTCCTGCAAAAATGCCATCCCCTATTCCCAATTCCTTCGCCTCCGCCGCATCTGCTCCCAGGATGAGGCATTCCACTCCCATACATCTCAGATGTCCTCATTTTTCAAGGACCGCAACTTCCCCCCCCTCAGTGGTCGAGAACGCCCTCGACCGTATCTCCTGCATTTCCCGCAACTCATCCCTCATACCCCGTCCCCGCAATAACAACCAAAAAAGAATCCCCCTCATCCTCACGTACCACCCCACCAACCCCGGATCCAACACATCATTCTCCAACACTTCCGCCATCTGCAATCCCACCCCATCACCAAAGACATTTTTCCCTCCCCACCCTTATCTGCTTTCCGGAGGGATTACTCTCTCCGTGACTCCCTTGTCAGTTCCACACTCCCCTCCAGCCCCACCACACCCGGCACTTTTCCCTGCAACTGCAGGAAGTGCTACACCTGCCCCCACACCTCCTCCCTCACCCCCATCCCAGGCCTCAAGAAGACTTTCCACATCAAGCAGATGTTTGCCTGCACATCTGCTAATGTGGTATACTGCATCCGCTGTACCCGTTGTGGCCTCCTCTACATCGGGGAAACCAAGCGGAGGCTTGGGGACCGTTTTGCAAAACACCTACGCTCGGTTCACAATAAACAACTGCACCTCCCAGTCGTGAACCATTTCAACTCCCCCTCCCATTCCTCAGACGACATGTCCATCCTGGGCCTCCTGCAGTGCCACAGCGATGCCACCCGAAGGTTGCAAGAACAGCAACTCATATTCCGCTTGGGAACCCTGCAGCCCAATGGTATCAATGTGGATTTCACAAGCTTCGAAATCTCCCTTCCCACTACCGCATCCCAAAACCAGCCCAGCTCGTCCCCGCCTCCCTAACCTGTTCTTCTTCCCACCTATCCCCTCCTCCCACCTCAAGCCGCACTCCCATTTCCTACCTACTAACCTCATCCTGCTGCCTTGACCTGTCCGTCCTCCCTGGACTGACCTATCTCCTCCCTACCTCCCCACCTCCCCACCTACACTCACCTTTACTGGCTCCATCCCCGCCTCTTTGACCTTCTGTTTCCTCTCCACCTCTCTTCTCCTCTATCCATCTTCTATCTGCCTCCCCCTCTCTCCCTATTTATTTCAGAACCCCCTTCCCCTCCCCCATTTCTGAAGAAGGGTCTGGGCCTGAAACGTCAGCCTTACTGCTCCTGTGATGCTGCTTGGCCTGCTGTGTTCATCCAGCTCTGCACCTTGTTGTCCCTTAAGTCTCACCCTGGCCTCTGGCTATCATCCAATGCAACATGTGCACATGTGGGCTTGCTGTTTTCTTCCCTGTCTCTGCCACTATTCTTCTCTCCAAATTGCTAGCCAATCGTCCCACTCTTCCCATTCTACTGGAGCTTTCAGAGTTCTGAAGAATTCTTCCCAGGCTTGAAATGTTAGGTCTGTTTTCTTTTCACAGATGCTGCCAGATCTACTGAGTTACTGTAGTGTGCTCTTGTGCTTGTGACTGAATTTTGATCTGGTCAGCAATTGCCAGCTCTGGCATACCACATTAAAAATTACTGTGTATCTCTGTCTTTTGTCTAAACTATTTAATATTCCAGGAGCAACTCAAAGTTCATTTTGTTCACTGCTAACTTCTTGAAGTCCCTTTCCTCCGATCTCTCCACCTCAAGTCCAATTACAGAAGTGGAGTCTTATGAATTTCTTCTTAAAAGATTGAGATGAATGGTAGAGCTGCGAGTATTTCCTTTCATTGCAGCCAGCTTCTAACATTCTAATAAACCCATCATTTACTCTAACCTTTGTTTTCTCATTGCTCCTTCTCCCCAACTCTCTCAACATTTATCTCCTGTACGAGATCAACTTTCTGCTGTATCGCGTCTGATTGTCATACCAGTAAAATTCCTTTACTGACTCTTAGTTGAATAACCCATTAATAGTTTCCAAAGAATGGGAACAGTCATCTCAACCTTTTTTCAATAAAAAATTCCAATCATTTGTCCAAAACTTCTGCTCTATCTCTAATGTCACTTGCAGCATTAAGAAGGCCATGATCACTCTCTCATGTTTGACATTGTGGACCACACCATCCTCCTCTGCTACTTTTTATTTATCATTTTTTAAAGGCCACATTCATGTGGTTACACTGCTGCTTGTCTGAATGCAGCCTAACATCTATAGCAGTGATGTTTGTTCTTGCCAAGCACTGTTGCATTCCAAATCTACCTAGGTTCCTTTCATGATGCCTTTCTTCTCTCTACTACATCTTCTTGGCGATGTTGTCTGCAGACATGGGTTCAACTTACCCATGTGTTTGTGAAGACACCTGGCTCTGACATAAGTAACAGTTGCATCATAATCCCTCCTTAACCACAACCCCTCAAAAGTTCTTCCTCAGTTGTAGAGTCTGCTGGGTTTAGACTTAGTAGGTTCCACACTCATCCTTCTTTTTGGGGCAAAATTTCTTCTTGGTCTTCCTGCCTTTCTATTCTGATGTCTTTATGAAGACACCTATGGAAGTGGACTTCCACATCGAGGGTTGTAAATCCATATAGTAGTGTTCTATAATTCTGTGTGAATGCTGGTCTAATAATTTAAGATCAGACCAAATAGAGACGTAGAGACACCAGTCTGTTATTTGAGCCTTTTAGCATGTACATAATGTGTTGGAGGGTGCTGAGAATGGAACATACCGAAGAAAGCTCTGTTAGCGCGAGAGGAGGAACAACAGGGTAGATATTATGATTTGAACTATTATTGAAACCATGGGAGGGAAATTATATACAGGTAGGCCACAGGAGTCATTTTCATTGTTGGAGTAGCAGAGAGGTAGGTTGAGCTTGAGCCTGAGCCATCAGAAGGTAAATCCACAGAATGGAGATGTATCTTTAAATGTTAAACATTTTGTTCCCCTGTGTCTGGATGGTATAGGCTTGATGGACCTGATTGCCTCTCTCCCCTCACCATCTTCAGATAATATTAATCTTCAGTTAATATTTACTGTTTAGCATCATGGTTTTGCTGCTGCTGTTGCCTGCTGTTCTATTGGTGGGGCATTTTAAGTGTGGAATATAATATTCTTAGATCTCTTTCAGTTTCATCCAACATTGTTAGTTATAATACTCACTTGTAGTTTGAAGCAGATAAAGTCAAAGCATTTGGTATAGAAAGGTGTTCACATCTCTAAAGTGCATTCATTTTAAGAATACTGAATTATCAAGGGAAGTGTGCCCCCATGTTGACATTTGATAATTGTTGTACACTGTGAAGAGGGCACAAAGTAATAATGCAGATTAACCGCCTTAAAGAAGTTCAGAAAACTCTGAACAGACTTAAATGATCTTCCAGCAGCTTTGGCAGGGGAAATAGTCAACATCTTAGATTGGTGACCATTCAATAGAACTTTGAAGGTTTGACAAACTGAATGTTCAACCTTGATTCTGTCTCCAGGGATGCTGTCATATTTGCTATCTATTTGCAGCATTTATTTTTATTTTCAATTTCTAGCATCCCATATATTTTGTTTTTCATTTTGAAAGAGAGTTCTCATAAGATTGTATTATGACGTGAAATAAACATTGCATCAAGCATACAATTCATAAATATCTTGAAAGGCTTTCCAAACTTATTCAATTGGTGCAGACATAATTGCACTATCATTCACCTTTGGAAATAGGCAGTTCACCTAGTCACTGATGTGAAAATTCAAGGAGGTGACTGTTGACAAAGCTGTTTCGCAACCAGTAGCTAAGTCTTTCAGTTCTTAGTGGTGCCACAGCCAATACTATGCTTCCAAGGTCTCGGTTTTCTGCCCTCTGAGACTAGTGTGGCTTGGCACAATGTTGCTTGCCTGCCTGGAGAAAGTTTGAAAGCAATTTTCTTTCTTAACTGGGACAAACTTCACAATTTTGCCAGATAAATTTAATTCCAAGCATTAGAGCATTAAGCCCAAGGGAACATTTTTTCTAACCTAATAACTTATTATAATTGTTGATTATAACCTGTGGACTTGCGCCAGTAAAATGGCAATGCAGTGCCGGTTCTATGCTGGCTGTGTTCGGACATCTGCAATGGCACGGCAAATGTAAAACATTCTGTCACATCCCTATAAGACTTCTGGCAGCAAATTTATTTTGACTGCTTACGTAGCATTTGGAATATGGGCCATGTGGATCTCACTGACTATGAGATCCTTGATTGGAGAGATTCAGAGTCTTCTCTTTCTGGGGAGTGGCTCTGAGCTGGCTGCTTAGAGCCCATGTACAATGCACATGTAAATAAAGGGTGACTTGTGACAGGCCTTTGTGCAGTCATTTCAGTGACGAAGAGAGAAAATAGTACGCTCCTGAAGAAAATTTACTCACAACAGTTGTCTTTGAGTTGGGGTAAGCGTTCTGGCATCACACCTTTATTTGGGAAGCTGGACTCGTTAGATCCTGCTGTCAAAGACTGGGACAGTTTATGGAAAGAATGTGTTTTTTTTTCTGGGCAAACGACATTAGGGCAGATGAAAAGCAACGAGCAATTCTTCTGACTGCTTGCAGACCTGCAGCATTTTCGGTTATTAGGAGTCTAACTCCCTAAGTCGCCATATACTAAAACCTTTCAAGAGTTGACGAATTTAGCTAAGGAATATTATGACCTCTAGCCTCCCCTAATTCTGAGACACAGTTTGAGAACCAGGGGAATCTGTATCGGTGTGTTGACAAGGTTAAGATGACTGGCAGAGGCATATGATTTTGAGTTAACCTTGAATGAGATGCTGAGAGACTGTTTGGTATGCTGGATTAATGTTGTAACCATGCAAAAGCACCTACCAGCTGAAGCCCAACTGGGCTTCAAGCAGGTAGTACAACTGGCTTTGTCATTAGAAAATGGAGCATGTGAGCTACAGGGTATGTCAATGGAAGTGGACACTCTCACCTATCCGATTTGAGCTTGGGGAATATGACTTGAATGTAGGGAATTGCAAGGCCTCACATAGTGCATATTACTGTAGGGAGCAAGAGCGATTGTCCCGAGTAAAGGTCACCACCAGCTACTGGCTGAACTCCAGGGTCATCCAGAGGTTTCCAAAATGAAACTGTTGTCAAGAAGTTACATCTGGTGGTCAGGATTAGATGTTAACATATCTGTGTTGTTGGGGTAGTGTCCAGAGTGCCAACACGGACAAAAATTACTGCCAGTAACACCCCCACGTTAATGCGAATGGCCGGGTAAACTCTGGTCTCGGTAATCCTGGACCTGTCATGGGCTTAATGTTCTTAGTCATTGTAGATGCCAATTCAAAGTGATTGGAAATGCGTAGACCTGATTTGGCAAACCCAGGGATGATTGAAAAGCTGTGAGCACGTTTGCAATGCACACACTCCCAGAAATATTGGTCAGAGACAATGGGACATCATTTACCAGTTTGGATTTCAAGTATTTCGGAAAGTCAAATGGCATTCGGCATGTTCAGATAGCTCTGTCATCTAATGCTCTGGCAGAAATAGCAGTCCGAGTGTTGTACGCAGGCTTACAGAAACAGCCTACAGCATCACTTGATACCAAACTGTCCCAGTTCCTATTTGATTATGGGACCAGCCCTCACACAACTACAGGGATAGCTGTAGCAAAATTGCTGATGGGTGGAAGAATTCGCACCAGGTTAAATCTGATATTCCCCGACCTGAGGCAACAGGAATGGCAATGCCAGCCACATGCATCCTCAAAGCAAGAGAGATAATTTAATTCAAGAGACGAGTTTTGGTGTTGTAAATGGTCCTTCATGGGCATGAAATGAGGTTGCATGCGGTCAGGTCCCATGACGTACAAAGTTAAGGAATGTGAGATGTCCTGAACAAATAAGTAGACCACCTGATAGCTGCTACCTCGCAAACGGGGCAGGAGAAAAACATACCTGGCCCCTCGGGGAGGCTGTCAGAAACCATGGTTCTCCTCCCTCTGTCCAGTGTTGAAGAAACCTCAGAGTCTGAGATGGATGCAGCCTTGATACCATTCCTGCCTGAAGAAGAGAAGGAGGAAACTCTCCCAGGATGCTCCAGGCACGAGAGACGGGTTACGGTTCGGTACACGCTGCCTGAGTCCAAATCAGAGATGGAGGAACCGGACCTGGGCCAAAAACGTTCCAGGAGAAGCTACAAGAAAAGGAACGGATCTACATCCCTGGACCTGGAGTGGAGGAGGGATGTAGTGATTGGAACAAGGGCCAGGTGGATCTCATTGACTGAGCTCCTTGATTGGGCTTGTTAACTTGGGCCAATCAGCAAACCATGGCTGACCAATATAAACAGGAATGTCAGGGGTTCTGTTCACACTAGGAGCTAGCTCTGTGCTAGCTGGTTCAGTGTCATCCACTATGCACATTTAAATAAAGGCTAACTTGATGACCGGATGTCTGTGCAGTTATTCCAACTTATAAAAGTGATTCTTTGCATTTGTGAAATTAAAATTCACGTACTGCAAAATTATCTTCAATGATGAGTCTATACATATTTTTAATAAACTCTATTGCCAGTACCTGGAGGTGCCCCATCGGAAGGGCTTCAAGATAGTGAATTTATAGTGGCTTTTCTACCTTTTTAATCCCCAAGTCACAAAAGGATTCTGTCTTGACTCTGCCAGGTTTTGTCTCAGTAGTAATAGGGTGGTTTGATGCCAAAAAAGTGCTGTTAAATTTTGAAAAGTGCTGAGCCCATTGACATACTGCAAGTGAAACTTAGACCATTCATCGGAAGTGGGCTTGTACGTTTGTGAAGGAGTTCACTTTTAGTCGTCTTAATTGTGAAAGAAACAGTGCTTTTCTTTAAGAAAATCTGTTGCAAGTCTCAGTTAATCTCAGCAGAAATAAACAAGAGTGCTGACAAAACTGACATTTGATTTCTGGTCAGACATTGAAAGGAAATCCTCTTTTCCCTTCACTCTGTTGTATGCTGGATAAGATTATAAATAAGTCTTGTATATGATGACTTGTGAATAAGATTGGATTATATTCACTCAGTGTTCACCTTTTTTCAGAAACTTTTCATATGCAGTCTGAATCTTTAATAAAACCGCTGATGCAGACCATATCTCACCAGCATTCAAAGGTCCGTGTGGCAGTCATACAGGCAACAGGAACAGTCATTCAGCATGGCAATGGAAAATCTGTTGATGATGTTCTCTCTCATCTGGCACAACGACTTTTTGATGATGCACCACTGGTGAGGGAAATTCTACCATGTGTTGTTTTTGGTATTTAAATATATGTAGCTATTATTTATGTCAAAAAGTAAAATGTCTTCTTGCAAACTAGTTACAAACATTTTCTGCTTTACAAGCCTATCACAAGGCCAACAGCTTAAGCAAAGTATATTTCTCAGTTGTGTTTTTAGCTTTGTTCCCAGTCGCACAAAATTAAAGTCCTGTATTTGCTTTTGAGTTTTTAAAACTTATTCATTCATGAGATGTGGTTGTTGCTGGTTGGCTAGCGTTTATTGATAAGGTAGTTGCCTTATTGAACTACTGCATTTCTTTCTGCATGGAGTATTTAACTTTTAAAAGTATCAGGATTTTAACTTGGCAACAGTTTAACAAATGCAATATATTTCTAAACCTGGATGGTGTGAGATTTGGGGGAGATGTTGCAGTTGGTGGTGTTCCCACGTATCTGGATGGCCCGAGTAGTTGGGAGAGGTCGTGGATTTGGAAAGCGTTTTCAAAAGAGCCTTGGTGAGTTGCTGCTGTGGTTCTTGTAGACGATGCACATTGTTGTTACTCTGCATTGATGGATATGAATATGAACGGGCTGCTAGGTCTTGGTCCTATTTAGCTTCTTGAAAAATTAATTCAGTTAATGGAACACAGTTATTCCTCAGTAATAGGTAAAAATTGGACATAGCCCTTATTGCATTTATGTTTTAACCATATCTTCCCCCATTAAATTTCCTTGTCTCCAAAGTTTCACCATTTTCTTCTAGGATATGTTTCCATAAACACTAACCAGCCTTTCAAATGGTTACTTTGAAAAGGTATACTTTATTCAAGTTGATTGTCAACTGGGCAATTTTGTTTGTGACAGAGCAGCACAGATAGCTCAATACTATCTTAAGTGCCCACGATTGCACATTGAAGGAAAAATACTCAGTTGGGATCTAAATAGCCAAACCTAAAGTTTTTGTTATTCTTCCAATGCACTAAATGGAACTGACAACAATTCTGGAATGCGTTGAGACTATCACAATTTTCCTTCTATTTTCTCATTTTTGGTTTGGAACTGCGGGTTAAAGTTGAGAATTGAACTTTGAATATCAGCTTGCTTTTGAAAAAGAAGTATTGCATTTCGGTAAAACAAACAAGGGCAGGACTCATAGAGTTAAAAGTAGTACCTTGGCTAGTGTTGTGAGCAGAGAGATCTAGGGGTTAGGTACATATTCTTTGAAGTTTGCGTCCCATGTAGATCATGTGGTTAAGAAGGTTTAGCACGCTTGCCTTCATTGTTCAGACCTTTGCACATAGGAGTTGGGATGTCATGCTGAGATTGTACAGGATGTTGGTGAGGCCTCTTCGGGACTGGCCACCATGTTACAAGAAGGATATTATTAAGCTGGAGAGAGCTCAGAAAAGGTTTACCATGATGTCACTAGGAATAGAGGCTTTGAATTATAAGGAGAGATTGGATGGGCTGGGACAATTTTCACTGGACTGTAGGAGTTTGAGGGGTGACCTTAGAGTTTAATAAAATCATAAGGGGTGTAAATAAGGTGCATGGCAGGTGTCCTTTCCCTGGGGTGGGGGATTTCAAGACCAAGGAGCATATTTTTAAGGTGAGAGGAAAAACATTAATAAAAGGCATGGGGGAAGTTTTTTTTTTTACACAGAGTGGTTCATGTGTGGAATGAACTTCCAGAGGTAATGGTAGATGTGAGTACAGTTACATTGTTTAAGAGACATTTGGATAAATACATGAAAAGGAAATGTTTGAAGGGTACTGGATCAAGCGCAGGCAGTTGGGACTAGTTTAGTTTGGGATTATGGTCAGCATGGACTGGTTGGACCAAAGGGTCTGTTTCCATGCTGTATGATTCTATGAGAGAACAAACTGGCCTGGAAAGACAATGCATGATAACTTCTGCCGTAAGGACATTGTAGATGATTTGGCACAGAGATATTGCCATGCTCGGGGATTGACTGCTGGTTGGATGTTGAATTGGTCAGTGAAAGGAAGACCAATGCTGACCAGCCCACCATAAAGAATGTTAAAAAAGAAGGAGAAAGGACTGTAGATAGACAGGTTAAGTGAATGGACAAGGGTTTGGCAGATGGAATACGTTGTTGGTAAATGTGAGATCATCCATTTTGGTAGAAATAACAACAAAATGGACCATTATTTAAATGCTAAAAAAACTGCTGCATGCTGCTGTGCAGAGGGACCTGGGTATCTTTGTGCATGAATCACAAAAAGTAGGTTTGTAGGTTCAGCAGTAACTAAGATGGCAAATGGAATATTGTCAGTCATCGCGAGAGAGATGGAGTTCAAAAACAGGGAGGTTATGCTCACTAGAGTGCTAGTGAGGCCACACCTGGAGTACTGTGTACAGTTTTGGTCTCCTTACTTGAGAAAGGACGTACTGGCACTTGAGGGGGTGCAGAGGAGGTTCACAAGGTTGATTCCAGAGTTGAGAGGGTTGGCTTATGAGGAGAGATTGAGTAGACTGGGACTATACTCACTGGAATTTAGAAGAATGAAGGGGGGGGGGATCTTTGTAGAAACATATAAAATTACGAAGGGAATAGATAAGATAGAAACAGGGAGGTTGTTTCCACTGGCGGGTGAAACTAGAACTAGGGAATAGTGTTATGAAGCGGAGGTTGACACCCCTTTGCTAAGTAAAACCGAAACACCCAGAGAGAAAATCTTTGCCCTATAATCTGTTAAAAGGAGTATGAGAAGGAGTGTGATCCGTTTTTTTCAGTAATTTCTAGTAATTAAGTAAAATAAACCCCTGACACTCACTTTACAATCAACAAATAACAATTTATTTATCCAACTCTAACAGTGAACAAATTAACTGAATTATTAACAAATTGAATAAATCTCTTCTAACTACTATCTATTCCCAAATAAAACAAGATTCTAATAATATGCTGTTCCAATAAATACAAGTCCCACTTATATAAAACAAAAAGTAATAAAAATAGTCTCTCAAAATTGCAGCCAGATTAGGTGTCTTCCGGAATGTTCTGTGCCTTCTCCATGGAATATTCTGTCAGGATCGCCTTCTCAGGTATATTAACTAGTTGTGTCGTAGGTACCTTTGATTTAGATGGTGATTTCTCTAAAACTTAGAGAAAACTGTGAGAGCTAGCAATTCTTTCTTGAGAGCTGAGAGCTGTTAACTCTTGAAGATGGCAGCTCGCACTTCTGTCTTGGCTTAACTGCTCCTTCTTTTATGCACTTGATGACACATCAATATTCCTTACAAAAAGATTGGTCCTATGTTGTCAAAACTATAAAATTTGAATTTAATTGGTTTTGGTATCTGGGTGCCTCGTTCAAATTAATTGGCTAAATTCAAGACTTGTTGTCTTGATAACAAAACAAAACTGCTGCTTGGCCTGCTGATTGTACAGCCTTTTGATACAAATGTTTCAATTCAGGAGTTCTGTGCACCTGCAAACCCGAAAGCTGCTGCCCACAGACATCCTTTTTGAAACCCTAAGCATAGAAAAAGCACGTCATCTTTTACAGGGACCACTCATTGCTTCCCCCCTTAGCATTTTACAAACACCAAATTCTAACATCCTGCCTCCCAGTCCACAAATACTCCACCCAACTTTGGAACAATAGCCTTGAAATAAGAGGGATCAGTTTAGGATTGAATTGAGGAGATTCATCTTCTCCCAAAAGGTTGTGAATCTGTGGAATTCTCTGCCCAGTGAAGCAGTTGAGGCTACCTCGTTGAATATTTTTAAGGCAATGATAGTTTTATGAACAGTAATGAAACTAAGGGTTATGGTGAGCAGACAGATAATCGGCGTTGAGTTCACAAAAAGAACAGATGTGATTTTTGGAATGGTGGAGCACGCTGCACATGCCACATGGCCTTCTGCTGCTGTTTCTTATGTTCTCATGTAAAACAAAAGAGTAAAGTGGTTTTGACTGAGTTTTGAGCAACAGGGAATTTTGTTTTGGAAGCTTCCTGAGTGGGGCTGTCTTTGGTTCCTGCTCTCTTTAGTTATCATCAGTTATCAATCTGTGAAAAGTTCTGAGAAAAGAACCAAGTAAGTTTCCACAGTTCTCTGCACGTCATTTGCATTAACCAGTGACATGTGAATTTGTGCAAGATATACAGTTTTACATGCCTATAATACAACTCATCATCCAAGGATTTCACCAAGGCCTGTTATTTATCGTTGAAATGATTATCAAACTGGCAAATTACACTTCTTTGACTTTTTGAAATCTATCTCTTAACGCTGTGTGAGAGCTAAGGGTTTTAATCAAAGACAGTTGGGATTAGATTGTAGATATTAAATAACAAGGCAATCTAATTATCTGTGTTTTGTGTTATTAGTAAGAAATTAATTTTAAGTTATAAACTTGATGTTCAAGATTGGTTATTTGTAATGTCCGGTTAGAGACAATTAAGCAATTTTGAGGGTTATTGAATGTTATAATTTCACTGTGTTGCAAATGGACTGATAGTAGGCTGATTTGGCTTGGTCTGTTATCCCCGTGTTTTAACAAATGACATTAGTTTAATTTTAAGTGTGATATTCAACTTTCATAAACTCGCTAATTATTGTAAAATAACTATTACAACAAATTACCTCTGTTGAAATGGACCTTTGATTAAATGTCACCTAGGCTCAATGGCCAGTGCTCTTGCCTCAGAGTCAGAAGGTTGTGGATTCAAGCTCCACTCCAGAGAAATTAGCAGAAGTTGAAACTTAAGAGCAGTACTGAGGGATTGCAATGCTGTTTAGTGATTAAATTGTGAGTTTGCTCAGGTCACTGTGAAATATTCCATTTCACTTTTCAAAATGAGTGCAAGGGACTTCTCCCAAAGGTACTGGCTGATGTTTATTTCTTACTATTGCAACATTGCAAAAACTATAATCTAGTCATCAATATATTTGTTGTGCAAGCTTGTTCCAGCCCATTGGCTGCCATGTATTTGAGTCACCTATCAAAACTGAATATTAGATAACAAGGTGTAGAGCTGGATGAATACAGCAGGCCAAGCAGCATCAGAGGAGCAGGAAGGCTGACGTTTTGGGCCTAGACCCTTCTTCACAAAATCTTTGACTTATGAATATTGTTCACTTTTTTTGGGCCCTGGATCATTCTGCATCTGGAGTGATTACTCTAAATGCCAAAATGGCTTCCACTGCACATGTAGATGTTAACAGTGACATGAGCCAATTGCAACTGACTTCAGGATCTGACCACATGTGTCACTGATGTCATCGCTTCACCATTGTGTGCATTGAGAGTATGACTGGCACATGCTCAATGTGATGCTTCAGTTTTAGGGGAGCAGTTGTTTTGACTCCTCAATTCATGAGAGACAGCAAGCTGCAGGAGAGGAATTGAGGTGGCAGTGTGGGTGAAGCAGCTTCATAAACACACAGTGAGGACTTCAAGCCCCGAGTAAAAGAAAACTATCAGTCCTGGGTCAAATCCAAATGAGGCAGCTGTTTACAAATGTCATTCTTTTTATGTTTGTGCATGCACACTCTTTTTGCAGTACTTAGAAATGGCATTTATATGATTCCTAGCCTTTTGTTTTGCCATTGTTAAACAAGATAGATGAGAATGGGTGTTTGTTATATTTAAAAGTTAAATACTCCATGCAGAAAGAAATGTTGAATGGTAACTATAGGTCAGTTAACTTAACATCTGTCACTGGGAAAATGCTTGAGTCTTTTTATAAAAGATCCTAACAGAGCATTTAGAAATGTATAATAAAATCAAGCAAAGGCTTGATCATGTCTTTTTGAAGTGGAAATCTGAGTGACAAATTTATTACAGTTCTTTGTGGAGGGAGCAAGCAGGATTGGTAAAGAGGAGCCAGTAGATGTAATATATTTGGATTTTCAAAAGGTGTTTGAAAAGGTACCACATGTAACACTACCTAATAAGATAAGAATTTATGGTTACTGGAAGAATATATTAGCATGGATATAGGAGTGGCTAACTAATAGTTGAGATAAAGGGGGCATTATCAGAATGGAACTTGTAACTGGTGAAGTGCCTCAGGAATTAACGCTGTGGCCACAATTAATCATAATATAAATGAGGGATGAGGGAAGTGAATGTACTATCGTTAAATTTGTAGATGACACTAAAATAGGTGGGAAGGCAAGTATTGAGGATGAGATAAAGTGTCTAAAGATGACTATAGACAGGTTAAGCAAGTGGGCATAGCTTGGCAGATGGAATATAATGTAGGCAAATATGAAGTTATGCACATTTTGGCAGGAAAAATAGAAGACCTGAATACTACTAACATGAAAGACTGCAGAAAGCTGCAGGAGGATTTGGGATCTTCATGTATGAATCACAAAGCTAGCATCTAATTTCACTGGCTAATTGAGAAGGCAAATGGACCATTGGCCTTTATTTCAAAGGGAATGAAGTATGAAAATTGGGAGGCCATGCTAAAACTATAGAAGGTGCTGGTCAGACCACACTTGGAATATTGTGAACAGTTTTGGTCACTTTATCTCCAGACAAGATTTACCAGTTTGATTCTAGGTATGGAGGGATTTTATGTGGAGAAGTTGAGTAACTTAGGCTTGCATTAATTGGAATTTAAAAGAATGAGAAGTGACCTTATTGAAACAAAGGGGGTTCTTCAGGAGCTTGAAATGGTAGTTGTAGAGAGATTGTTTCTCTTTGTGAGAGTGTCTAGCACTAGAGGGCTTAATCTCAGAGCAACGGTCACTCATTTAATACATAAATGGAAACAAATTTTTTCTGAGGGTCGTGAATCTGTGGTATTCTTTACTGTAGAGGGCTGTTAAGGCTGGGTTGCTAAGTGTATTCGAGCCTGAGATAAACAGCTTTTTAATCTGTAAGGGAATTATGGTTTATGGGGAAAAGGCAGGAAAGTTGAATTGAGCAACATGGACCAAATGGCCTACTTATGCCTCTTCATCTTATGGTATTATGGAATTTGTCTATAAAAGATGAGATGATGGCTCACAAAGTTAGCTGAAGTTTCTGATTTTAAAATGATGAAGGTACCTTAAGTGACAAGCTACTACGTATAGTGGACTCCGTCACTCCTTATCTTCCCTTTCATCTCCATATTTTATTTGACTATGTCCGTGTCTCCATTTATAAAGTTAAACAAATGTACAGCACTGAAACAGACCCTACGGTCCAACTTGTCCATGCCAACCAGATATCCTAAACTGATCTAGCTCCAATTGCCAGCATTTGGCCCTTAATCCCTCAACCCTTCCTATTCATCTACCCATCCAGATGCCTTTTAAATGTTGTAATTGTACCAGCCTCCACCACTTCCTCTGGCAGCTCAATCTGTGCACGCACCACCCTCTATTTGAAAATGTTGTCCCTCAGGTCCCTTCTAAATTTTTCCCCTCTCACCTTGAACCTATGCCCTCTAGTTTTGGACTCCCCTACCCTGGGGAAAAGACATTTGCTATTCACCCTATCCATGCCCCTCATGATTTTATGAACCTCTGTAAGGTCACCCCTCAGTCTCCAATGCTCTAAGGAAAATAGTCTCAGACTATTCAGCCTTTCCCTGTAGCTCAAACCCTCTAATCCCCGCAACATCTTAGTAAATCTTTTCTGAACCCTTTCAGGTTTTACAACATCCTTCCTCTAGCAGGAAGACCAGAACTGAACACAGTATTTCAAAAGTGGTCTAACCAATGTCCTGTACAGCTGCGACACGACCTCCCAACTCCTATACTCAATGCACTGACCAATTAAGGCAACCATACCAAACACCACCTTCACCATCTTGTCTACCTGCAGCTCCACTTTCAAGGAACTAAGCACTTGCCTTTCTGTTTGGCAATGATCGCCAGGACCCTACCATCAACTGTATAAGTCCTGTCCTGATTTGCCCAACCAAAATGCAACACCTCAGTTATCTCAGTTAAATTCAGTCTGCTACTGCTTGGCCTATTGGCCCATCTGATCAAGGTTCACTTGTACTCTTGAGATAACCTTGTTCACTGTCCACTACCCTACCAATTTTGCTGTCAACTGCAAACTTAGTAACCATGCCTCTGATTTTCACATCCAAATCATTTATACAAATAACATAAAGCAGTGGACCTAGCACCAATCCTTTTCTTCACTTAATCAGCTTTCTCCTCCTTTACTATTGTAGTTCTGTGATTGAAAGTGGTTTCTTCTACGTACATGGGACTTATTGAAATGGTTGCCATAAGAAAAAATTAGAGACAAGAGGCAGGTAGAAAAGGAAACCGAAAAGCATAGAAAAAATGTGCAACAATTTCCTGATAGGCTGGATTTAGTGAAATGTCAATTTTGCATTCCATTGCATGTAAGAGGTGGGACTGTATATTTTTGAATTTATCTAGGATACAAAGGTAAGAAATAGTTTGACCAAATGATGAAAATGTAATTCTATTCCTATTTAACATAATCATGTGCCCTTTCTATCAGTTCCCACTATAAGTGCATATAGGCTCTTTACTGATAAATGCATCTAAAGAAACTTGTCAAAATGCAAGTAAACCTCTTTGCACCAATTAATTGCAGATTGTTTACCTGTAATAACTGTTATTGCTGCTTAACTTTTATATTCTATTTGTCTGTTACACTGCACTAGAACAAAAGGCTGAAATGGAAGCGTATTCAGTTTTCATCTTGGGTGTTTAAGCTACTTATTCTTTCCTTGGGTAGCAATTGTGATAAAGTAATGATGTCTGCTGCTAACAGTGCTGTTCAATCATGATTTGCTGGTCAAGGTTAGAAGTAACTGCCACTGTGTGGCAAAAGAAACAATTGTTGACAATCAGCAATGCTGTTTTTCACAGTTTCAAGTTACAAGCCCATGGCCAACATAAAACTAATGACCTTTGCAACCTCAACAAAAATGTCTAAGACATGATACAAATGATAACCAGAAGGAGACAATTTCTAAATTGAAATCTATTTAGACCTGTGGTCGACATCAGCTTGTCACTGTCTGTTCAATTGCAACTTTCTATAAACACTTTGCTTTATACAGAGTTGGAAAAACAAATCCAGATTAAAAGGTAAAATGTGTCAGTGAAGCAGTGTATTGCATTTGGAAGTGAAACTATTTTAACAAGGTTAATATTTGACTTTGTTGTCAAGTCAACCAATAAATTGCCTCCTTAGGTTTGAATACGAGTAGACCATTCAGCTCCTTGGACCTGTTCCAGCCATAATGTCATTGAATGATCCGCGTCTTACTGTACCTAACAGTGTTGGTAGGATTGATTCAACAGGTCTGTCAGTATCTGTGGAAAGAAAGCAGAATTAATGTTTCGGGTGCAGTGACCCTTCAGAGCTGCCTTCTCTCCAATTGTGCTTTCTCTGCACAGATGCAGCCAGACATGTGAAGTTTCTCCATCAATTTCTGGCTTTTGGTTTTGTTTCTAATTTCCAGAATCTGCAGTTCTTTGGTTTTTTCGTAGTACAAATGTTGGGTATGATCTTGGTGGGCTAAGTGACTTTTCTGTTGGGCATATTCCTAGGACGAAGGCAGGTCTTATTTTAGTTACATGAATGTTTACAGGGAAATAACAGATATGAACTTATAGTATTGTATGTTATGGAATTCTTGTTTATGTGTTAAATTATAATAGAAAATTTTGTTACTTGTAACTCAACCAGGTACGCCAAGCTGTTACAGAAGTAGTGGGGAGATGGCTGCTGGAGCTCAGAGATCGATACTCTTACTTCTACAAGCTCATCCCACTTCTGTTGAGTAGCTGCAGTGATGAGATTCCTCACATCAGGTAAAAGCACAGAATTACTCTTTTTAAGCGTCTCAGATTTTTCTTCAGATTTTCATTAAAATATCTAGAGGTAGATGATTTTAGTGATGTATTTCCAACAGACCTTGTACCTTTTTCAATTGATTTTTTTCATTGTATTTTGAAATGGTAGCTAACGACTCTCTCAAAGTAATATTTTCTTATGAAGATGTGTCATTTCTCCCTATTGTGTAGACAAATAAATAATACATTCAATCTCATTAAGTTTCTGCATTAGAAATCTAAAATGCATTCTGATCTGGTCACTGTTAGAGGTGTTTTCCGGACATTGAAGTTGGGTTCTAGTCTAGTGGTGTTCATGAGGAATCTTTGATATTCCATGTATGTGATCTGTGGTCTGAAAAAAGCTACATGTAAGAATCAAACAAAGTATTGCTGCTGCTTGAGAGACACCAAACGTTCTCCTTGTTCTGAGAAATATATTATGATAATTGTAAATGCCTTTTCTTTCAAAAGATATTTGAAATAGCTGCAATATTTTAGTTTTCCAAAATATTTGTTGAGGAATAAATTTTTAAAAAAAAAATTAATGAAACTGTAGAAAATACTATGAGAAACTGAGGATAATTTTGACACAGTGTTATGCACCTGATATCAGCTCACTTGCTGTTAAATTCTTCCCCTGACCACTTGAAACCTCAATGGGGAGACAGATTTACCTAGTGACCAAGCTAGTATTGCACATTTTTACATTGTGATCCAAGGCAAAAACCACGCTTTCCTTCCTATTGTCTGTACTTGTATGGGGGAATACTGTAATTTCTTTATGACAAACAATTTGTGGGAGGCTTGGAACAACTTAACTGATTGAAGAAAAAAATAGTGAATGTTGCAAAGTAAACAAAGACAAGATTGATTTTAAAAGAAAAAATGTCAGTTAATTAACTAGCAATAAATTGTCAGACTCTATAAGTCAGAATGAAGTGTTAAAGTAGCCACAACTACAACGTGCCCAGGTGGAGTCTTAGACAGTGCTTATCCAGAGTAGAATACACAAATCCTGTACAGATAAGAAAGTAAGGAAAGTAGTTTTAAAAAGCATGAGGTAACGAAGGAAAACACTCAAAGTAAATGTGTATCCTTACATAAAGAAGAATGATGCGGTGTAAACTATGTATGTAAACACTAGCAGCTTCTAGTGGTGGGAACAAGTAATACAGTGTTGAGATCTCACAGTCTTTCCATTCATTCGGGAGGCCTTTCATTGGCATTCTTGCGTTGGCTCAGATTCAAAGTGTGCCGTTCTCCAGACCTTGATCAAATGGAATTTTCAACCCTAATTGACCTATGAAAGCTAAGTTGTACATGATGTACTGCCACCTTGTTGAAAGTAAACTTAAATTAATGGTATGAATGCATTAATAAATAAAAATGTGGTGTTTTGATCTTGTTTGTTTAACCTTGTGTTGGCAATGTAGGGAATTAGCTTCTGATTGTTGGAGGAAAGTTGGACTCCAGTGGCAAAAGGAGAATGAGGATGATCTTAAAGATAAGCTTGACTGGTCAGCCCAACTCTCTGTTCGCTATCCTGCAGGTGGTAGGTGCATAATTTTATATCTTCATGAAACTCTTTATTGGTTAGAAAAGCTCCTCTTGCTCCTTGCATCATGAAATGTTCCACAAAACATTATGGATACAAAGCTTAGCAGTACTATTCCAGTGAAAATGTTTACAAAATGCAATTGCATTTGGCAGTTGGGCCAAATGGCCTGTCCCCGTGCTGCCCATTCAGTTTAAAGTACATATTTTGAACTTCTCAATTAATCTAATTCATTTCTTCACCATTGTACTGTGGGGATCAACACCAACAGACATGGTACTTTGATTTTGCGGCACTAATTCCTGTAGATAGATCTGATGGAGCACCGGGGAACTGTAAGCGTGAGATCCAGGGAGTGAAAATTAGAAAATAAAAGGAGGAATGGAATTGAAGAAATGTTTATCTTGCATCACCTTTCAGTAGTCCTTTCTGGGTAAGATAATATACTTGCTTCCGTGAAGAATAAGAAGTTGTTGTCTGTCTTTTCTGGAATTTGAAATCAAAACACTCAAAACCAACCATGCAAAAAGAAATACTAGGACCTCATGGTTATTGAGACTAAACAGGTGCAAGCTCATTACTCTCAAATCAGAGGCCAAGATTTATACTGTTCTAGGTCAAACCTCTTTGTTTTGAATTGGAAGATGAGCCGGGCAGCTTGTTCATTCATCAAGGGTAATAAATAGAAATTGGCATCTTGGGTATTTAATCCCCTTACAGAAGAATTTATAGACTATTGTTAGAAATGTTAACCTTTTGGAAAATCTTAACATTTACAAATTGAAGTTTTTTTTTCTTAACAAGAGCCAGTATTACAATGTTTGTTTTATTTTTTAGTTCATTTAACTTGACTTCAGTTATCTGTCTGAAACCAATCTATAACAATTTGTTGAAGAAAATGGGAAGCAAATTGATTAATTGTTGATCAACAAAGCTCTGGGAGTTCTATGCCCATCTGTGGGCAGGAGCAAGGATAAGTGACCCAGTGATCATTTTAGAAGGTTGGGATGTATAATGTTCCATAGTTGTCTTCATGGATGTTCCATATTCACACAGCTGTTGTGGAAAATCATTGGGCTTGCTGCTAACCTCCAACAACTTCACAATTGAACTACAAATGCAGCTTGTGCTACATTTATGAGAGGTATATAGCTTAAGGCTGGCTTGTCTAGCAGTTTGCAGCACTTGAGGAATAACTGGCTATATAGAAATAATGTTGATAGAATTATTAATAGGCTTTGTCTTGGAAGGTTAATAATACAATGACTGCCAGGTTATGTATCCATTGGTGTCACTGGTGGAGTTTCTGTGCTTGAGACAAAACAATGGACAAAGAAAAAAATTTGAGAGGAATTAACCTTCAGACTGTGTATGTGTAATGCAAGTGATATTCAGTAAACTGTTTACTGGTAGGAGAGTTGGTAACTGCAGGGTATGAACTTAAGGTTGTTGTCAAAAGTCTAGAGCTCATATGAAAACAATTTATTTTTTGCAATTGGTTGTTGTGATCTGGAATGGACTGGATCTGAAAGGATGGTGTAAATAGATTCAATACTACATTTCAGAAGAGAATTGGATATGTAATTATATGAAGTGGGACTAGCTGAGTAGCTCTTTGAGGCCAGGTACTGACACATAGACCAAATAGCCTCTCTCTATGCTTCAATCATTGTTATGATTCAGTGCTTCTCTATACTTAAAGGTGAGAACTGCCACACTATGGGGGAAAAATTAAGAACTGGGACAAATTTAATGGCCTTTCTAAATAGCTAGCACAGATGTAATAGGCTAAGTGGCCTTCTGTACAATATCATTCCATGATAGTAATGGCTAAATATTTGTATTCCACCAGACAAGTTGAAAGAGCCTGTATAAGTAATTGGTATATACTTCAAAAAAATTCATGGTTCAACACTTCAGGCTGCGAATGTTATCTGGCCTGCATGAATACAGGAGCATGGTGGTAATGTTACTGGACTAGTTATTTCTAGTATGTGTTCAAATTGTACATGTAAGAATTTTATTTCAATGCATTAAAAACAATTCGTGAACTAAAAGCTGATAAAGTAGCTCTCCTTGCCCAGTTTTGTCAATAACTGCCTTTGATTTATCAAAATACTCCAGCTGTTCACGAAGAAAATTCACCTTCGCCACCACAAGTCAACCAGAGTTGCATAATAAATGCCAACCTGTTAAATGACACCCATATTGTGAAAGTAACTCTTTAAAATAAACAGCTAGAACATGCATAGAGTTTGATAGGATCAAAAAGACACCTTTTTCTCTGTGCAGGATCTGTTTTAACAGGAAGCAGCTATTTGTGCATCTGTTCTGCCTTGAAATGATTCTGGAGATTGCAGGTATTTTGCTAAATTTAGAGAGAGAATTCTATAAATGACATGATTGTTTTCTTTAATCCTGAAAGTTGGCAGATGTGCATGTGACTGCTAATGTTGAAGATTTATTTGGTGCAGCATGTTGGCTAGTTTATGCATAATACCTGTCACTCCATCTCAAGCATTTTAGTGAAATGCTTTTTCTTAGTGAAATTCGTTTTCAGAGGTGATTTGCAGAACGGATAGAACCGATTCAGTAGAAAAACGCATTTTATGATGGCTGCAAGATGGTGCCTTTGGATATTGTGAAATCACTATTACCACTTAGAAAATCAATTGCCACTCAAATCATGAGAAGAAACTCATTGTGGTCCCCATGTTTCTAAAGGTTTTAGACAGCTACTGAGTTGAATGTGGCCCAGTATAAGAGAGAACATATAAAAGTTGTGTGCAAGTTTATCTATTGCACCCGGTGATGTGTATGTCTGCTCTGATCATGAGGTCTCCAAACACTGGAGCAGTGCGGAGGTCATAATGATACAGGACAGCAACCTAAGCAGGCGATGAGTAGCATGACAGGGATCACAATGATGTCAATAGTTTGTGCCAATTAGCAAAATGGGTATTGACACCTGTTCCACTTGTCTGTCAATGACATCATAGCCACCAACTTGCTGTAATATTGGTTTTAAGGGATATTCAGGTGAAGAAATGGTTTATAAGTTATAATCAACAGGTATCTGATGAGAGGCATGAACTTTACAATTGTTGGTTCTGAAAAGCATTAACTAAGGGGCAAGTTGCATGAGGTCTTGACTTTTTTTTAAGCTTAACTGTTTTGCTAAGTAGTAGAAAAAAAGTTGAAAGAAAGTCTATTAAGTTGGTCAGGAGTTATGAAATCCTTGACTTGTTCTAGCCATTGACACACATGAAAGACATTCGCAGCACTGACGTGCTACCCAAAGGACAAGTAGTAGAACATTGTGATATCACCTGTAATTTTTGATTTAAATCAAATAAATTTATTGAACTAAAGATAAACCAACAAATTGATAACTTCAATGTATAATAGCTTTAAAATTAAATGCTTAATTTTTCTTTCAGGAAAATGAAGTTAACATCAGATTGTTCTTTAGAAATTACATTTCACATGAAGTGTTTCATCCATATATATCTTTATGGCCATTGTTGAAGCTGAGCCAAATTGTTTAACTCTCCCTTAATTTCCTGATGTTTATCTCAAATGTAAAATGATAAACAATTATGTTCAAGTCCTTTTGAAGATTCCTGAAATCCTCCTTCACACTTACTTTATACCACCTAGTTTTGTATAATCAGCAAATTTGGTAATGTTCCAGTTGGTCCCCACATTAAAACTGTGGATCTAGCACTGATCTCTCGGGTATCCCATGATAATAGCATGCCATCCTGAGAATGATCCATGTATTGTTATTGTTAACCATTTTCTAATCCATACCAGTGTAATCCCATGCACTCTAATATTTTTGACTAACATCCTATGTGCGACCTTATAAAAATCCAATTTCACAACATTCTCTGGGGGTTCTTTATCTGTGCTACAAATAACATTCTTAAAAATTTGAAGTTTGCGGAATGTTACCATCCTTTAATAAGTGTCCCGTTATCATTTTTTTAAAAACAAATTCTAACATTTTCTCCACTACTGATGTCAAACTAACAGGCCTATAGTTATCTAATTTCCCTCTCCAATTCTTTCCCCTCTTAAAGAGTGAGGGTACATTTTGCAACTTTCTAGAATCCATAGCATTTTGAGAGAAAGCCACAATGCACCCATAATCTCTTTAGCCACCTTGAGGGGATTTATCAACCGTTAATCCAGTTAACATTTCCAGTACTGTCTCATTACAAATACAAATTTACTTCACTGCCTCGGGTTCACAAGCCTCTTGGTCATCCAAACAAGGCCACACACCAAACATGCATTGTCTGACTTAAAATGTCACCTCTTCTCTACACTGATAAAACATTTAGTTCTCTCAGGACAGTGACTTCAAAGGAATTTGGAGATTTACATATACATATTAATCAATTAAAACTTAACTGATTAAAGATTTAACAGCATCTTAGGTTTGTTTAGTACATCCTCATCAGTGGTGTGACCCTTTGATCTTTTACTTATAAATTCTGTGTCTGGTCCTAACTCTCTCACTAACACCTGAAGAAGGAGTAAGACTCCAAAAGCTTGAGTTTTCAAATAAACCTGTTAGACTATAACCTGCTGTTGTGTGATTTCTGACCTTGTCCGCCTGTAAGGATCCACATTTTGCCCCCGTTAATGTTTCACATGCATATGCAAGCTTTTACAGTATCCCTTTGTTTCTTGTTAGCTTGCTTCCGCATTCTTTTTTTTCCTTTCTTAATCAGTTTCTTGGTCCTTCTTTTGCTTGGTTCTAAATTGCTCCCAATCCTATGGTGTACCACTTTTTTTCTGGTATCCTTATAAACCACTTATTTTGATTTACTGTGGTCTTTAAATTTATTTTGTAAACCACAGTGAATTCCCCTTTCCTTCTTGAGTGTTTAGCCTTAATCTGCAACTAATTCTTCTATGTAGTATTTCTTTAAACACTAGTGAATGCTTATCTGCTATTAAATATTTTAGTGTATTTTCCATATCCACCATAGACAAGTTTCCCTTCAGACCTTGAGAGTTTTCTTTGTTCAGATTTAAGACCATAATGAACCATATGTTGTCAAATTTAATGTTCCAGGAATTCTTCAACCACTACATTACTGCTGATTTGGTTAATTCAGTCTGTTTGTAAATTGGAAACTGAATATGGTTACATGTAACCCCACCATACTGTTCTGTATTTGTAAAATCTTCCTTACTGTTCTATTTTGACACCATCACCTTGATAACTTGTTATGATCACTCTACCTTAATTAATTTGTACAGTTTTGAATTACTTGTTACTTTGGTTAGACGCTTGGCATGCGACTGTTATACCTATCATGCTATTCCAGCCATTTGGTTTGTCTCCAGTATCATCTTATTTTAATTTTTTGTAATTATCTCTCTGCCTCAATTAATCTGATCGTAGGTCATCCCTTCACTTACTGTTCAGCTGTTGACACTTTACTCTCAGTGTCTGACACTTTTGATCACCAGCAGAGACTTGTTATTCCGCCTATTGACACTCCATTCCCACCACTTATACTATGTTTTGATCTCTCTGCCTATAAATTCTGTGCCTGTGTGCTTCCTATTACTTCACCTGATGAAGGACCATCGCTCCAAAAACTTGTGATTTCAAATAAACTTATTGGACTATAACCTGGTGTTGTGTGACCTCTGACCTTATTTAAAAATTGAAGTTGCCGCTATGTCTGTGTATTATCCATGTTATATGCATCTTTAGTTTCCTGCTTTTTTTTTGTCACTGTCCAACCTTGCCACGAGTTTGGTGACCTATAAACAACTTCCACCAATGTTTGCTGCACCTTTTTCTTAACATAGCCCAAACTGATTGCATATCTTGATCCTTCAATCTAATATCCTCTGTCACTATTTTACTGCTCTCGTCCATTAAGTTGTACCCCAGATCTTCTTACATAGAAGATAGGAGCAGGAGGATGCCATTCAGTACTTTGAGCCTTCTCCATCATTCTTCATGATCATGGCTGATCGTTGAACTCAATAGCCTAATCCTGCTTTCTCCCCATAACCTTTGATCCCATTCACCCCAAGTGCTATATCTAGCTGCTTCTTGAATACATTCAATGTTTTGTCATCAACTACTTCCTGTGGTAATGAATTCCACATGCTGACTACTCTTTGGGTGAAGAAATGTCTCCTCATCTCCATTCTGAATTGTCTACCCCAAATCCTCAAACTGTGACCCCTGATTCTGAACACACCCACCATCGGGAACATCCTCCCTGCATCTGCCCTGTCCAGTCCTGTTAGAATTTTATAACTCTTTGAGATCCCCCCTCATGCATCTGAACTCTAGTGAAAACAATCCCAACCTCGTCAATCTCTCTTCATACATCAGACCTCCCATCCCCAGAATCAGCTTGGTAAACCTTTGCTGCACTCTTAAGAGCATCCTTCCTAAGAAAAGAATACCAAAATTGCACACAATATTCCAGATGTGATCTCACCAATGCCCTGTACAACTGCAACAACACATCCCTTTCTTTTTCTTTCTCTCCTAACTACCAAATATCTTTGGATATTCAGTTTCCAATCTTGGTCACCTGTAACTGCACCTGTAATGGTAATCAAATGATCCTCATTCATCTCAATTCATGTCTTTAAATCATCAACCTTTTTGCAAATGCTGTGTGCATTCAGATAGAGAGCCTATAATTCTGTCCTTAACATTGCTGTCCATGCTGATCCCATTTGGTGCTCAAACTGATGAAAAGCTGACCATCAAAATGCATCATTCTTCACTTCTAAACACATTGATGATGAGATAAAGTAGAATTAGAGAAGGAAAGTAAATGAAGAACATGCTGCGTTCTGGATCTCATTACGATGGAGACATCTTGCCTCATATACTCATAGATCTGTGGGTTGAGAATCAGCCTGTTGCTTGTGGATCCATGATGATAGAAGCAGCAACATAATTGGGGTGTGCAATGATTTCATTAATCAATATACCACGTTATGTTAGACTAAGTAAACGAGCCTGGAAATTGGCTGTTAAAAGAGACATGGATAGCCATTGAAATGTGAGGACTCTTGTGGTACAGTGGTTCTGTATCCAACTCAGAGCTGGGGATGGAGGCCTTGGTTCAAGTCCCACCTGCTGTCTGAACAGGTTGATCAGGAAACATATAGTTGCTGGAATGTTACTAAAGAAAATTGCTGTGTTCATCCAGCTCTACACCTTGTTATCTCAGATTCTCCAGCATTGGCGTTCCTACTATCTCTGAAATAAGTTGTACCTCTTTTGATCTCAGCAATTGCCAGATTTACAGGAAAATCTTACTAAATAAAAGTTCTATTTATTTTCCATGGGATGTTCCTTTAACAAAAAAATACTTATCAGTTCTTGGCCACACATGTTGAATGACTCTGAGTTGTGGCATTCAACTAACTCTCAAAATTACTGCAATTATAAACTATGAAAAATACTAAGTGTTCAGTTCCTCAAACCTTGGTTCCTATCTAAACTTCTGTATATTTCAGAATTTTCTGTGACTTAAACAATGTTTAATTTTTTATGATTGCTTAATGATAAGGTGTGTTTAGGACTGGCATTTTCCGTGGAGATTTAGAGGCATGTCTTGTTTTCTGCAAACTGGTGTATTTAAAGAAAGCGAAGAGGTTTTGCAGTATCATAAAGAATATCTTGCATTCAAAAATGTTTATTTTCTGTCTGTATCAGATAGCTTTACAGCTAAAAATGTCAAATCTTGTATTTATTTCCCCATGCCTCAATTTTAAATGTGTAATTGTATAATTTTTCTCTTGAGGGAATGCATTCTTCATTGTCTCAGCCAATGGGTCAGCTGACCACTTTGCGAGCTTCTAGCAATTGACAGTATTCCTGGTATGAATGATATCTCAAAAGTGAATATTCTATTTTACCTTTTCTAACCTGTATTAATACAAGGAGGTGAATTTGTTTTTTTTAACCCACTATGTAGAAGCCAGTTATAATTTTGTTTAAATTTCAGTCTGGGTTTGCTGCCTTTCATAAGATCCTCCATTTTTTTTTCTCAGAAAAAGGATTGCTCACTCAGTTCATAAATTACACCATAAAACGCAGATTTAAGCTGATTTCTGATGATAACATTTAACATTGCCCATTCTTTAAAGCTGATGAATAGAAATCTTCAATGACGTCCCTGGAGTTGAAATTATAGTAGTAATGGGAAGAATTGTCTTGCTTTTTACAAGTGGCATGCATTATTTTTTGTCTTGTAAAATTCGGTTTTAAGATGGTTTATTGCATTTAAAAAGTGTATTTTCATTTTACACCATAACCCTCTTTAGATTTTCCTATAACTCGCATCTTTTCCACCAAATGAGAGGGTGAATACTAGTCTTTCCAGTTCTGTACTGGTAGTGAGGAAGAGCATGAGAATTTTTCCTTTTTTCGTGCTTGTTAGAGCAGAAGCTGTTTCAAGACCCATGAGCATTGAGCCACTTGCCACATTTCTCTTCTGCAGTTGCAGTGGGCACCCCAGTTCTGATTTTGTTCATCCAGTTTGTAAAGCACTGATAGTCTGTCATTTCTCCTGTTCTGAAGTTCCATTTTGAAGTACCATGAGCCAGGACTTTATCACAGACTTTTTTGTTCTTTTCTTCTTCCACTTTGTCCTGCCTTCCCACCAAAAAAAATCTCTAAATTGTACTTAGCCAATTCAAGGTAATTAGATGGCTACTCTATAAACAAGTTAGTAATTTCGGAAGAGATTATGTTAGAACAGGCCTCTAAAGGTTATTGTTTGAACTTTTACAATCTGAAGATATTTCTGTGCGGGAAAGAGGTTAGACTGAAAGTGGTTTGAAATTTCTTGCGTCTGCAGCTGACAATACACGCTGCCAGTGTTGAAATTAACAGTGTCATTCACGACTTCTGTATCAGTGATTGTCCAGTAGAGAAACTCCAAAGAGCCAGGTAATCTTAGATTATGAATTCACTTCGTGGATTCTGTACTTTAAAATGAGAGCAATTTAGTCTTTTTTTTAAAACTTTGACACTAAAGATTTCATGTTTTTAAATGTTAGTTGATGTACTTTATGGCTAATTAGCTCCTTTTGTTTTTGATTGGCATTAGAAGGAAATTTTTCTCTCTTTTCCTTCACCCTGAAATTTGCCAAGAGTAATTTTAGAAAAACGTTAATTTTGTTCCCCTGATAGATTATATAAATGTTGATAGTTGGAAAATATTGAGAGTTCATTTGTAGACTTGCAGCACAGCTAAATGGGCAGAATTGATAGATCAACTTTTTTTGTACATTCATATGTTGGGATTTATTGTTCTCTGGATAATTTGACCAGAAACCAAAAAGATTTCCACCCAACTCCAACAAATTGGGTCTTTGAAGCAAGAATATCCAGAAAGAAGGTTGATTTTTCTTCTTTCAGATAAATATCATGCTTTTTCAAAAGCTTTTTTTCAGGGCTAGTGTTCTATGAAATGTTCTATGAAATGTTTATTGAATGTTAAACACTGGCAAGCATTCATTTATTGCTCATTGTTCAGTTGCCCTGAGAGGATCATGATGGGTTGCCTCCTAGAACCATGGCAATCTTTGTAGTGCTAGTGTTTTCACAATGATGGAAATGGATTCATAGCATAGGTGCTGAGAATGTGCAGCTGCATGCTGGTGAGCTACAAATGGTAGGGTGCCTCTCTATGCCAATTTAATAGATTCTTACTGGAAATATTAAAAGATTCTGTTGGCAGCAACACCAATAAAAGCATACCACTACTTTAAATCTGAACTCATCCCAAATGCAAACTTGATGGTGGTAATAATGTCTGCTGGAAGCATTAAATTTTAATGCATATATTTCTTAAACATAGCCAGTGGGTATCAGCTAACACAGTTTTGTTTACGGATCAACACTTTAGTGTCTCATCTGCATTTGTGGTGACTAGCCATTGGGAATTAACCATATTTTTCAGCGGGCATCAATCAAAAACAAAACAACTTTTTTGGACTATAAGTAGTAACATTCCTCACTTTTCTTTGCTTATTTGACTGTTAGCTTCAGCTGTTAGCCCTCAAAAAAGTTAATTTGTTCTCTGAGCACTTGGATCTTAGAAATGTGTATGTTTATGAGGAGGAAAATATTATGGCCAAACATTTTTATGGAACGTCACAGGTTGCTGTGAATTAACGAGCTGGTAGCAGCTGGCTGAGAAATTTTAGGCACCGAGTCAAAAATGTAGGCGAGTTGGCATGAAAATCTGTTGCTAAATTGAGACACAAGTGAGCTCCAGAAGCAGTTTGTTTCATATGAAATCTGCTCTTCAAGTTTTTTTCTATCTTCCCACAAAGGAAATGAACAATCTGGGTAGAGATTGAATTATTTACCTAATGGATCAAACCAGATATATGCAAGAGGAAGTGCAGTTGTGAAATTTTCATGAAATATTCTTCACTGCCCCCTCCAATAACCAATAAGTAATCAACAATTCACTGTGGTTTAAATACGGGCAGAGCATCTCCACCCACTTGCCTTGCTCTGCCACCTCTATGCCACGCTGAAGATTCTTGACACCATTATGGGAAAGATCATGCAACCTTCACACCTTTCTGTGACCTTGGGCTCAATGTAATGAATGATGTAATGAATTATTAAATCTGCAAGAAAATCATCTTGGCTGCTGCTTGTACCTTCTTTACAATGGCCATGTTTCAAGATCAACAAAGGAATAGTGCTATCTCCAACCACACAGGCACTCATGACAGCTCCAGAGATCGCAGTCACCCCCTTTTCGCACACTCACGTGCATACAGTTTTTGGCTTGAAGTTGAGATGAGTTTTATCCTGTAGTGAATAGGCTGACAGAATTTTTTTTTTGTTAAAGGTTGGCAATGAGGTAGTAAGGCTGCTAACCATTCCTTTGAAAAATATTCGCTTTTTAAAGCTAGTGTATGATCGATTAGTTCTGTTACAATAGACATCCTTTGAAATAGGTGCATACCTGCTTTGAATGGCACAAGATACCTAATAATCATTTGGTAGTACAGAAACCTGGGAGAGTTGCTGAGAAGGACGCATTTTGTCAAGGTTTTTCATCTTGTGCTCATAAGGATAGTTCAAAGAATGGTTCTTTCACACTAATTTACGAGATCTGTACTATATGCGAAGAGAATGTTGATTAGTTGGCAAGTGGATGCATGAGCGTGTTAACATGGATAATCCACCAGTTAATGATTCACAGTTAACTGACAGGTTTTGTCTAAGTTTTAAACACGGCAGTTTGGTTCTGGTCAAGGTATTGCCCTGGGAAATTAACCATGAATTGCTGTTGTCCATTTTCTTGAGTTAAAGCAGATACAATGGGTGTCCATGTTCTTTCTGTTTGCAAAGAACAGAACCCGTGTATTAATAGATGTAGCTTCCTGTAACACAATTCCAACATCAGATATACACCTGCATTTGGACATGATTTGCTGGCTAATCCCAAACCTGTGAAGAATTGCACAACCAATTTGGGATTGTCAGTTGAGCTCATAGTGTGGTGCACTTGAGTATATTGGAAGCTGTATGTATTAATCAACAGGTCCCAGTTCTTTGCAGGCAAAAAGAATATGTGCATGCTCTGCACCTGTTTCAATACAACAAAATAAGTGATTACCATTTGTTGGTACATTTCTTTGGGTAATACCTTGGTCAATGAGTCAAATTGCCCATTTTAATTTTTTGGCGAAGCTGGCAATTCTCTTTCCATCAGCATTAATTGATACATTTTCCATGACAATGTCTCTACCAATCAGAGTCGACTTGCCAACCAATCAGTTCCTCTCATCGAATATAAATCTTGGTTTCCCCCTTAAATTAGTATCCTTGTGATGTGCCCTGATGAATACAAGGAAAGCTTGGGCTGAAGGTACCTTTTCCAGCAACGCACAAGAAGAATAACTGTACAAGTTAAATGCCATTTCGTATTAGCTTGTTATAATGTTACTCTTCAGTTGTATGCAGAATTTAATCCGTATTACAGAAAAAAAAAGTTTGTTTTATATTGTCATAGGCAATTTGTTCCCTTTAAGGAATAAAAGACAGGAATATGAAGAATAGCGGGCTGCTTATCATCAACATGTTTGAATTGTGCCATGAATGTTCCTTCCATGACCATGTCCTGGAGTTGGACTTGAACCTGGAGGTTCTGATTCAGTGGCAGGGGTGCCATTTACTGAGCTACAAGATGTACACAAAAAAAGATTTCCGTATGCAAGTCCCAGTATAGCCATGACTTCCAGAATTGAAATCTGAGGGGGTGCCCTTTTGGTACTTTTTTTTTCGCTTTTCAAAGTGAAGGATGGTTGTGTGGGGAATGAAGTTAGGTCAGGAATCTAGTTTCAACATCAGACACTCCCCTAAATAACTTCTTATGATCCCTTTAAGCAAGATTATTGAATTAGGAACAGATTTATGCTGTAGACCCTTGATGAGTAAGAACTGGTTTAAAAGCTGACCTCCGTTATTTCATTTGGTAATATTGCACGCACTGAATAGTGGAATCTTTCATCCTGGGCTAGATTTGTACTTGTGTCCCGGGGTGAATACATTATTTTTCATCACCATCATAAGAGATCATTTGGGTCAAGTATGATTGTCCTCCATAGCAGTCCTCCATAACAATCCTCCATTTGTGGGTCTTCACATGGCTGAAGAAGCCAATGTGGGATCCACCGATTCTTTTGCCAGGGGGGCATTGGTGGGTGGTAACGGTGATTGGAGTTGTGGTGACTGGGCCTTCCTGATGTTCTGTCTCTCTTTGCAAGAGAGTTGCTTCTGTTCAGTGGTATGGCAGAGATTGTTTTCATGGTGTATAGCTCCCTGCTGGATGATGTTTCTCAAGTGATTCTGGTTTGTGGCCATGTCCTCCCAGTTTTTGATGTTGGTATGGAAGTTTTTGAGGTTGATCCGGATGTTATTGTTGAAGTATTTCTTTTGGCCACCAGGAGCATGCTGATCTTCTGTCAGCTGGGAGTAAGTGATCTGTTTTGGGAGGCGTGAGTTGTGCATTCAGATGACATGGCCCCTCCATCGCAGTTGCTGTTGAATTATGTTGGTGGTGAACCTGGCTATGTCGGCCTCCTATGCTGGTTTTAGTGGGCTTGTCTTCCCAGGTGATCTGCAGGACTTTTTGTAAGGATCTCTGGTGGTGTTGATCTAGTGCTTTAAGATGCCTACTGTAGGTGGTCCACGTTTCAGCTCCATATAGTAATGTGGGAATGACAATGGCTTTGTGGACCAGAAGTTTAGTCGGGGCCTGTACGTTTATAGTCTTCAAATACCCTTCTTCTGAGTCGGGTGTAGGCTCCACTGGCACAGCTCAGATGGTGTTGTGTTTCTGCGTCGATGTTAGCCTTGAAGAGAAGGCTGCTGAAGCGTGGGAAGTGTTCCACGTTTTCAAGGGGATGGTTGTTGATCTTTATTGTAGGAGCGGTGAAAGGACTGTTGGGTGGTAGTTGATGGAGTTCTGGAGTCTTTAATGTTAAGGGTAAGGCCTAGGAGCACATGTGCCTTGGCAAAGCCATCCAAGATGCACTGTAGATCTTCCACAGAGTATGCTGCAATGGCATTGTCATCAGCATGTTGACCTTGACCTTGACCATGAACCTGTTAAGGTTAAACAGCCTGTCATCCATACAGTAAATGATTTGAATTCCCATGGGCAGGTTTTAGCCAATGAGATTGAGGATGGCAGCAATGAAGATGGTGAACAGGGTAGCTGTGATGATGCAGCCCTGCTTGACCCTTGTCTCCATGGTGGAAGGCTCGGACTTCAATCGATAGTTGCTAAGCACTGTCGCAGACATGTCATCATGCAACAGCCCCAGCATCCTAATGAACTTACCAGGGGAGCTGTGTCGTGACAGTATCTGCCAGAGACCCTGACAGTTAACTGTGTCAAAGCCTTAGGTCGATGAAGGCCATGCAAAGCGGTTGTGTCTGTTCCTGGCATTTTTCTTGTAATTGATATGCTGTGAAGATCATGTCTGTTGTTCCTCTGGACATTTGGAAGCCACACTGCAATTCAGGGAGTATTTCCTCCGATAACGGCTGACGTCTATTGGCAAGGACATGTGCAAGTATTTTGATGGTTGACAGAAGGGAGATGCCAGTGTAATTCCCACAGTCAGCCTTGGCACCCTTTTTGAATGTGGTCACAATTGGAGCATCCCTGAGCTCTGAGGGGAGTTCTTCTTTGAGTCAGATCTTCAAGAGCAAAGTGTGTATGTGTTCATGGAGCTGTGGGCCATCCTCCTTTAGGATCTCTGCAGGAGTCCCATCAGGACCAGCAGCCTTGTTGCTTCTTACGCTTGTTATGGTATCGTGCACGGTGGGGTGGGTGTGGAGGTTCTCCCATGTCACCTTGCCTAGATCTCGGAGGGGGGGATTTGGTCAATGATTTCCATGTAACATTGGTATTATGGTTGAGGAATTCTTAGAAAGTAATTTTCCAGCAGCTGTTTATTACCATATTGTCCATGAGCAATTTTTGTCTGTCTTTAGAGCGCAGGAGGTTTAAACCATGGTGACTTGGACTGTATACTGCCTTGGTGGCACTGAAGCAGCCTCTGCCAACTGCTGAATTTCCAAGGTCTCACCAGTCTACCATTTGTTTTTGAGCTCCTTTACCCTATTGGATATCAGCCTTAGCTTTGGCAGAGGCCCTTCTTTTGGCCTTGCAATTGATGTCATTTTGCCAGTTTCCATGTCATTCTCATTGAACCAGTCCTGATGTTTCTGGACTTGTATCTGTTACTGCAGGTATTGAGAATGGTTGATTTAAGCAGACTCCAGTGTTCTCTTCTGTCCTTTGGGTATTCTTGAGGTAGGTTTTTAGCAAATGAGGCCTGTAAATGTTGCTCAGTGATTGTGTCATTACTCAGGCTTTTGATTTGAATCTTGGCTGGATCTGCTTCTTCTGAACCCTCCTCTTTCTGTATAGTCTTCTGGACATTGTGGAACATATAAGGCAGTGATCAGTCCAGCAGTCATTTGAGCCGATCATAAGCCTGTTGACATTCACATCCCCAGGATCCCTGGAACGAGCAATGACATGATCAATGAGATGCCATTGTTTCAATCATGGGTGCCTCCAATCTGCTTTGAATTTGTTTTTCTGTTAGAAGAGGGTGTTTGTGATGGTGAGGTTGTACTGACCACATTTGATGAGAAGAAGGACTCCATTTGTTACCAATACTGTCCCATCCCACGGAGCCATTGCAAAGGTTACGGTCTCAACCAACGCTGGCATTGAAGCCTTCAAGAAAAATGATCTTGTCCTTGTTGGGTGTTTGACAACAACCTGTCAAGGTTGGCATAGAAAGTCTCCTTTACTTCCTCCTCCGAGTCAAGGGTGAGGCATAAGCGCTCACAACTGTAGCCATCTGGTTGTTGGTGAGCATCAGGTGGATGGTCATGAGTTGGGCATTGATCCCCACAGGAAGTTCAAGGAGGCAACTGATTGTGAATCCAACACTGAATTCTGGGCTCATCAGCAGCTTTCCCTTTCCAAAAGAAAGTGTAACAATCTTTCACCCCCTGTTGCCCTTTGTCTGCAAGGCAGGTTTTGGAAAGAGCAGGTAGGCCGATCAGGCATCCTCTCAGTTCTCTGACTATGATTGCTGTTCTTCTGTCAGGTCGGTCACCGTCAGATGGGTCCATCAGGGTTCTTACATTCCAGGCTTCAAAATTTATCAGGTTTTATTTCTGACCATGTGGGGGATCCCTCCGGACGTGGTAATCCCATCAGGAGTTTTGAGGCAGGCTATTCTTAGGGCACCTCTTCCAGCAGTGCACCCCCTCCCCTGCTCCAAGCGAATCCTAAACAAGGCTGTTGAGTTCTGGGCACAGCTGCTGAAATGCTTTGTCTACTTCACCCAGGAGCAAGACAACTAAATCCGACACCTTCTGCCTAAAGTGTGAGTTTGAGCCTTGGGGCTTCCAGGTATATCACAGTCCTGTCCCCTCGGCTGCTAACTGATCACCATAGGACTCTGTCCAGGATGCAAGTACATCTGTTACCTCTTGGGAGGATGTTTGTGCGTGGGACGTCTTTTAACATGGGGAGGCTGGTGCACAGGCAACCATCATGCTGACCTTGGTAGATAGGGGTCGAAGCCCAGTGACATGGAGACCAAGACGACTGGCAGCCCTTCTCTGTTGCAGCCTTCATTTGCCGTCACAGCCATTGTGATGCTCTAATTCAAGTTCAGCTGTCATCCTCCGCCTCCTTCGCCCTTGACGTTTTCATGGATCGCGCTTTGTCTGGAACCTCTCCCTTGACCTTCCCGTTGTGGGTGACCCTGCCAGGAGCAATGCCCCAGTCAGTTTAGCTCTTGGGTTCCGAGGTACACACAAGCATCTCACATCAAAGTGGTGATTCTCAGAGATGATATTGTTTCTAATTAACCACTGGTCCATATCTTCAGAACTGTTTTATTTTCAAATGAGCTGGAGTGACAGTGATTCAATCTTTCAAGCTAAAATTAACTTGTCCCGTGTTAGTTGTGCGTGTTTTAAAGTTGGTTTAAAGTCAGTACAGGTGACTTGGGTGTATTTTTCTGAACTAATATCAGAAGCTAACTGTTTTAGTGCTATCAGCCTCTGGCCTCTGTTTTTGAGTCAGCTGGTTCTGGGTTTAGGCCACTCTGTAGACTAGATAAATAATGTAGGCTGGCCCATCTGTGCAGGGAGATTGTTGTTAGTGCTTTATCTGAGGGTCTGTTTTTCACATACTATCTCATTAGTTGTTTTGGGTAACTATAGTAGATCTCAAGGTAAAAATTCAACACGTAGTGCGGGAATTCACTTGGTGTCTTGGTCACCAATTTCTTTTTTTCTGCGAAAGAACTACCGTATTGGCTATGGACCACATTGGAATGAGGTCCTTAAAGATTCCAGTTCTTTCTTCTTCTTGCATTTTAAAGGAATAAAACTAATTTGGCTCATTGCAAGCTCATAGTTGAACAAACAAAGATGTTAGGTAGTACTGAGCATATATTGCATACACATGGTCACAATTTGTTTCTGATATTAAGAAGTGAAAGTATTTGCTCTCATTTGAAATGCCTGTCCCAGAATTATCTTGCTTCCCCTTCTAACCATGAAATATCTCCCAAGTTTCAGCCAAACTTTAGCAGTCAATACTTTTGTGACATCCAAGATATCCAAATCTACTACCAAATCCTGACCTGACAGTTTAAAAATGTATCAAGTGTTACAAGTTGCGAATGGTTGAGCGATTTATTACTTAGATTTAATATTTCCACATGCCTTACTTGTTAGAACTATCATAGGTGTTTTGCCAGAATGTCCTTGGAACAACCACGTTGTTGTTTTTTTCTCATTACATGTATGCTGAATATTGGAAGGTTGAGTAAGCAAGCTAGGTATCATCAGATAATCTTTCACTATCTAGGAGCATAATTGTCACCTTCCTCTAATGAGGATTTTACTGAAAAAGAATTTGTGAAAAAGAATATTGTGCTAATTAAGTTCCCTTTGAGGTTACCTCTCTTGTGAAAAAATGTGTCTTTCCACAGTCATTTTGTCTCTGCCCATGCCTCTTGTCTAATACATAATCTGACTTCTAAGCTTAGAGAGATGTAAAACTCCAAAAAAAGGTAGAACAATGAATGTACAGAAGAATTTGCTGTTACAACTCATGAGGGCAAGCTTGAAGAAGAGCGAAAAGGTTAAATCCTGTTGAAATTTTGTTGGCAAGCAAACATTGAGCTCAAAATTCAACTCACTGGGCTGACAACCTGTCATCAACGATTGGCATTTCTTTACTTCATCTACAAATGTTTCACAACCTTGATACCACTATTATTTTGCCTCACCTCCAGGGCATGTATTAGACTCATACCGGGTCAATGGCAATATAAACCTCTATTGCAACATAGATTTGTATTTCTGTTGCTACTCCAATTTCCTTATTACAGTTGCTGCATCAGTCTCGTTTTATTGCCTGGCATCCATCCTTGCTGTTGCTTGGTCAAAAATAAGCTGGTACATCTCTCATTTTAAATATTTAGTCACTGACTGATATATATACACAAATCACAAATGGATACATAATTGGTAAGAACCATTTAATCCTTTACAGATTTGATTATTGACCTTGAATTATGATGGTGCCTGAACATATTTTCCACAGGATAACCAAGGCAGTGGACTGAGGATTGACTGGCTCAGATAATTAAAAGAAAACTTGCATTGCTTTGTCCATTCACACAGAATATTGTTCTCCCCCATATGATACAAAGTTCCCTTTCCTGCCGTGTGTGGGGGTGCCAGCTTTCAAGATTAAAATAGCTTTATGCTACACTGTTAACAGTAGGCAGTTTTAGTCTTTTTTTTTTAGCAATTTAATTTCATAAGTTATTTTTTCTTTATTGATACCTCTTCCAATCTAATCAATCATTCAATCCACTTAATCACTTCAATACCAGATTAACATATATTAGCAATGTATCAACATTACTGTGTTTGCTGTAAAACCTTGCATGTTACGCTGTGTGTGAAGTGTTTAGAGCAAAAGTCTAACATTGCTGTTGGTTTTACTTGTAATTAACTGAACAGATGTGTCTGTCTCTACTGTCACTGATAGCTCCCACCTACAAAATAGTCATTGTTCTCACACACGGATGAATAACAGCTCGAAAGTTTTAAGAGCGAACAACAACATTGAGTGACTGGGCCTTTGCAGAGAGCCGTTTCACCTGCTTAAGAATTAAAATCTTGTTTTTTTTGTGTATCCTGAACTTGCAATAATAGCAAAAAATACACTTTACTTTAAATGATGGAACTTTTCATTTGGTGAAGGTAGTTAATGATACTAGAAATAGGTCTGCACAGACTAGCTTGTCATTTTCAGGTTTATGGGTTGTGATTGAATTGACTTATCCACGTGCAGCATATGTTAGCAATCTGCCTACATGCTGCACAAGGATACGTTTGCACAGAGACAGTTTAATTTGTGATCTTGGGAATCCGGTATCAGGAAACCTGGAGGTCTGTGTTGTTTATATATCCTTTCACAAGGTTTTAAACCATTGAGGTGAGCAGTTCATTGCTTTTAAAAAAAAGTCAAGGAAAACTGTGCCACTGCTTATTGGCAGGACTCCAGTGATGCACAAGGGCGGAACAATCCGGCAGGTTAGTCATTGTGGAGTGTAGTATAGAGTGAAGGACCACTGGACACCGGGTTTAGGGGACTTGTGTAGTTGCTCTGAAATTCAAGTAATGGTGAGTTTAGTTTGCAATTTCCTTTTGGTGTCTGAAGGAGTAGTCCTTCTTGAAGTAAAATAGCATTTAGTGAATGGACAGAAATTCGCTGAAAGAAACCGGTTGCAGCAGTACCAGCCTGAATTTGAGCAAGGATCCTGAAGAAATTCAAGTGTGAAATTCCAACCTTTTCTGGTATCTTTAATTAAATCCTCCCAATGTTTTGTTTTGTCGCGTGTGATATTTTCTATGGTTTTCTGGTTTAATAAACATTTTCATCTTGGCTGTGTTTATGGATGATGCCACAAGTAAGTGGAGCTTTGTAGTCTGAGAGTGCAAAAAGTCTGAGTTGCAAGTGACTGTGTGGCAAAAACAGCTGTGTCTATTGTGCCAGAATTCTTGCCAAGCAGGAAACAAATCAGACCACAACAATTTCTTAGGTTAAATGTTCAACTAGTTACAAGATCCAGAAAAAAAGCCAGCAACAATTATCATCTGTTTATAAATTTCTTTGCAAATCAGCACCTCTGGTGGCTGTTAATTAGTCTGGTCTCCATTCAGGACTAGTGTGATCTAGGCTGACAATCAATCATCCTCCTTTTCCTTGTAATCAGGACCCTCCTACCAAAGAAATTTACAGTTTGTTTGTAATTGTTCCTTGTTTTTCCGGATCTTGCAGCTAGTTTAAGCTTTAATGTTACGCTGGTGTGATGACATAGGTGCAACTGTGCTTTCCCAGATCACAGCAGCTGTGTTGGGAATAATTCTTTGTTAAAAGTACACTGGCAGCCTCTGGTCAAAGCGGTCATTAACTGACCTCCATGGTTAAAAATGAAACAAAGCTAGGATCTAATGAGCCGTGTTTCATTCTGGGATGTGACTCATCTTGTAGTAACATAAGCTAGAATCATAATGATAAGCCCACCTGGAATGTAAATTCAGTTTTAGATCAAATCCAGGTTGCAAGGTTCAGTTGAGCACCAGAGCATTGGTTTCATGCACAGACACACACACACCAGCACTGAGTGCCAAATATTACAATAAGGAAATGACCACTGCACCTGGCATTATTGTCATTCCATCTGAGCAAGAGAGAAGCAGCATAAATGGCCCGGCTGGAATATGAACTGCAGAGCAGTATCAATTGTGTAGTACAGCCTGTGTATATAGATGTTTGTGCTCATACCGATATAATCTTTATATTGCCTAAGGTGTCTGATCTTTGCAATAGAAGTATATCTTTAGCATCATGAAAAGGATGTTTTTTTGTAAATCTCTACTCATTAGTTTGAAACCAAGTATAGAAAATATCGTTATTTGTACTGCTCTTTCCTCTCCCCAGACTCTTTAAATTGTAACTATTGATCCATTAATTAAATCGATGAAACAGTAGCAAACTGATTCCTCATATACAGTGTAAAATATATTGGTGCAAGGAAGATGGATTTTTTTTGTCAATGATTTGCATCGGTTTCCCAGAAAAATGACTTGAGGCATGGAACTTCTGAGGAAACTGATCATTTAATGTCCAAAAGGTTGCTTTGCAATGTGCAAATAGCTTTCAAAGTAAATAAGTTAAGGGTGTGTATATTTAATGTTCATAACCCAGATGGTTTTCAAATTCTTTGCAACTTTCCAAAGTATTGGCTGAGACCACAGACATTTGACTGAATTAATTTACTTTCTCAACTTTGAAGTGGTGACCAGATCCACTCATTTTCTGCAGGCAATTTTAATCAATTTCAAAGTTCTCTGTATGGTTACAACATGTGTTGAAATATGTTGTGAATATTGAGGTACTGGAGTATCAAAATTTGGCTAGTTTGAGGGAGTGCATGAGAACCACACTGATTGAGCAATTAAAGAATTAGGCAGCCATCCAGAGAACCTGCCTGATGGGAAGTGACAATGTAGTTGTTCATATCTGAGGCTTGGAGATCATTTGAGATGCATTGTAAACTGAGAATTTGTTTCACAGCTGTGTGTGGTAACTTAAGCTCTTGTTTATATGAGCAAATTTGAAGATTAATTAACTCTGAGTGCTTAAAGACTTTTCAGTTTAAGAGTGTGTAAGTAATCTTGGCAAAGCAGGTCTGCTGTAATTGATAAAGATGAATGTTGTTATGTATAATTAAATGCAATTGTGGAAAGAAAGAACATTTCAAAGATCTAAAAATTATAGTTTTTGACGAGAGCACAGTGATCATGCTGCTGATTTCAGGTAAATTTTATATTTCCTCTGGATTTTCTCAGGGACTGGGGAAACAGACGAGAAAAACCACTTGGAACACAATAGCAAGAAATGACAAACACATCTGTGCCTATTGTCAGTTGAAGTTCAAACAGAAGTCTGCTCTATTTCTATTTAACTTCTTAAAGGAAGAACCTGCATCTAAACAGTGCTATCCATAGACTTTGGTTGTCCTAAACACTTCACAGCCAGTTAATTACTTTTAAACTGAGAAAGGTACAATTACTGTGCATACAGAAAGATCCCATGCATACAAATAACCAGCTTATCTGTTTAGTAATGTCAATTGAACTACACAGCCCCTCTCAACTATTGTGCACTGTACCTCTATGCGATGAACATCTCCGAGTCTGTGCTTTATGCCTTACTGCAGCTTCCTGTCACAAATGGGTTAAGTGAAGGATATAATTGTAATTTCAGAGCATAACATAAGAAATCGGAGCAGGAGGAGACCAGTTGGCCCTCAAGCCTGTACTGCCATTCAGTGAGATCGTATAACTTTAATTCCGTTTTCCTGGCTGTTCCCCATTACCATTAACTCCTTTGTCAGTCAAAAATCTTTCAAATTTAGCTTTGGATAAATTCAGTGATTTAGCTTCCTGTGCTCATTGTGCTGTGCTCCTGTGCTGAGTTCCAAATATTAATGCCCTAAAAGAAGAAATTCCTGCTCGTACATTTCTAAAATGGGAGTGCCGTCATTTTGAAACTGTGCCCTCAGTTCTATTTTCCTCCACAAGGGGAAAGCATTCTGTAGGCATCGACCCTGTCAAGACCCCTGAGGATCTTTCAAATTTCAACAAGATTACCTCGTTCATCGAAGGTTAGAAGAATATTGGCCTAACTTCCTCAACCTTTCCACATGAGATACCCCAGGAATCGGCTTGGTGAATCTGTAGAACCTTCAACTTGTTTAGATCATTTAGCAAGCAGAAAGACACTCTGCAATGATGAAAACTGTGCAAGCATAAAATCTTACCTCTTGCTGTACCTTTATGACTTCTCCTTCTCTGCTGAAAAGTAGGTTACATTCTACAGGAGTTACATAGTACAAAAATCACTCAGTATCCAAAAGCAAAGACAGCAGAAGAGACTGCAACAACGACAGGGGCATCTTGCTTCTTCGCGTCATGGGGAAGGCCTTCATGAGGGCCATACTTAAAAGACCCCGTATGAGGTTGTTGACTTGCTCATCAAGCTGGCTTGTTTTTGTTCAGATGCTTCGTCACCATGCTGGGTGGCATCATCAGTGGAGCCTCCGATGAAGCGATCTTGTTCTACTCCGCTTGGAATTTATACTGTCTGGTCCATTATAATGAGTACTGTCATTTCCGGTTTTGATCTGTATGGGTTTGTATATGGGGTCTAATTCTATATGTTTGTTGATTGCATTATGCGTGGAGAACAATGCCTCTAGGAATTCCCGTGCATGTCTATGTTTGGCTTGCGATACTGTGGCTACCTTGACCCAGTTAAATTGATGGCTAAGGTAAGCATAGTGACCTAAGCCAAACATAGACACACGCAGGAATTGCTGGCCCTTGGGATCAAGATGACAGTTGATTTGGCCTGTGTACTAAATTTGTATAGTTGTGAAACATTGATGGATTACAACTATTAAGAAAGGAAACTCGACAGTTTCAATCTTTGCTGTCTGTACTGAATTATGGGCATATGTTGGCCACACAAAATTATATGCAGCAGCTTTTTAAAAAGCAAACACTTGAAGTTTGTTAGCTTTCAGAAAACACAGATGGTTACGTTGGTTTGGGGATGACTAAGAATGGAAGATGGTCGCATACCGAAGGCTATTTGTGGTGTTGCAACTTGAGTTAGAAGATCAGTAGGACACTCAAAAGTTGTTCTTCAAGAATGCTTAGGCCTTTGAGTCATGTTTGTAACCATCGACTATTACATCTGGAAGTCAGTGGCTAAAGGAAGAGGAATATGGTGGTATTTCCTGTACGCTGACATGCACCATTATGATAGATGGTATCTATTTTAACTTGTTAACACATGTTAATGCTGCAAACAAAAAGGCAAAATGGTACTTGGTAGGTCCATGTGCAGCATTTGTCGCAGAACCTGCATCTCAAGGATTGGTCTCTTGAGCCGTCAGCAAAGGTGTGCTATAAGTAGGCTATTGCTTCTGTCCATCCTCCTCTGTAAATGGGAGGATGCCAAAAACGACTGAAGGGTAAATATTGGCCAGAGAATCATGCAAACACTCTTGCTCATTTTTGAAGTAGTGCTGTGAAGTCTTTGTGATGTCCTGATGGATTTTTTTAATGTTCAGTATCAGGGGGATAACATTCATTTAGCCATTCTCTCATAATGTAATACTCTAGTCATTAAACAATCTATCTGGCAATCAATTTACTGTTTCCAAGGTACAGTAACAAAATGTTCCCATCAGTTTGTGCATTCAAGTGCCTAGATTTCCAGATCCAGTGCCTTGAATGCATTTTCTTTTGCTGGGATGTAGGGGGTTGAGAGGTGACCTTACAGAGGTTTATAAAATAATGAAGAGTATAGATAAGGTGAATGGCAGGTGTCTTTTCCCTAGTTTTGGGGGATTTCAAGACTAGGGGGCATATTTTCAAGGTGAGAGGAGAAAGATTTAAATAAGACACAAGAGAATTTTTATTTTACACAGAGTGGTTCGTGTGTGGAATGAGCTCCCAGGTGGACGCACCTACTGTTACAACATTTAAAAGATATTTAGATAAGTACACGAATATTAAAGATTGGAAAGATATGGGCCAAATGCAGGCAGGTGGGTCTAGACTAGTTTGAGATTATGTTTGGCATGGACTGGTTGGACCGAAGAGTCTGTTTCTGTGCTGTATGACTTCATATATAAATGCACATTTCAAGTCTTATACTTCAGTGTAACAAACCATTCTCAACTCATAAACTATAATAACCCAAAATTCATGTCAATAGGATTGAGATAGAGATATGTATCCTAATTATAAAAAGCAAAATATGATTGATATGATAATTGAAGTAGGATTCAGTATTGTCTTGGGCACCAAAAACATATTTATGTTGATTATTATCGCAGTGTAAGCCTCGTCATTCAAAGTGAATTCTTGCTGAGTGGGGAGATGAAAAGTTAACCTGTATAAAGATTTTGGGAAGATTTTAGCTCAGGTTGTGGATGAGGTTGTAGACTTGCTTGCCAAGCCAGTGTGTTTGGTTGCAGTCGTTTTGTCACTCTGCTAGGTAACATCATCAGTGCGCCCCCAGTGAAGCGTTGGTGTTCTGTCCCACTTGTTATTTATTTGACTTGGTTTGCTGGAGTGGTTGACATTACTTCCAGTTCTGTTTTTCGGTGGTTTGTATATCAGGTCCAGTTTGATGGAGTTCCGGTTGGCCTCGAGGAATTCCCTAGCATGTCTCTGTTTGGATTGTGCTATTATGGATGTGTTGTCCAAGTCAAATTTGTGTCCTTCTTTGTCTGTGTGTATTGAGACTGGTGAGAATTGGTTGTTTCTCTTGGTGATTAGTTGGTGCTTATGTATCCTTATTGTCAGTTTTCTTCCAGTTTGACATAAGTAATGTTTTTCACAGTCCTTGCATGGTATTTTGTATATAACATTAGCTTTATTAGTTGTGGGTATGGCATCCTTTATATGTGTCAGTAGCTGTTGCAGGGTGGTTGATGCTTTGTGGGCTACCCTAATACCTAGGGGTCTGAGTAGTCTCTGATGTACGGTAGGGTGACTAGTGTGTCTGGCCATGTTGCGACGTCTTGTTGGTGTCTGTTGCGGAGGTAATGGCAGATTGTGCTTTTTGGGTATCTATTCCTTTTAAAAACTTGTATAAGTGCTTCTGTTCTGCTTTGCGTAATTCTGGATAGCTGCAGTCAAACTGGCCCGCAGATGGGAGACAAATGCCATCCGCCTGAGCATGGCCTGCAAACAACTATACTTCCTGCACGAAAGCCTCAGAAAACAGGTACTACCACAAAGCTTAAAATATAAACCACCGATCAACAATCCACAGGCATAAAAACCTGACAATAAAGATACACAAGCACCAACTAGCCACCAATAGACACGACCAGTTCACGCTGGTCTCGATTCACATGGACAGAGGAGGACACATATTTGACTGGGACAACACATCCATAATAGCATGACCCAAACTGAGACATACCAGGGAATTCCTGGAGGCCTGGCATTCCAACCAGAACTCCATCAACAAACACATTGAACTGGACCCGAAATTCAAACCACTGAAAAACAGAACCGGAAGTAACATCAACCACTCTAGCAAACTGAGTCAGATAAATAACAAGTGGGATAGAACACCAACGCTTCACTGGAAGCGCACTGACGATGTTACCCAGAAGGATGACAAAACGTCTGCAACCAAACACTCTGGCTTAGCGAGCAAGTCTACAACCTGAAGTTAACCTGTAGTTTGAATTGAGCAATTTTAACTTTTAAAAGACATTTGTTCAAAGGTGGGCATTGGAGAATTTTTTTTACAAGGCTTCCTAGAAATCACATTACTTGTGATAACTGCTTGTTTTGCTGTAGATCCTTGCTTGGGCTGTTTTTGAAAGTGATTGAATAGAGAGTTTGCTATTTAGTTTTCAGCTGGGGAACAATGAGCCTCCAAGGTAGAATGCCCAGCTGATCTCTTATGTTATGAGGATAAAATCGTCCTGTTGAGTTCAGGATGAAACCTATTTGTTCTTCTGAAGTGTGTGATTGGGCAAAATTCCCAATGTTGTATTTCCTGAACAATTTGTATCTGAAAGAGTCCAGGAGATACTTGTATGAGGTTAATGACTTGACCACATGTGTGAATATCAGAGAGACAGACTTTGAGACATTTTACACTTGATCCTTTTACTTTTGAGACTAACCCATTGGCTAATGTCTTTCTTTTAGAAAGACAAACTCTGCATGGAAATTCACTTTTTCGCCTTAAACCCTTGTGCATCTGTGTGTGAGACAGTGTGTGTTTCAGGGATTTTTAGAAGGAGAACCATTTATACTCAAATATTACTAACTGTGTATTTTAGCAAATGTTTGCATATCTTTATTGAATAAGTATTTTCTTTTGATAATAAACCAATAAATGTGTTTATTAAGAACCTGGTAGTGAATAATCTTTTTTTTTTATTTAAACCTGATATAATTAAAGTATTTTGAACATTGGGGAAAGTATATTTATTTTACATTTTAGACCCATGATGTAGAGGCACCATAAGACCACGAAGAGATATGAGCAGAATTAGGCCATTTCAGGCCATTGAGTCTGCTCCGCCATTCGATCAGTGTTTCTCAACCCCATTGTCTTGCCTCCTCCCTGTAACTCTTGATCCCCTTACTAATCAAAAATCTATCTTGCTCTGTGTTAAATGCCCTCTTGGTGTCCACAGTTTGACACTTGGCTGAAGAATTTCCATCTTATCTCATTTCTAAAGGGTCATCCCCTCACTCTGAGGCTGTGCTCTTGGGTCCTAGTCTCTCCTAGTAGTGGAAATCTCTTCTCCACATCCACTCTATCCAAGCCTGTCAGTATTCTCTAAGTTTCAATAAGATCCCCTCTTCCTTACAAACCCGCATGACTACAAACCCAGAGTCCTCAACCGCTCCTCATATGATAAGCCATTCATCCACAAGATTATTCTTGTAAAGCTCCTCTGGACCTCTCCAACACCAGTACATCCTTCCTTAGATAAGTGGCCCAAAACTATTCTCAATATTGCAAATGTGGTCTGATCAGAGCCTTGTACAGCCTCAGCATTCTTGCTCTTGTATTCTAGCCATCTCAATATTAATGTTAACATTGCATATACCTTCTTAACTGCCAAGTTAACCTGCATGTTGACCTGAAGAGAATTTTTTCAAGTGTCATTGTGCTTCAGGTTTCTGAAGCCGTTCCACATTTAGAAAATAGTCCATGCGTCTAATTTTTGTACCAAAGTGCATTAGCTCAAACTTTGCTACATTGTATTCTATCTGCCATTTCTTTGCCCACTCTCCTTGTCTGTACAAGTTTTTAGCCTCTCCGTTTCCTCAATACTGCCTGTCCATCCACCTATTTTTGTGTCGCCTGCACCAGAGTGACAGTGTGGTGCTTAATCCTTTGTCATAGCACGTTATTGCCATGCTGGAATATTTCAATGATTTCTCCTGGACAGTCTTAGTTAATAAGCAGATTCTACACGTGGGTTCCAACTTTGTGTAAGATCTTTAAAATCAAATGTGCTATGACCCCTGACAGCAGGAGAAAATGGCAGCTGTTGTATCACTTTTCGCATCTTTGTCTTAAAGTGATAGTGTTTATACTCCATTTAATGAATTGCTCCAGAAGTTGTTTAAATCATCTAAATCTAAGTTAATTCAACTTTTTGACAATTGTTTTCTCTTGAGGCACAATTAGGATGAACGTTTTGTTGTGAAGAATGTTGTAATTACCCTTGGTATTTGATATATGTTTTGATGTGGTATGCTGGTTTACTGTGGGTTTTGTGTGTGGATGTAATGTTAGATAAATAACAAGGAATATAGGTGTGTGACCCAGTAGTTTTACATTATTCTCAAAGTGAAAGAATTTTTTCAACCTTGAGGCAACTCTTGCCTTTTAATAATTCTTCATTGACTACTGTGGCCTGCTTTCAAGTTAATGAACCTGGCACTCTAGCCTTCCCATTCTTTGATCAGGGTGACAGCTGTAGAAGGTTAGAGGAAAAGTGAAGTCAGCTCCAGTCCTTAGTTGAAACCAGGCAATGGAATGATTTTTCTCTAGCACAGCAGTTATCGCCTTGAGATACAGGTGCAGACAATTAATAGGCGCAGTCTTTGACAACAGGTAGCTGCGAGGCAAATGGCTAAACTAGTGGACTGAAGTGAAGAAAATGTTTAAAAGAATGGTCAGAATCTAAAAATCCTGCCTTAGGTCAAAAGAGGCCTCTCCATATTTTTCTTTCAAGCACTGGTTATTACCCAACCTTTTACCATCTATTGGCATGTAATTATACAGTACAATTGTTTTTGTTAGAATTCTTCTCACCACCCCCCCAACATTTCATTCTTTCCCATACTTGCTCCTGTTGTCAGCACTAATTACGTCTCCCAATGTTAGACACCTTCCAACATTGTGTATCGTCTTGCAAACAAAGAAGTGATGACCTTAACTTTTTGGCTGCAGTGCTCTCACCAGCTGCCAGGCAGAATACTATAGAAACTGAGGTTCAGTTTCTCACAAGGCAATCTCTTCTGTTCAACTCTTTCTCTCCCTCCCCAGCCCATCCTGTTTCCTCACTGGTGAAATTTAGCAGTTTAGCCCTTTGTGCATGCAGGTTTTTATCCTGGCTGGACTGAGGAGTTTTAAAACAATCTTGTAAATTGTTTCTGGATTGCAGCATTCCATCAATAAATTAAGAATCCTGAATTATTTACGGGAAATTGTGCAGTTAACAGAAACTAAATTTCAACAGCAGCTTAGATTCATGGTGCTATGTAAATACAATAAAACATACTAAAATACTCCAGAGGAGCATTATACAATAAAATACAAATCACTGAAAGAGATTTTGGGATAGGTGACAAAAAGCTTGTTCCAAGCATTGGTCTTGAAGGAGGAAAGAAATAGAGAAGTTTAGGAAATTTCAGAGCTTAGGGTCTCCACAATTGAAGACATGGTCATCAGCAGTGGAATGATTAAAATTTGATGTTCAAAATTCTAGAATTAGAGAACCTGTATGTAAGGAGGGATGTGAGGTTGCTGGAGACTAAAGACAGGAGCGAAGAGGTAGAAGGATTTGAAAACAAGGACGAAAATTTTAAAATTAAGACGTTGCATGATATGGAGCTAGTGTGGATCATATGAGCATGGAGGTGTTGATTGGACTTGGTGCGCAGAAAGAAACTATCAGTGTTTTTGATGAGCTTATGGGATGGTTCAATATGGGAATTGTATAAAGTGCATTGAACTAGTTAAGTAGAGAGGTAACAAATACATGATTAAGAATATCAGTCGCAGAGAAAGTCAAGACCGAGGTGAAGTTTGGCAATACTACTGAGCTGTATTTAGACAGTCTTGGTGCGGATATGAGGCTGGAAGCTCATCTTGTCATCACATGCTCATTTCTTCAGCCGGAAGCTGTTATTTCCGACAAAAGGAAAGAAAATTTGCATTTATGTAGTGCCTTTCACAACTCGAGACATCTGAAAGCGCTTTACAATGAATTGAATACTTTTTGGAATGCAATCACTCATGTAATGTAAGAAAAAAAATTTCTGTGCTCAAACTTATGATGATCAGATCTGTTACTGTAATGTTAATTGAGTGACAAAGATTGGCTGGTGCACCAAATATAACTCCCCTACCTTTATACAAAATAGCTATTGGATCTCTTACATCCTGTGAAAGGGGATGTATCATTTTAACATTAACTGCTAAAGTTTCGGACACTGCCGTGCTCCCTGAGCATGAGACTGGAATGTCAGCTTTGATTTTTGACTCAGTCCTCTCAAGTGGAGTTCATCTCAGTACTTTCTGATTCTGAGGCAAGACTGCCACCAGTGAGCTGCAGCTGACAAATTCTTGGACTCGAATGATTATACTGCTGAATCTAAGTAGGCTGCGGAATTATCTGTGGGGTGCTATTTTGTCATCCTTCTCAGAACTTTGCTCAATGATTTGCAGGCTTTTAGTAATTGGAAATTATAATTGCAACTTGGAAAAACACTGACCTCACCACTTACAAACTGATTATGATTCCTGAATGATTTTGTTATCTTATGTGAGCAATTGATTGGAATTGCTGGGAGTGCTAAGGAGAACTCTGTGACTTGTACAAGGAAGAATGCAGGAAGTCTTCATTTAACATGCCCTGTATAGTGTTGTTTAACTCTGAGGTCATGATTATTTTAGTCTGAAAACTTGTTCAACATTGTGAGATTTGTTTAAATATTATTTATGGTACCTGACCTGATTAGTGAGATTTTCGCACAAGCTTGCTGACTTGAGGCTGCTATCAGTGCCTGGCCTCCTGACTTGTGACACCTTCCATGCTACACCGTTGGCCAAGGTCTGCATCCAGGCCACCTACCACTAGTCACCAACCATGCTGCAGCCGGCACCAGTAGCATCATGCCAAGAAGCCATGCCACCCCACCCCAAAGACTTTCACTGCTGCCTGAAGCCACCTGGACAGACCAGAGTCGACCGTTCCCCTAACTTAGCCTCCTGACAGTGGCCAGAACTGCTGGGTCGCAGCACCCAAAGCCAGTGCTTAAAGCAGGAGAGCTACTGTACCCCATTCTGGACAAGGGGTCATCCCCCTCCAGCTATCCCCGAGTCGAGACAAAACCCAGTGGTCCATTAACCGTGCTGTCCTGCATTCCCGGCCTCCATGCCAGAAAGAGAGGAAGGAAATGGCACCAAGCCCATTCACAGCTAATGTCATGAGGAGAACAAGTGGCAAAGCTCTACCGCCAGCCAAGAGGAGCAGCCTCTCCAAGTGGGGCCCGAGCAGACTCCGGAGGTGGTGGCATCCGACAGGGAGGGGTGCCTCAGTACCCCGCAAAAGACACCACCAGGCAATGTCTGTGACACAGCCAGAAATGAGTAATGGCCTCAGCAAACAGCGTACAACCTGATGAGCAAAGGCCTTTCAGTGCAGATCCCAAGCCACAATGCCCTGTACTCCACTCTGAGGGTATATTACAGCAGGTCTTGTAAGTCGAAGGTTTTACTTGAATACAAAATTTTTAATATTTGTTTAATTTTTTTACGTCATTCACTGATGAAGTAATTTTACCATTTAAAGTACAATATTTGAACTTGAAGGGTATAAGTAAAATGTTGTAATGGTTTTTTTTCAGCTAAGGCAAGTCATACAGAATCTAGCTCCAGTTTTATCCTTTGCACTTAATTTTAAGATTTTCAGGAGCACTGCCACAACTTTGTGTGAGGATTTGATGGGATCTTAAATCCAGGGTATTCAGGTGAAACACATGATGAAAGGGTAGTATAAGTGTGGAATATACTTGCGTAAAAGAAAAATCAGTAGATGCTACTTTGATTATAAATTGGAGATTTTTGCAAGGTAGGAGAATAAATGGCAATTCAGGTGGCTGGGGTTGAAATACAGATCAGTCATGATTTCATCAAATTGTGGAAGAGGCTTGAGGATCTGAATGAACTTTTTACTCGCGTTTTCAAAAGTAATTCTGTAGTCATTTGATTCGCTGCAGGAACTGCTGCCTCCTGGTGTTAAAAACCTGGGAAACTTTGAAACTTTCCACCATGAAGAATATATTAAATGTTGTTTTAATAGTTGTTGCACATGGTTTAGAGAGACTCGGACTTTCTAGCTCACTGAAAATCATACCACACTTTTACTTGTAATTGGTCAATTTTTCGAGAAGACATTGTCTTTTGTGTGTCACATATCTATTGAATTTTTTTTGTTAACTTCTTTGTTCAGGAAAAAGGGTCAACATTACAGATGGCCTTCTAGCGAAGTGTCCCTAAATTAGGAGGTCAGTGAACAGTAATAGTGTGGTTGGCATTCAGTCAATTCAGTTTTGATGTGAATTTGTCTGTGTATTAAAGCCATGAATGGTGCTCGGAAAGCTTTCATTGTGTTGATGTAACATATGATTATAGAGCCGCAAAACATTAAACAGAAGATCCTGCCCTGTCTGAGTGCTGTAGTCTGTTATTTGTCATGGAAGGATATGAAGTTAAAACCCGTTATTGGGTTTGTGGGTGCATGTGTTCCACAATTCTAAACCTCAAATAGTTGCAGGGTTGGTATGCATCTGAAATAAATCAACTGTATTTAATCCAGGTGTGTGCTCTGAAGCTTTTGATTGTAAATTCATTTATTGCAAAAAAGGAACTTGTATTTGGAAGATCTTGTATTGCAATGATCATGACCATATCTCTGCCGGAAGATTCAGATTCAAGTTTCACCTTAGGATATGATGACCACTGAGGTTTGTCATCACATGCCCAAACAGTTTGATTTTACAAATAACTTGTCTTTATGTGCTGTAGCTTTAGCACCTACCAGAGCCTCTATACCAACCCTTTCCCACAATGTTCTCATCAGCCAGTGTAGAACTATTGCTCTGTGGGAAACGTAGTAACCCAATGACACGCAGCACTACTTTTCAAACAGCAATGAAATAATTTGTTTCAGTAATGTAGTTTGATAGATCAATGTTGCTTTGGCCATAAGAAAATAATGCTTCTCTTTAAATTGTGCCTTTTCGATAAACTTGAGGCAGTCAGGGCTTTCTGTTCAATAACTTACACTAAAGACTGTACAGTACTACTTCAAAACTGTCGGGGGTACTGTGGACTGTGTCACAGTTGTGTTAGTTAACTTCTGCACCTCCCTAATGAAAATATGAGGCCTGCCAATTCTATTGCATTGATTTCTTGTCTTGTTTAGGGAGGTGAACTATTATTGTCCTTTTTGGACACGGGCGTCCATGCTTTATGTATAAAAGTTGACCATTATTTCATCCCTATAGGTTATGTCCTAACAGCGATACTTAGACTGGATTTTTGTTTTTTGTTTTTAGTGGAACGACCTTGTCTTGGATGCCGAGAGCTGGTGTTTCGGAACTTGTCCAAAATTTTGCCGGCCGTTAGTCGAGACATGACTGACTGGGTTCCTGCAACACGTGTTAAAGCATCACAGCTCCTGACTGTGTTGCTGCTCCATGCTGAAGATCACATCACACAGCACATGGAGCTGCTTCTCAGTACCATGTATCGATCATGTTCTGATGAAGAGACACTTGTGGTTCAGAATGTATGTAGCTGTCTTCTGCTGCTTTCCCATATGAACAATATTTCAATAATATTTATTTCACAAATTTAACATGATTAGTAAAATGAGACAAAAGGGGTATGAGGAAAAACAGTTTTACATGTATAGTTAGGTATTGGGATGCGCTGCTCGAGAGTATTGTGGATATAAATTTAATTAAAGGGAAATTGGACAAATATTTTGAAGAAGAAAATAGAGCATGTACATGGTAAATGAAAAAGGGGGTATTGGGATGAAATGGGTCACTCCTCAAAACAGCCAGTACAGATTTAATGTGTTTAAGCCTCCTCCTGTGCTGTATTATTCTATGCAAGTAATCAGCATAAAGGTAAAGTTGTCACGGTCCCAGCGGGCTGTTGGGCTGCTCTCTCATTAGAGGGAGACAATTGATAGTGAGTTTAACCTGAGGATCACCACACATCAGTTGAGCGATGAAGTTGAGAAGGCAGGACCTTCATTGTAACTTCAGCTGGTGTGGGAATTGAACCCATGCTGTTAGTATCGCTCTGCATTGCAAATCAGCTATCCAGACAATTGAGTTAACCAGTAGAGTACCCTGAGAACATCTTGCGTACAGTGGCTCAAAAGAAAGTGTTTTTAACAAAATTTTGCCTTGAATGAAGTTTTAAAGTGTCATAAATGAAGTTAAGATTTGGAAAAGTTTTGGAGTGGAATTCCACAGCTCAGAGCCAAAGTAGCGATAGGCATCGCTGCTAATGCTGGAATGAAGATAATTAGGGGTACAGTTCTCAAAACTTTTTCACTGTACGATATCACTTGAGGTATTAATATTACAATTTAATTGCTGAGCAATCTACAATTTGTTTGACTTGTGTTCCTTCTATTTTGAAAGCTGTTCTGTTTTAATAGCATTTGCTGCTTAATTTTTTCTGCCGCCTTAAGGGGTGATTTCTGGTACTGCATAGTTTGCTTTCTCTAGGATGACGAACACTCGTGATATGCAGTAACTGTCAAGCTTTAATTTGACACGAGTTTTTAAAATGCTTCTACTAGGCTTTTTGACAGTGATGGATGTTAGGCAATAAATGATAGTTTAACCCAGTAGCCATAAATGCTACCAGATGTAAACATTTTTATTTTGCAAAAGCAGCTTCCCAATCACAAGATAATACTTTTATTTGCGAAGACTGTTTGTCACACCAGATGCCTAGTTTGTTGCCCATGTGTTACTGATAGAGCGGTAAAGGAGAATCATTCTTCCAATTTAACCAGGAACAGTTCCTGTGTGGAAATGCTTCTAACATAGGAATTATTGTAGCTTCATACATCTTTATTTTGATGTCATGTTTTTTACATACACAGAACATTTTGCATTGCCATGTTTGCAATCTGTTAGCTGCTGAACTAGTCTGCATTATATTGTTTGTACTTCTCTTTTATTGTAAACTTGGTTCTTCCTGTGGTTTTCAAGAGAATGGAACCCATCTGAATTCATTGTTTAAGCTTTTTTGCGAGGACTTAATGACAAGCATGTTATTGAAAAGTATTTCTTTTCCTAAATGCTTCGTTTTATGAGTTTGGAAGGTGAATTGCTGCACTGCATCTTGTAGATGGTACAGGCTGCTGCTATTAAGTGTATGTAACCCTGCAGAATATTGATAGTGGAGGATTTAGCAATGGTAATAGCATTGAATGTCAAGGGCAGTAATCGAAATCAATCTTGTTAAAGATGGCCATTACCTGGCAGTTGTAAGGTTGTGAATGTTACTTGTCACTTGTCAGTGCAAGCTGACTGTTGTCCAGGTTTTGCTGCATTAGGACATGGTCGTCTTTGGTAATTTGAAGAGTTGTGAATGGAGTCATAGAGTCACACAGCACGGAAACAGACCCTTCGGTCCAATGCATCCATGCCAACCAGATGTCCCAATTTGACTTAGTCCCATTTGCCAGCATTTGGCCCTTATCCTTCTAAACCCTTCCTATTCAGTACCCATTCAGGTGCCTTTTAAATGTTGTAATTGTACCCACCTCCACCAATTCCTCTGGCAGCTTGTTCCCGACACGCACTACCTTTTGTATGAAAAAGTTACCCATCCAGTCCTTTTTAAATTTTTCCCCCTCTCACCTTAAACCTGTGCTCTCTAACTTTGGATTCCCCCACCCGAGGAAAAGACCTTGTCTATTCACTTTATCCATGCCCTTCATGATTTTATAAACCTCTACAAGGTCATCCTTCAGTCTTCAATGCTCCAGGAGAAAAAGCCCCAGTCTATTCAGCCTCTTGCTATAACTCAAACCCTCCAGTCCTGGCAACATCCTTGTTAATCTTTTTTGCACTCTCTCAAGTTTCGCAACATCCTTCCTATAGAAGGCTGACCAGAATTGTATGCTTTATTCCAAAAGTGGCCTAACCAATGTCCTGTACAGCCACAACATGACATCCCAACTCCTATACTCAATGATGGCAAGCATGCCAAATGCCCTTCACCACCCTGTCTACTTGCAACTCCACTTCCAAGGAACTATGCACCTGCACCCCCTAGGTCTCTTTGTTCAGCAACGCTCCCCAGTGTTACCATTAAGTATACAAGTCCTGCCCTGGTTTGCCTTACCAAAATGCAGCACCACACGTTAATCAAAATAAACTCTATCTGCCACTCCCTGGCCATAGGGGTTTGTAAATAATTTTATGGCATTTGCAATTTTAAAAAATTGAATACTTTTGAGGAACGTACTTTGAAATACATAAGGTGATTTCCAGTTTCCAGGTTCCAGTTCCAACCTTTGACTTCTTAATACTTCTGTCATTTCAGTCTGTAAAGGCAGCAGAGCTGATTGGAAGTTTCGTGGATCCCGAAGTCTTTTTGAAATTGATTCTGACAACACTTGAGAAATCAGCCTGCACTGCTCACCTGATGGTTCTTAGTGCAGTCATTAGAGGTAGCTCAAAACAAGTGCTGCACCCACATCTGCTGAGAATTGGAGCAACCCTGGCTCTTCCTGACACATGTCAAGTGTCCCAAAAGGTAAATGTTAATAAAAGTTAAGGTTTGTCAGCTAAAATCTTGGCCTGTATTTTTCTCATAGTTATTTTTTTTCCTACGAAAACAAAACTTTGTAGATACTGCAAATCAGAAATAAAGATGGAAGATGCTTTAAATGCACAGGAGGTCTCGCTTCCACATTTACTCAGTTCCTTTCTTATTTACATTAAAAACCTAAGTTATAGAAGATAAAGAGGAAAAACAGAAAATATTGGAAATATTCGAGGGGACAGAAATGATCCATGGATAGAGATCATATTGAGATCCTTTCATCAGAACTCATAGGTTAGATGTGCAACATATACTCAAGAAAGAATTGAGACAGGAAAGTTGGGGGAATAGGGTCAAAGGCAAGGAAGAACAAATGGCAAATCTCTGCGATGAGGTGAAAGACAAGAGACCTCAGCTCCTTTAACAAGAGCATGGATCTGCACTTGAAGCCTTGTAATTTGCAAGGCTACAGAATAAGTGCTAAAAAGTGGGATTGGAATGTGTTCCTAGTTTATTCAGTCAGCACAGATATGCTGAGCTGAATGGCATTTCCTGTGCTGTAACGTTTCCATGGTCATCCGGTAATGGGACTAGAAAAGAAATAAAAGAGAGGTCTAGAGGAGCTGCAAACAGCAGAATCAGTACGCACTGACTTTGTATTTCCTTCCTGCCCTCACTTCCCTCCCTCTATACTTGTTTAAAGACCACTACATTTCAGCTTTTCAATTCTGATACAAAGTTACTAACCCAAAAGGTCAGCTCTGTTTCTCTCTCTACAAATGCTGCCTGACCTTTTGCTATTCTGTTGTCTGCCATACGATGTAAGCACACATGATATGCTTTTGATTTTTATTAGATGAAGATAATTATTCTTTCTTTAGGAAGCCTGACTAATTTGTGTCAGATAACAATGCAGTTTTTTAATCAACTTAAAAATTGTGATAAAGAAGCAGAGAACAGAAACAGGAAATGCTAGAAATACTCAGCTGGAGTGGCAGTATCTGTGGAGAGAAAGATTGTTAATGCTTTTAATCTTTGACATTTAATCAAAACAAAAGAAGGGGGATTGGTGAACCGAGTAAAACAGTGAAATATTGAAGCTATAATTTAGTTGTTGTATGTTTGTCTGTTTATTTGCCGGATGTTAGCAGGACCAGATGTGGATTGATGATGATATATGCAGGTTAGTGCTATGCATGGTTGGTACAAAAGCTAACACTTATCTTGTGGTTATTAGAAGATGGAATGGGAAAGAAGAAATACTATGCCAAACAGCAGGCAATTAGAATCATAGCGTCATATAGCATGGAAACAGACCCTTCAGTCCAACTCATCTGCACCGACCAGACATCCCAATCTGATTTAGTCCCATTTGCCAGCTTTTCACCCATATCCCACTAAGCCGTTCTTATTCATGTACCCATCCAGATGCCTTTTAAATTTCCTCTGGCAGCTCATTCCATACACGCACCACCGTCCGTGTTGACAAAGTTACCTCTCGCATCTTCTTTTTAACCTTTCCCCTCTCACCTTAAACCTATGCCCTGTAGTTTTGGACTACCCTGCCCTAGGAAAAGGCCTTGCCCCTCATGATTTTCTAAACTTTTATGAAGCCAAGCCAAACCACCACCCCTAACCCTCCAAGCCTCTGAAGCTCCAGGGGATCCAATTCCCAGCCTATTCAGCCTATCCCTATAACTCAAACTCTTCCGTCCTGGCAGCATTCCTTTGTAAATATTTTCTGTACCCTGTCAAGTGTTTTCAGAACAATAAACCTATGTTGGTTTATCTGTTGCTGTCAACTGTTTTTCACGATATTGAGATTATGGAATACCAGACCTGTTGTGAGTTTGAACCAGAAATGACTAATGGAAATTCACGAGTGTTGCAGTTGGATAAGCTGAACTACTTTGGAGAAAATAAGCTTCTTCATGACACCTGGGCATGGAACAGTAAGACGGCGAGAACTGAATGTGTTATTCTCACTATATTAGCTACCTGTGGATTAATGATTGGTTTATTTATGTAACAAAAAGGAAGAAATTTAGATCATTAAAAGTTTGCTGCCGTGTATGTTGGCACAGGCTTCCTCTGCTATTGTGGTGGCTGTAGTGAAGTTTTTTTTTTTAAGGACTTAAATTACAAGTTCACGTTTTCTTTTCCTGATTAAGGCAATAAGTAAGAAGAAATTCAAAGTTAGCTGAGTGGTAGGAGATGGAGAATAGTGATGAATAGTTGTTTCTCAGAATGGTGTAAGATATATAGTGGGGTTCCTCAGGGTATGCTATAGGAAGACTGATTATTTCTGATATTCCTGATGGATCTCAACTTAGGCATTTGGGGCACAATTTAAAAATTTGGTGATGACACAAAACTTGGAACTGTGGCAAGGATAGTAACTGATTTCGTGAGGAAGTAGGCTGGTAGAATGAGCGAGCATGTGGTAGGTGATATTTAATGTCTAGATGTGTGAAATGATTGATTCTGGTAGGATTATCAAGGAGATGTAGTGGGGACTAAGGATAAAATTCTAGAAGTGCTGCAGGAACAGAGGATTCTGGGGTAAGTATGTACTAGCTGATCAAGGTGGCAGGGCAGATTGAGAAGATGATTAATAAAGTATCTAGATTTCTAGGCTTTATAAATAAGTGCATATAGTCCAAAAATAAAGAAGTTACAGTGAACATGCCTAAAAACCTAGTCCAAACTTGTTTTGATCCAAGAGACTTAGTTGATGTTAAAAATCATGAGCCTGAGCAGAGTGGACAAGGAGAAACTGTTTCCATTGGTCAAAATGTGGAGAACCAAAGAAATCAAATTTAAGCTGCTATTGAGAAGAACATTTTGATAGCCTGCTGAAGAACTAGAATTGGACTGCCTGAGTGTGTGGTGGAGGTAGATTCAATTGTGGATTTCAGAGGGGAATTGGAGAACTATCTGAAGAAGACTTTGGCCAGCTTTGGGGGGAGGTGGTGTGCATATGCAATGAATTAGACTAACTAAGTAGTTCTTGCAGAAAGTTGCACGACATGATGGCCCAAATTGCCCTCTCGTGCTGTAACCATCCAGTGCTTTGACTTCCTTATTAGTCTTAGATTTTTCAGTCATTGCTAAATTCATCAATAATCCAATTAATAATGAAACATAATTAATAAGCCCAAACACACTTGTGTTTTTGTCAATGCTGCAATAATTATTTTTTGTATCTGAAGGTTTACATTGATTTTAAAAGCTGTATTATGAACGTGAAATAGTGTCGCTTGTAATTCAGCTAATGCTAAATGCATAGATTGTTTGAAAGGTTTGTCACAAATGAAAATAACAACAAATCAGTTGATTAAAATGCTTACAACATGCTGATCTCTAGCTTTTGTAATTCTTCCTTGATCCATAATTGCTGGTCAGTAATTGCAGCCAATTTGAGCAAAAAATTAAAGCAGTAATGTTTTCATGATTTGTCATCTGTACATTTAATGATTGTTTCCAGTTAAGCTTGTGAATTTGGACAACCTAATGGTATTTGAACCTTTAGACATTGAGGAATTTACCTTGTTGTATATGTGAGAAACCCATTTTCTTATGCTTGAAGTAACCTTTAGAATGGATTGTATTATAATTCATGTAAAGTGCTTTGGATTATTAACTAAGCACAATTTGCTTAAAGGTCCATCAAGCCTTCATTATCCATTTATTCTCTCAACTGTTGATGTGACATGAGTATATTAATTTGGCATCAATAAGCCAAGCAAAGAAATGAAAAATACTGGGAGGCTGTTAGTGGTTTCTGGAAAGGTCTGTTTGGAAGAAGTTATTACAGAGTAACCAGGCAATAGCTGTCAGTGAGAAGGTTGTTACAAACTTACACATACTTAGTCTCTATTTCTCATGAAAATAATGCTTCTGAGAAAGAAAGATTGCTATCCAAGGTCTACTTCTCACTGAGTAAATCATTCCTTATGTACATTTATAAGTTATATCTCAACTATTTGACCTAATAGCTTCACAGAGATACAGATTTACTGAAGCAGCCCCAAGCTATGGCATTGAAAGTATTATTGCTGTTATTGTAATAATGCCATTCAGATGCCATATGTATTTTTACTGCTATAATAACTTCTTTTACTGATGATTACAATATATTAAGCACATTGTTACTTTGCTGACTTCCCATTTTTGTCTCTGTTTTTGTTATTTTTAACTTTAGACTTAGTTTGAATTCCTGCCCTCCTTGCCCCTGCCTCGCCTTTCTTGGATATACTGACTTGTATAGAGATCAGTTTAATAGGTACTCATAGACTGTGTTACTTAGCTCAACTGCTGATCCCCTTGTTGATTACTACGGGAAAGAGTGACACTTCTCTTGACGGAGAGCTGCAGAAGGTCTCTTTACAGTGTTTTATATTTTGGAAATTACATTTGAAAAACACAACATAATTTCTACTCCTGAAAGTGAAATGTGTTTTGTATCAGAACAAGCATTTTTATTGGGTGTAAATCAATCCACTTAATGCACAAAGATCATTTTGTGCATTCGTGTCTTTCAGTTGAGATGTACGTCCCCTCCCTTTCAATAGGGACTGCAGCAACACTGTACCAAGACATGGTCGGATTTGTGTTTGTGTTAACCAGTCATCATATGGTTAATGGCATGATACCTCACATTCACATTCACAATCACATTTTGTCTTCAACCACCTGTCCGCTTGTTGTAGCTTTGCCACTTAAGTCTTTGTATAGATAGTTCTACCATCTCAGTTTTGACCTCCCATACAATCTGGACTTCTTTTGGTCTAGGGATACTGGTCTAAAGTTATTTGGCAGGCATACCCTACTTCTCTTCAATTTAATATTGACTAGTATCCCTGGCAGACTGTTGCTAACACACACTCCTTCCACTTGTTAATACTGTGCCTTTGTCAGGATTCAGTTGGCACCACACACAGGTAGTAACTGGACACCACCATTAAAGAAAAGATTGTTGCCACTGATTACGTTTACTATGTTTTTTTTATCTTTTTCCAATTTTATTTTTTCTTTTTTTTCTTTGATAGACTCTAAGTATTTTGCAATTTGGTTGTTGCTTGATTGCATGTAAAAATAATTGAAATTGCCAATTCTATGGTTAATGAATGAAAGTGTAATAGCTATCTCAAGGTAAAATATGAATTACTGCCTAACGTTGATATTTGTTCCACTGCTTCTTTGAGGAGTAAAGGGAAATTTTTCTGTTCATCAAATAGATCGTATAGAATTTACCCGGAAACACATTTCTTTTCCCGAATAGAGCCAGGTGTTAATAATAGTGGCTAAAGAGAATATATGATGATTAGCCCAACAGCAAATTGAGATTCTTTGTTGTGGAACGGAGCTCACTCCTTTCAAAAATTGTTCAGCGTCTTCTCTGGAGGTATTTGCCCTTGTGTTCTCAGCCAAATTTTGCACCTGGCAGTCTAGCTGAATGAAATCTGATCCATGTCTTTGAAATCTGTTGCATTAATGACAACCTGCGAGAAAATGGTATGAGAAAATAGATTTGTGTCTTTTGTCTAAACAAGTTGAGAAAATTTTGTGCTTGTACAAAAGGAGCAATACTTCAGCACACATTAAGGTCACACAGACTCAATCCTGATCTTGTTTTAAATTAGCAGTAATTCTTTGGCAGTTTCCTAACACCAGAAATCAAACAAATGGAAATAAAGGATTCAAAAATTCAAAATCCAGAAATGATGTTAAATCTGTCCTTGTTAGCCATTATCGAAGCTGTTCACCAACTAGCAATCTGTTGCCAGCAAGGTGACTTAACTTTTATCTTGTGTCTCCTTCTGCTTCTAGAAACAAGTTGATCTGTATGAAGCAGCTGATGATCTGTAGAAAATGTGTAGGTTCCCAGTATATAATCTGAAGTGTTTTTTTTTCCCCACTTCTGTTCCTACAAGAGTAGTTGCACCTTATTGAATGTGTAAAAACATATGTTGTAAAACATTCAAATATAGCTTTGAAATAAAATTTGCAATATATTTCCACTTAAGGCAAATAATCTCCCTTTGCGTTCTAGTCATGTGTACAAGAATGAAATTAAATGTGCATTTCTAGTGCAAAAATGTTAGTTGATTATTTTATTTTCTTCTTTATGAAACTGTAGGTTGAGTATTTGGAACAACTGCTTCTTTGTGTGCAGATCTTAATTACGGTATGTGGAAAGCAATGCAGTGAAATCAATTTGCATCTGCTTAAAGTGCTGGTGACCATCACGTCCTTAACATCTGATCAAGAACTTGAAAATAAGGTATTACCAAGTGCAAACTTATCCACATCAGCTAGTTGAATAGCCTGTCTGTAAATTAGGTTTTGAAATGGTTAACTCTCTTAAACAAAAAATCAATTGCTGAGTGCATTCGCTGTCTCTTAGCTTTGGCTTTAACTTTAAATACCTTATTTTATAACTGAAGTTTCACCTTGCAATGTGTTTGATTTTTTCTAATTTGAAATGATTTTGAATGGAAGATATGTTGAAGATGTTGAATTAAGTTCAAGTTTTTAAATCTAATACAAGGTATACTGAATGTTAGCTGTTTCCCAGTTGGTTGTGCTGTTGTCTCTTGGTCAGAGGTTACGACTTCAAGTTCCACTTCTGGACCTGAATCCAAAAATCAGAGGATATTCCAATGGAAAAGTGAAGCTGCACTGTTGAAAGTGCTGTCTTTGGATGAGAAATCGAATTGAGGCTCCCTTTACCCCTCAAGTGGATGTAAACTATTGCATGGCACTACTTCATAGCAGAGTAGGGGAGCTATCCCTGATGTCAAGCCTAATATAGATGCCTCAATCAACATCACAAACAGATTATCTGGTCATTGCCACATTGCTGTGCAGGAAGTTTGCTCTGCAGAAGTTGACTGTTGGGATTCCTACATTAAAACAGTGACTAAACTTAAAATACTTAATTGACTGCAAAGAAGTTTGAGACTGTGTTGGTCCTAAAAGGCGAAATCTTTTTATGTTTTTGAAATGACAACTTCAATGTTGATCACTCATCCAGAATTAGTTTGTCCCTGTGCATTTTCTCTCTCACTTGCATCATTACATGTGCTTTAATTCGAACATCACATTTCTTATCTGGCTTGGTTCTAACCCATGGTTGATAGCCTTGTCATGTCACCAAATTGTATTGGGATATTGAAACCCCAATTTGCTTTTGTCCCCCAGCACTTTGCTATAGCTTTGCTTGAATTTGAACTTCACCTTTCGTAGCTAGTTTAAGAGCAGTTGGGCTAGACTGAGGAATAGCAGACCATTTTTGACTCAGGTGCAAAATTTCCAGGAGATTTTCAATATGGTCAATTGGATCAATGCATTAATATGTAAATGGATTTTCAGAATGCTTTTGGCAATATTCCACATTTCCAATTAAGCGCTTATGAGCAGGTTATCTCACGGAATTATCATGGAGATCACATATTTCAATGTACAAATCTTGGTTGTGGATATAGCAAGTGAAACTGACAATTTGGCTAATGACGAATTCAGAATGATTCATGTTTTTTTTTATGGATATTGAGTGGATAAAAGACACTTTCCAGGAAAGTGTAAAAGTATGGAGTCACATGGGAAATGTGTTAAATTAAATAAGTTTACTCCAAGTTAGGCTCTGTTTATTGTGGATAGATCTGTGAAGTAGCACTAAGGCACAGTAAAAAAGACAAAAAACACTATTTGGTTGGATTAGTCAAGGTTAGAGTAGAGATTCCAAGGTAGTAAGATTTTGGAATGCTTTGAACAAGATCCCATGAAAAGCATTGGTCAGATTTTCTGAACTGATTTGTCTTTGAGAGGTGAGCAGTGAAGATTCTTGTGTGTATCAGCAATCTGAGGTCATGTTGGACTGTTTACTTTGGAAAGGAGAATCCTTTGAGGTGATCTCATTTTGAAGTTTTCAAGATTGAGAAGAATTGGAAAAATAATTGAGCCAAATTCTTTACATTGACAAATGGTTAGGACTCTCAGAAAATAGGGGAATTTCATATTAAAGGGAGCTGAAGCGACTGAATAAGAAAGAAAGCCCTTGAATTCATGCAACACTTCTCACCACCTCAAGATATCCCAAAATGTTTTCTAACGAATAAAGGTATTTTTTGTTGTCATCGGTGTAAAGTAGGAGTAACTTAATATGAGAATTATATTGGAATGTTTCAAAGTTTAAAAGACTGTTGGAAGACATTTTTGAGAGAAATTTAGAGGACAAGTGAGGTAGGTCTTGGCTCTGGCAATACAATGGCTAGGTTGGGCGGAAGGCATTTTCTGCTTACAAAAATCTTAAAATTTTGTACAATACAAAATCATTTTATGCCTCTTCAATGACTATTCAGTCTAAGTTAAAATTGTTCTCAGTAACAAATATAAAGAGGAACAAGTCGCTGTTGAGACTTCTCATGCAAGAGTAATGGAAAATAGGTGCTGGACACTGGAACAAATTACCTCAATCTATTGGTTTTGACAATTTGGTACATGAAGTATTTGACTCAGACCCTAGTGGAAATCCTCAAATTAATTCAGATGGTGTATTAGGTACATTTACTTTTAGGTTAAAATTCTTTCGAGTTTTCAACAAATTTCAACTATCTGAAGACTGAAGTCGAACTCAGGTGGCTTCCGGAGTTGGAGCTGCTGGTGATTTGGGATTTCAATGATTTATCTTTGCAAAGTGTTGTAATAATGAATATTTAGGCACCTTTAGTTTTACAATTGTTTTCTGAATTTCTTTGATTACAAATGTTATGTTCTGGTTTCTAATCGAATGAGTGTATTTGTGTAGTCATTAGTAACATTTCAGAAAAAAAGATGGTCTCTGATCCTAAGCAATAATTGTAGCTGCTGATTCTAAACATTCTTTTTTTAAAAAATTCAATGAAGCAAGTGTTCAGTTTCTACTTAGCTTTGGGTCCATGGGGAAGAATTGAGAAGAAGTAGATATTTTCAATTTGTTCCATTTCCTGACATGATTGGAGAACAAATAGAATAAATGAGAGTTTTCAATTTTGAATCAAAATCATGTTTTTCTGTGACAGGGGGACTGACCTCTTTTTGGTCTAGTTGTTTAAGGGAGACACTTGAGCAGGGATAGAAAAACCATGGTAGAAGTACACTAGGAGGTTCTTGCCTACCCTTTTCTTTTATGTTCTTGTGTGATACTGTATCCCATTCATCAAAGGACAGCTGACTAGCTTCATTGCCATAGTCAACCATTGATTAGGTACACAAGATCAACTGTGGCAGTCTTGTGTAGAATTGGACATTTGAACTTTTAGTTTGCCACCTCGGATGCAATGCACTTGTTTAATTTGCATGGAGAGAATCTTGAAAAAATGACTTGGAAATAATTTTCACCACCTATCTTATGAACTAGAGGTAGCTTGTCCTGTTTGGGTTGTATATTAATCCTACTTTTTCTCAAATCATTGAAAAACTATGCCTCCTTTTTGAAGTGTCACACCAAAGTGCTTACTCATGCAGGAGCTTCAGATTGACTGCTACTCAGAAGGTGGCCAACACTGATGTGCCTTAATTGCTAAGATTCCTTGCCTTTGTAGTTCTCAACGTACCAACCTTTCTCTGATAACATTCTCAGAAGTAAATTTCTTTGTGTGACCTTGAATGAGTGCAAAATCATTTGAACTCTGGAACCTAACTTTGAATCCATTGCAGATGAGTGGTGAAAAAGGCAGTTGGTACCACGTGTGAAATGGGTTTGATGCAATCAGATTTCTAATGAGCATTGTTTCATGTCACAATTAATGTCTACTTCCCATGTTTCTTCCTTCCCACCCACCTTCCTGACAATATGTATGATTTTACACTGAGATTTTTTTTTAAACTAAGAAATGTTACATTTATACAGCATACTTCTTAACCTCAGAACGTTCCAAAGTACTTGACAGCCAGATGGCACCTTTTAAAGTCTAGTTACTGTTAAAATGTCAGGAAACAAAGCAGCCAATCTGCACAGCAAGTTCCCACAAATGGCAATATGGTAAGGACAAGTTAACCTGTTTTAACAATTTCAGCTGAGTTAATATCGATAAAGGCACTGGAGTCAGCTAGAAGACTTCACCTTTGACAATGCAGTGGCTGCCTAATACTGGCCTAAATTTTGTGTTCAAGTCCCTGGAGTGGGACTTAAATGTGCAACCTTCTGTCTCAAAGAAGAGAGTGCAACCCACTGAACTGTACCCAGGAGTGTAGCTAATGTGAGAACAGATTGGAAGATGCATCCTGGCGCAATAGGGGAGGTCTGCTGGTTGCTGATATTCTCCAAGTAACAGATTACTAATGTGCCTATGTCACAGAATGGTTTAATCTTATAGAAAATCATTGGCGAATCAAAGGTTTGAAACAGTTGAGCAAATGAGGTTTTCAGAAGCGCAGTTAGCTCATTCTCACCTCGACTTTGAATCCAGCCTATAATGATGAGATGGAAGTCTGTTCTCTCTACCTGCTGTAAGGGCTTGGAAGTGAAATAATTTTGGGCAGTCTCCATCCATTTCCTAATGGGAACAGGGCCACAACGCATAATTTTGTGTAATTAGGCACAAATTGGCAATCTGACTGTGAAAAGCTATGAGGATGGGTGGTGTGGGAAGTAGAAGCATTACATTGGTGTAGCAGTTGGTGATCATTATTTGACTTGGGAGTGAAGGCACATGTCAATAACAAGTTTTATGCTTCATGTCACAATGTGGTATCTGTCACAGGAGTGTTTGATTTTGACAGAAGAAATGTATTTTGAATGTCGACACAGCATTTAATGAGCATGAATTCCTCTTTGCACAGGTTATGATTTTAAAATTAAACATTTTAAAGTGCATGTACAGTAAAACCTTTCTAGACTGTTCTTAAGCATGTTCTAATCCATGGGCTGACTTCAACCTTGATACTTTTTCCACAGCTGGCACAGATGGCTGTTGAGTCGGGCATAGAACAATGCATCCAGTACAAGCAAAAATCAATCTGTCTGATAAAATGCATTGCATAGAATCATTTAGCACAGAGGTACATTCAACACATTATGGCTGTACTGGCTCTTTTAAAGAGTCATCCAGCAAGTCCAACTTGCCTGTGCTTTATCTGTACTGCAGTTTTTCTTTTCCATGTATACATCTAATTTCCCGTGTGAAACTTATTGATCTGTTGCTTACCACCCTTTGAAGCAGTCCATTCCATATATAAGCCAAATGTATATGCAAGATTCATTATTTCTTTTCACAATGGGCTGAGACCATAAGATCATAAGAAATAGGAATATAAGTAGGCCATTTGACCCCTCAAATCTGCTCCACCATTCAAAAGGATCATGGCTGATCCGACGATCCTCATGTCCATTTTCCTACTGTTTCCCCGTAACCCTTGATTCCCTTACTGATAAGATTCTATCTATCTCAGCCTTAAATATACAGAACGAATCTGCCCCTAACTCTCTGTGATAAGGAGTTTTAAAGACTCTCAACTGTCAGAGAGAAGGAATTCCTCATCACATCAGTCTAAAATTGGCACCTGTTTATTCTGAGACTCTGATCTCTGGTCCTGGGCTATAACATGAAGGGAAACATCATCTTAGCATTTACTGTGTTAAGCCCCTTAAGAATCCCACATGTCACAATGAGATCACCTCTCATTCTTCTAAATTTCAATGAATAGAGTCCCAAACTGTTTAGCCTTTGCTGATAAGATAATCTCCATACTGCGGTCATCCTAGTGAACCTTTTCTAAACTGTATCCAATGAAATAATATCTTTCCTTAAATAAGGGGACCAAAACTGCTCATGATATTCCAGATGTGGTCTCAGCAGCACCATGTACAATTGCAACAAGACTTCCCTACTCCAACTCCCTTGAAATAAGAACCCACATTCCATTAGCTTTCCTGATTACCTGCTGCACTTATGTACAAGCTTTCTGCGTTTCGTGCACAAGTATACCCAAGTCCCTTGTAGTCTGTTGCAGTTTTTCTTCATTTAAATAATGCTCCGTTCTTTTGTTCTCCCTTCCAAAATGAACACTTTCTCATTTTCCCACATTATACCCTATTTGCCAACTTTTTGCCCACTTACTTAACCTATCAGTATCTCTTTGTAATCTGTTTGTATCCCTCTCACAACTTGCCTTTTCACTTATTTTTGTGACATCTGCAAATTTGGCTGCAGGACAATTGTTTCCTTCCTCCAAATCATTAATATAATGTGTAAACAGTTGTGGCCCCAGCACTGATCTCTGTGTAATGTCATGGGTAACAGACCTGAAGAAGATCCCCTTATCCCCAGTCTCTGTTTCTGGCTCATTAGCTAGTTCACTGTTCATGAGAGTGTGCTAGCTCCAACACCGTTTTATGACTTTAGTGAGACGCCTTGTCAGACGCCTTGTTAAGTCCAAATACAACACACATTCTGGTTTCCCCTCCATCCACTCTAGTTAAGAATTACTCGAAAAACTCTAAGTGCTCCGAGACATGATTTCCCTTTCATTAAGTCATGCTGACTCTGCCTGATTAGATAATGATTTTCCAAATGTTCCATTATTGACTGCCTGATAATTGATTCCAATATTTTTCCAATAATAGATGTTAGGCTCATCAGCCTATAGTTAACCACTTTTTGTACACCCCCGCCTTTTTTTTGAGTGGGTCTATCACATTGGCAATTTTCCAAAAATCCTCTGATACTTAGAATCCAAGGATTTTTGGAAAATTACAACCAATGAATGCCTCCACTATCTCTGTAGCCTGATCTTTTAGGATTCAATTATGCAAGCCCTGAGGGTCAAGGGACTTATCTCCTTTCGCCCCATTAGTTTGTCTATTACTACTTACTTAGTGATGGTGATGGTACTTAATTCCTCCCCCATATTCTTTAGGATCAATGAGATGTTTGAAGTATCATCCACCGTAAAAACTGATGCTCCTCCGCCATTTCCTTTTTTCCTATAATTGCCTCCCCTGATCCTTTTCTAAGAGGCCTATCTTCACTTTGACCTCTCTCTTCCTTTTCATATGTTTAAAGAAGCCCCTGTTGTCAGTTTTTATATTCCTCAATAGTTTACTCTGGTAGCTTATTTTTTTCTTTCTCTCTTTTCTTTTTAGTTGTCCTTTGCTGGATTCTGAATTTATCCCAGTCTTCAAAGCTATTACTAACTTTTGCCTCTTTTATATGCTTTTGCTTTCAACTTAATACTGTCCTTAACTTCTTTCCGTTTGTCTAGGTAAACTGTAGCTCATGTAGACATAAGTTTGTTTCATTTCTTCATCTACTCTGCTATGATGCAGGATTAGTTCTCCATTGAAATCCTCTTCTTTTGCGCTGATCTGTTGACTCTGCAGCCGTCACAAGGAGGAGCTTTGGCATCATTCATTCAAATACTGGAACTTGACACACCCAGTTTGTTTATTGGCAATAGATATCAGATGTAGCAGGCAAATTGGGTCTGCAGTGAGAAGTCTCCTGTAAATAGTCTACTCTGTTCTAGTGAATCATTTGTGCCATTGCAGTGAGCTGTTAGGCTTCATTTTGCAAAATGTTAAGAATGTGAACGTGTTGCAGGTAGAAAAGACCTTGGCTTCCTTGGCTGCAGCACAGAACTTCATTGACTCTTTGCATCTGTACAGACAACATATGAGTCAACTGATTGGATGGGTGGCTGACACACAGCACCAGTGGACCAGCTACTCTGTGCAGCACTTGCAGTTTGAAACTATTATAACTCAATCAGGTAAGAAATATAAATTGCTCAGTCAGATTTTACATCACTGATATATTGTGGCTACGTATCTTTTTTACATGTGCTGCAAGTGAAGTTTTCTGTGTACTTGAGAAGGCATAGTATATTTCAGATTGTCAAGCTGTGTCCTTAAATAAAACACTGTACAGTGGACAAAAGTATGAGCTGGGAGTTGGAGTAGGGCACTTGATTGTGCACTCCTGCTCTGCCATTTAATAAGATCATGGCTGATCTTCTGTCTCTGTCTCAAGACCACCTCCTGACACAATCTCCATGTCACTTGAAATGTCCATTTATCTGGAAATCTACCAGACTTGAATATGCTAAATAACTGAGCTGCCAGATTTCTGGGATAGAGAATTAGAAATATTCGCAATCCTTTGGCTGAATAAAGTTCTCCTAATTTCACTCCTAAATGACCAACCCTTTATTCTGTGATGTCTAATTCTACACTGTCCAGTTAGGGGTAATATCCTTCCAGCATCTGGCCTGTCAAATCATCTTAAGAATTGTATATGCTTCAATCAGATTACCTAAATTCTTCTGCTTTATGCTTTTTTTTAAAAAATTGAACCTATTTTTCTAATCAACCTGTTCAGACATGTGACTACACACTTCTGAAATGGGTGGGATTTGAACCTGGGCCTTTCGGTCTCAGGGTAGGCCTATATTGTACAGAATTTAGGAGAACTATTTAGTTCTCCTAAATTCCGTAAAATATAGGCCAAATCTATTCCACCTTCCCTCAGAAGATATTTTTCTCGTTCCAAGAATTAGTATACTGATCAGAGTCCTACATAAGTAAAATAAGAACTTTGCCATTATCTGCACCTTAATTATTTGCCTTCCCAAACTATTTGTCAAACCTGTTGTGGGGAGTGGGATTTAGATGGAAAAAACTCAATGTTATGGTCTTTTAACTCCAATCTTTTTCTGCCTGATATAAATTAACATCACATTTATGATAACCCCTTTAAGGCCAATGGAGAATCACTAATTAATCTCTCTGTGGAGTTCATTGAGTATGGATTCCCCTAGGAACAGGCAATGGCCTGCCTAGCTGGAATTCAACTGAGCCCTTATAGAAAGCAGACTGGCCCTCTTGTGGCACAGAGGTAGAGTCCCTACCCTGAGACCGAAAGGCCCAGGTTCAAATCCCACCCATTTCAGAAATGTATAGTCACATGTCTGAACATGTAGATTAGAAAAATAGGTTTAATTTTTTAAAAAAGCATAAAGCAGACCCAAGGATGGGTCTGCCGAACTGTCTGACCTGGGCTTGGACTAGCCTATATATGCCACGAGTAAAGGATGTTCCTTTCCAGTCGAGCTTCACCAATTATTACAACATCCAAGAAAGACTGTTTGTTTGGTTTTTAGATAACACAGCGTGGAGCTGGAGGAGCACAGCAGGCCAAGCAGCATCAGAGGAGCAGGAAAGTTGATGTTTCGGGTCGACCAGATCATCAACTTTCAGACAACCCGAAATATCAACTTTCCTGCTCCTCTGTTGCTGCCTGGCCTGCTGTGTTCCTCCAGTTCCACATTGTGTTATCTCTCTGACTCCAGCATCGGCAGTTCTTACTACCTCTGTTTGGTTTTTAGTTGCCTTTAGCATCTCTGCCCCTGCCTGAATTACTATATTGCCAGATCAATAAATCCAAATTTTGCATTCACCTGAATACTTTCCTGTTTCCAGTATCCACCAGCAATGCTTCTTTCATATGGTTTGTAATGCGATCTCCATTTTATTAATTTCATTTTCCAGAATTCAAAGCAGTAACTTTGAAACAAATCCAGTATCTTGACATTCAGTTTAACTTTATTTTTCAGCTCTTTTGATGAGTCAAAAGTTACAACTGCTTCATGCCTTTTCAATTTAATCCTAATTGAACAATTGGGTTCATTTTAATTTAATGTGTGCTTGAATTGAAAAGTCCGTTCCATAAGAACAAATGAGCTTAATTGCACATAGAAAAAAAAATCAATGACCTCATTTCCACTGCCTTCTGAGGCAGACTGCTCCAACGCTGCATGGTCCTGTGAGAGAATTTTGCCTCCTCTCTGTGAAAGGGCGACCTCTGCATTTTTTACTGACCCCGCCATGTGTCTTCTGGACTTGACCACAAGAGGATGAACTCTTTTTCCATATCCACCTTGTCCAGATCATTCAGGATCTTAATCTCTTGAATCACACCACTTGCTGTTTTGAACTCCAGCAGAAACAAGCCCGATTTGTCCTACCTGTTGTCATTAGACAGCCTGCTTGTTCCAGGCATCAATTCAGTAAACTTCCTCTGAATTGCTTCGCGTGCATTTATAAATCCTGCTTTAAATAAGGAGACCAAAACTTTAGCAAATATTTGAGATATGGTCTCACCAGTGCCATAGAATCATATAGCATGGAAACAGACTCTTCGGTCCAACTAGTCCACGCCAACCATGCTCCCAAATTAAACTAGTCCCACCTGCTTGCAATTGGTCCATATCCCTCCAAACCTTTCTTATTCAGGTACGTATCCAAATGTCTTTTAAACATTGTAACTGTGTATCCACCACTTGCTCTGGCAGTTCATTCCATACACGAGCCACTGTGTGTGTTTTGGGGGGGGAACGGTTGCCCCTCATGTCCTTTTTTTTTGATCTTTCTCCTCTCATCGTAAAAATGTGTCCCCAATTTTTCATCTCACCCACCCTAAGGAAAAGATCCTTGTCATTCACCTTATTTATGCCCCTCATGATTTTATAAACCTCAATAAGGTCACCCCTCCACCTCCTATGCTCCAGTGAAAAAAGTTTATAACTCAAACCCTCCATTCCCAGCAACATCCTGGTAATTCTTTTCTCAACCCTCTCCAATTTAATCATGTCCTTCGAATAGCAGGGTCACCAGAACTGGGCACAGTACTCCAGAAGAGGCCTCACCAAAATCCTGTTTGATGTTATGTCGTTTCCCACAGTGGAATGTAAATGATTTTCTGAAGTGACTGTTCACTTACAAAGAGATGCTGTTGTTCCCTTGGGGTGTTTGATTCTCCACTGTGCCAGTGTAATGTGTTTTCTTGTACTCCCTTTTGTGACCTGGCCAACCATGGTCGTAGCCTTTGGGCAGTGCAGTTAAGACCTCCAGTGTTCAGGGATGCAACACTTGGTCCATCAGCTCAATGGCAGGATATCAGGCCTGGGACAGTCACACAGCCAACCCTGCGCTGGCAAATCATGGAAGTCATGCTTAGGGTGTCCAAGAGCCATAGATCCTCCCCATTCCTGGGGTCTCCATACTGAGGCTAGTGATTCTCAGTATGTGAGGCTATAAGTCTCCTCCTGAGAGGTGACTCTCAATATTACTTATGAGGCTAATAGGGAGGTATCCACCTCATGACGCTGGAAGTTCACCCAAAGAGGAAGTGCAGCCATTGCAATATAGTGTCAGACTATAGGGAGAGAGAGAGGGCAGATGGGACTAATACCATCAGGCAGGATGTGATAGACCCGAGGAACTTTCTTCAGTTTGAGAGCTCTTTGTCTAGTCTTCTCTTTCACTAAGGATTGGCCTAGAATATTGCAGCCCTCTGGCTTTTGTGGGGGTACCCACTGCCTTACAGCGATAACTGAAGCATAATGTCCTTCCTTTTATGTTAAATTCCTCTCGTATTGAAGGATAGCATTGCATTAGCCACCCTAATTACTTGTTGTATGTGTACACTACCTTTTTGTGACATGCTGAAAACACAGTTATCTAGAGGATCCCCTTTATCCAACTGCACTTATTACTCCTTCAAAGAACTTCAATAAATTGGATAAACATGATTTCCCTTACAAAACTCCATGTCAACTCTTTCCAATTACCCTAAGTTTTTCTAAATGCCCAGCTTTCGCCTCTTCAATAATCAATTCTAACTCCATGGCCAGCTAAATGGCCTAGGGATTCCTGATAAATGCATCTCTCTGCTTGAATAGAGGGTGTTATTTGCTCATTCTCAGTCTTTTGGAACCTTTCCAAAATCTTGGAAATTTTGGAAAGTTAACAAGAAAGCATCTTAAAAGCTTCTCTTTTAAGACCCTTGGATGAGGTCCATCAGGACCCAGTACTTGTCAGCCTGCAGATCCTTCGGTTTGTTCAGTACCATTTCCCTGGTGATTGTAATTTTATCAAGCTCCTCTCTCACTTCCATGTCCCAATTTACAGCTATTACTGAAATGTTTTACGTAGGCTGTATTATAAAGACAGAAACTAAATACTTGTTCATTTCATTTTCCATTCCCTTTTTATCTGTGAACTCTCCATTCCCATTCTCATTCTCCAAGCAGCACTAACTTTAACTCTTCTCTTTCTCACATACCTATTCTACCCATTTTCTCATGTCTGTCTAGTTTCCTGTCATTCATAATTCCTTTCCCCTGATGATTTTTCTTTCATTTTCTTTCATCTTTTCTGTTATGTCCAATCATCTGACCTTGCACTCACCTTTGCACAACTACAAGCTTTTTCCTCAAGTTTGATGTTTTCTTGTCTTTTCTCTCCTTAACCATGGATAGTGAGTTGTTCCTTTATAATTTTTCTTTATGGTAGGAATACACTTGTTGTGACTACCATGAAATATATGCTGAAATATCTGCTGTTGCTTCTGTATTATTCAGTGCTGCAGTCCAGTATCCCAGTTTACTTCAGCGAGCTCAGCTTTTATGTCCACATTGTTGTCCTTTGTCAAGTTTAAAATGCTAGTCTTAGACTCACTGTTCTCCCTCTCAACTGGATACAAAATCTAGGCAAATTTTGGTTGCTGCTTCCTAGGGCTGTCTTTACTCTGAGGGAATTACTTAATCCTGTCACATTACACAAAACCACAACTTGATCTCCTGAACCAAAGTAATCTGTCACTGTTGGACCAATGTTACCCTTAAATTAACAGTGTTAGTCCTCCAGCTTTACCTCACTACCTTTTCTTCTTGAATGTCATTTCTCCCAATATTCGCAACCCAGTCCTTGACATCATGCAGCTTTACCTTCATAATTGTTATCAGGTCATATTGTTCACTATGTACAATCAATTTGTGTACTTTGTTACAAATGCTACGCTCACTCAGAAAGCTTCTCATTTTGTCTTTTTGTTAATTTTGTAACATCTACTCATGACTGTTAGTGCATTCTTAGGTTTATTGTCTCTGTCACATCCTGCTTATTCTGTCACCTTAATTTCCAATATGACTAATTTGCTCTCCTGCCATGACTCTACCCGTGGTTTTCTCCATCTAACTAAGCTTGATTCCTTATCCCATTACTTGTCTAGTTATGTAATTTGTTTTGTTAGAACATTAGTCCCAGCAAAGTTCAAGTAGAAGCAATCCCCAACAGTGCAGTCCCTACTTTGCTTCACAAACTGGAATCTACTTCTCTCATACCTGTGTTTGAGTCACCTGTTTATTGCATTAGTCTTATGTGACCTCTGTCCATTGACATTTGATTCAGAGATTATTACCCTTGAGGTACTGCTCTTCACTTCGTACTTATCTAGTTATACTCTAAATAGAATCTCTTTCCTTGTAATACCTAGGTCATTGGTACATATGTGCTACTCACTGACTAGATCTTTTCCCACCCACTGAAAATTCCTGTCCTTCCCTGAGCAGATGTGTCGACCATGGCACCAAGTAGGCAATACAGGCAATCATGGTCTTAACGGCTCAAAGCAGTAACTTTCCCATACTCCTGTTCATTCCTTTTTACTTCCTCCACTTGAAGGTGAATCAAGGCCCTGGTTGGGACAAGCGTCTTCTGCACAGAGACAACAAGGTGCAGGGCTGGATGAACACAGCAGGCCAAGCAGCA
>NC_063352.1:16610146-16641858 GCF_021869965.1 Rhincodon typus | reverse complement strand
CATTCCCCATGCAGATGGCCTTAAGGCCCTCCGCTTCTTCCTGTCCCACAGGCCCGACCAGTCCCCCTCCACTGATACCCTCATCCGCTTAGCCAAACTCGTCCTCACACTCAACAACTTCTCTTTCAATTCCTCCCACTTCCTACAGACAAAGGGGCTAGCCATGGGTACCCGCATGGGCCCAAGCTACGCCTGCCTCTTTGTAGGTTACGTGGAACAATCCCTCTTCCGTACCTACACCGGCCCTAAACCCCACCTCTTCCTCCGTTACATCGATGACTGTATCGGCGCCGCCTCGTGCTCCCACGAGGAGCTCGAACAGTTCATCCACTTCACTAACACCTTCCACCCCAACCTTACGTTTACCTGGACCATCTCTAACACCTCTCTCCCCTTCCTGGACCTCTCTGTCTCCATATCGGGCAACCACCTCGAAACCGATATTCATTTCAAGCCCACCGACTCCCACAGCTACCTAGAATACTCCTCCTCCCACCCACCTTCCTGCAAAAATGCTATCCCCTATTCCCAATTCCTTCGCCTCCACTGCATCTGCTCCCAGGATGAGGCATTCCACTCCCGTACATCTCAGTTGTCCTCGTTTTTCAAGGACCATAACTTCCCCTCCTCGGTGGTCGAGAACGCCCTCAACCGTGTCTCCCACATCTCCCGCACCTCATCCCTCACACCCCGTCCACGCAATAAAAACCAAAAAAGAATCCCCCTCGTCCTCACGTACCACCCCACCAACCTCCGGATCCAACGCATCATCCTCCGACACTTCCGCCATCTGCAATCCGACCCCACCACCAAAGACATCTTTCCCTCCCCACCTTTATCTGCTTTCCGGAGGGACAACTCTCTCCGTGACTCCCTTGTCCGCTCCACACTCCCCTCCAGCTCCACCACACCCGGCACTTTTCCCTGCAACCGCAGGAAGTGCTACACCTGCCCCCATACCTCCTCCCTCACCCCCATCCCAGGCCCCAAGAAGACTTTCCACATCAAGCAGATGTTCACCTGCACATCTGCCAATGTGGTATACTGCATCCGCTGTACCCGGTGTGGCTTTCTCTACATCGGGGAAACCAAGCGGAGGCTCGGGGACCACTTTGCAGAACACCTATGCTCGGTTCGCAATAAACAACTGCACCTCCCAGTCGCGAACCATTTCAACTCCCCCTCCCATTCCTCAGACGACATGTCCATCCTGGGCCTCCTGCAGTGCCACAACGATGCCACCCGAAGGTTGCAAGAACAGCAACTCATATTCCGCTTGGGAAGCCTGCAGCCCAATGGTATCAATGTGGATTTCACAAGTTTCAAAATCTCCCCTCCCCCTACCGCATCCCAAAACCAGTCCAGCTCATCCCTGCCTCCCTAACCTGTTCTTCCTCCCACCTATCCCCTCCTCCCACCTCAAGCCGCACCTCCATCTCCTACCGACCAACCTCATCCTGCCCCCTTGACCTGTCCGTCCTCCCTGGACTGACCTATCCCCTTCCTAACTCCCTACCTACACTCACCTTTACTGGCTCCATCCCCGCCTCTTCGACCTGTTTGTTTCCTCTCCACCTATCCTCTCCTCTATCCCTCTTCTATCCGCCTCCCACTCTCTCCCTATTTATTTCGGAACCCCCTTCCCCTCCCCCTTTTCTGATAAAGGGTCTCGGCCCAAAACGTCAGCCTCTCTGCTCCTATGATGCTGCTGGCCTGCTGTGTTCATCCAGCCCTGCAGCCTGTTATGTCACTCTTGTTTTTAATCTGATTTTCAAAATTAGTTTGCACTGGCTCCTAGCAGCTAAAGTGGTGCCCTCCACAATGATTAGGAAAGGAAATGCAACAATACACCGTCTTTAAGCCCACCTCCTTCCCCCTTCCCCGTTCCAAATTCATCTAATTCCCATACTTATCAACTTCTTTAGACTTCCACTCTGTGTCAGCTGCACTTGTAGCTGGTTGCACTCTATCAACCCTAGATACTCCTGGTGACTTCAGTGAGTCAGCTCTGCTCTCCTGTTGTTGGAGAAACTAGTTTTAGCTAGATCTGTAATGAACTAACTACACTAAACTGCTGTAAGTCTGATAGAGAGTTTAGTTAAATTTAAAATCTAAAACACAAAATCTCATTTAAATGCTGAATGCTAAAAACAGCTAACACTGCACTGAACTGTAATTAGGCATTTAAAATGGGAAATCATTGTTCTCGCAGACTAAAAGTATAGATTAGAGAAATATGTTTTTAATCAATAATATGACTGGAATTATTATTGCAGTGCAGTGAAATACGTTATGGAGCAATTTCTATGGTAAAAATATTGCTAAGAAACATGCATTACTGTCCCAGTATTGAGTAAAATGTTGCAGGTTTTCTTCAGAATACTTCAACCAGTAGCTACCAAATCTCCTGTGTGGAGAAAGAAATAGAACACAGCTAAGTATCCCAAGTAGATTCTAACCACTAGAGAAACACACTTTGGAATTATGATATTTGCACAGATTACTTGGGAGAAAGTGTTGTTTAATATTCATCTTATTCATGAACAAACATAGTTTTTGTTAAAATAGTCAAACTAGTCGCTCTTTATTTGCTAATTTAGTTTAGAGACACTGCTGCGAGCATGAAATGATTTTCTATTCTTTTACATCTTGGACCAGTATCTATTTGTCCCATGGAAAGTATGTGATAGAATTGATGCAGCACAACGATCCTTGTTGCAGTAACATCCAGAAGAAAATCTTAACTCCTGCATTCCAGAAGCCATATATAAAACAGTCCTTACCAAAGTCGGCACCCAAGATAACAATTGTCCCAATTGCAGTAACCTGGTTACTGAATTTGACATAATCTTGTGCTGTGGTTCCAAATTCTGCTCTCAGTGATTAAGATATGAAGGTGCCCATCACCACTTTACTGATCACATTAATCATCTTTCTCCACACAAGTGGTGCCTATGTGTATTTACTGAAGATATTTTGTTCTACACTACACATGCAGTTGGTTTTCCTCTAGAATGAACTGCCAGAGATAGTTGTGGATGCAGGTACAGTTACAATGTTTAAAAGACAATTGGATAAGTTCATGAATAGGAAGGCTTTGGAGGGATATGAGCCAAATGCAGGCAGGTGGGACTAGTTTAGTTTGGGAACATGGTCAGTGTGGACTGGTTAAACTTAAGGGTCTGTTTCCGTGCTCTGTGACTTTATGTTCCTGCTTGAAAATTTGTTAACTCTCAGATGTGTGCTTTGGGATCTTTTTGTACAGTTTGAGCAGCCGCCTTTTGGAAGAGCTGCATCTATCAACTTCGATTTCACTTGGCACCTTCACAGCTGTCATAGAAGGTTTTCGTTGCATCAGTCTTGGCCAACTTTGAGCACTGGGTTTCCAGATCTTATCCAGCATACTAGTCAGTCCCTTTTGTCGACTTCTAAGGCAGAGCATTATGAACGGCTGCCACTTAGTTTTAATGGATTGGATTTTGCGGTCAGCAGTGAAGGATTAGTGCGCGCTATTCCCTCACTGACAGCTGCCCGCAAATGTTTTGCAAGCTTTAGAGTACAGACTTAGTTTAATCCAGTGTCTGATCCAATATGATGCTGTCCACAGGACATCTGATAGCATCTGTGAGCAAGGCACAAAACAGCAAGGCTCTTCAGATTTAAGTTTCCTCTTTGAGATGTGAAGAATCTCAACCTAGACACATAAAGCAAGAATAAGAAATCAGATTCTAATCGTGGACAGAAAGCAAAATAAACATTGGAAGAATAGGTGTTTGAGAAAGATTGATAAAAATATGGGCAGGAACAGTGGGAAAAATTTGAATCTTAAAAATTTCCAACGCTAGCTAACTTGGAAAGAAATCAGACTGCACTTCTTCTAAAATGAAGTTTTCTGAGTCAGAGAGGTCGTTTACAGTATGTAAAATGTCATCAAAATTTTATTTACTTGTGAATGTACCAGCTCAAATCTCTTCCGACGTGCTTATTGGGCATGTTCCTCAACTTCATATGTTGCATATGTTTCAGTGTTGAGCTTGTGAAAGAGGTTTGTTACAGGGTAACTTGGAGAACTCCTCCCAGATTTCTGCATATAATTGCACGTATGTGTATTCCTGAAGTTGCAAACCAATTTACTCCACTGATGAGACTAAATGTCGTTAAAGCAAAATGAGGGCCAAAGTGCTGGTGACGTGACCAGTAATTGAATAACTTCATGATTTGTGGCCTGCTTGGAAATGCAGTCAAAATGATTTTACAGTTTACTGCAGATATTTCTTACAATTAAAGCTTCCTATACAATGTGTAAATAAAGTAATAAGTAAACTCTATCTTCTAAAGTCTAAAATTAGAGCAGATGTTTGTGCATCACCTGAAAGGAAAAGGACATTTGGAGTTCTATATCCTTGATGAAACCGATCTCTTCTCATATTTGGAATATTTTACCAATGTGATGAGAATAGCAAGTTTCTTTCTTTCTCTTCATACAAACTGTAAACGTCTGATAAATATTTGAGTTTCATGCCGGTCTCTTGTTTCTTTGTGGTATTTTCTGCCTAGTCTGTTTCTCAGCTTCCATAAGTGGCAATATTCTTCTCTCAACTCTCCCACCATGTCCTTCACCTCTCTCTCTAGATTGCATCCTCATACTATTTTGACCATACGCCATCTTTCTCAACTTTCTGGCTACCCCACACTCTGAACCTTGGTATGATTTTGTATTTTATTAACCTAGAATACAAGTCCTTTTAGTTTTATAAAAAAAATGAAAGAACTGTGGATGCTGTAAATTGGAGACAAAAATAGAAATTGCTGGAAAAGGTTTTGCCAAAGTTTTGTAGCTCGGGTTGTGGGTGAGGTTGTTGACTTGCTTGCCAATCTGGCTTGTTTTCGTTGAGACATTTCATCACCATGCTAGGTAACATCTTCAGTGAGAATCAACGCATAATGCAATCAACAAACATCTAGAATTGGACCCCATATACAAACCCATTCAGAACAAATCCAGAAATGACACTACTCACCATAACGGACCGGACAGTATATATTCCAAGCGGAGTAGAACAATATCGCTTTATCAGAGGCCTCACTGATGATGTTACTTAGCATAATGACAAAACGTTGGAACGAAAACAAGCCAGCTTGGCAAGCAAGTCAGCAACCTCATTGCTGGAAAAGCTGAGCAGGTCTGGCAGCATCTGTGGAGAGAAATCAGACTTCACGTTTCAGGTTGAGTGACCCTTCCTCAGAACTGATCGTAGCTAGAAAAATGTCAGTTTATATGCAGAAGTTAGGATGGGAGGAAAGTGTAAGGATAAACGATGAGTGGAGGTAGGTTCAGAGCTTCCAAAATGTCCACCTTCTTCTTCAACAGAATACTCCCCAGCACCACTGTTGACAGGGCCCTTAGTCGGGTCCGACCCATCTCCCACGCTTCAGCCATCACCCCCTCTCTTCCCTCCTGCAACAACTCCTGCAAGGGTCCCCCTTGTCCTCACCATCCACCCCACGAGTTTCCAAATCCAGAAGATCATTAGTCGCCATTTCCGCCACCTCCAGCGAAATGTCACCACCAGACACACTTTCCCCTCCCCTCCCCTGTCAGCCTTCCACAGGGGCCATTCCCTCCGGGACACCCTGGTCCACTCTTCTTTTCCTCCCAACATCCCCTGACATCCTCACGGCACCTTCTGTTGTAATTGCAGAAGGTGTAACACCTGTCTATTTACTTCCTGTCTTCTCAGTATCCAAGGGCACAAACATACCTTCCAGGTGAAGCAGCACTTTATTTGTACATCGTATAATCTAGTCTACTGCATTTGCTGCTCACAATCCTCTACATTGGGCAAACGAAGCATTGACTAGGTGACCGCTTTGCAAAACACTTGTGTTCTGTTTGCAAAAAAGATCTTGAGCTTCCAGTTGCCTGTCACTTTAACACACCACCCTGTTCCCTGGCCACCATCTCTGTCTCAGGCTTGCTGCAGTGCTCCAGCGAAGCTCAGCGCAAACTGCAAGAACAGCACCTCATTTTCTGCCTGAGCACCCTGCAGCCTTCTGGACTCGATCTCAAATTCAATAACGTTAGGGCTGAGCTCTCCTATGTCTTCACCCCAACACCTACAACCTGGCCTTGGTATCACATAGTCTGCTATTACATACCATCCATTGTTAACTAGTAACAGTCCCCATTAACACTTATTCACCTTGCTAGCCAGATTGTTATACACTCCTTTGACTGTCAAACTGCTCTTCTTCCTCTTTGGGCTCTATCCCCACCTACTATTTACTCCTTAACCCTCCCTGCAATCTATCTACTGCATATAAACTGACATTTTCCTAGCTACCATAGATCTGAGGTCACTCAACCCGGAACATTAACTCTGATGATTTCTCTCCACAGATGCTGCCAGACCCGCTGAGCTTTTCCAGCAATTTTTATTTTTGTCTCCTTTCAACTTTCTTCTGTTTAGGCCTTTCCATGATTATAGAAACTCTGTCTCCAATTTAGCTAATTCAGGGTGGCAAGTCCAACAAGCTTTTGCCATCTAGTAAGGTTGTGACGTGATTTCTAATAACATTGTGTATGCCTACTGCTCGTTGAAAAATACAAGCACAAGTCTCTTGTTCTGTGTGCAGCTGTCAAAGGGATATTTATGTGGAGGTTTGAGCCCATACCTATGTGTTTGAAATTATTATTTTCTGCTGTCTAAAAGCAAAAGGCATTTGTTAATTTCCAGTAGAAACTATTGATGAGCGATTTGTGAAGATTCTTAAAAATGAGGATCAAATTTTGGAGGATCAAATTTAGGTGTGAATTATACTGTTAATGTTCCTAAGGGTTCTAGCAATAACATACAGATGTATCTGGGTGTGCAGGTCCACAGTTCCCCAAAAGTGGCAACACAGGTGGCCAAAGCGATTAAGAAGGTGTATGGCATGCTTACTTTCCTTGGCCAGGGCATGGAGTACAAGAGTTGGCAAAACATGTTGTAGCTATATAAAACCCTTGTTAGGCTGTGTTTAGAGTATTGAGTGCAGTTTTGGTCGCCATATTACCAGAAGGACGTGGAAGCTTTGGAGAGAGTGCAGAGAAGGTTCATCAGGATGTTGCTCGATCTCGAGGACATTGGCTATGAGGAAAGGTTAAAAAGACTAGGATTGTTTTCACTGTGAGACGGTGGCTGAGAGGAGAGCTGATGGAGGTCTACAGAATGATAAGAGACGTAGATAGGATGGATAATCGGAGGCTTTTTCTCAGGATTGAAGTTTCAATTACAAGGGGACACAGGTTCAAGGTGAGAGGACAAAAGTTAAGGGAGATGTGTGAGGTAAGTTTTTCACGCAGAGTGTGGTAGAAGCCTGGAATGCACTGCCAGAGATGGTGGTGGAAGCAGGCACATTGGTGACTTTTAAGAGGCATCTGGACGGTTACATGAATGGGGAGGAGATAGAGGGATATGGATCGAATAAGGGCAGAAGTTTTTTTTTTAGTTTAGTCAGGGCATGATGACCAGCATAGGCTTGGAGGACCAAAGGGCCTGTTCTTGTGCCGTACTTCTCTTTTGCTCTTTTGTTCTTAGTTGAACAGTGCATATTGACGGCTGTCCCTGTAGCTCTCAGCACCTATGTTCTGAAATTAGTACATTCAAAAACTTGCATTAGAGTACTTGATTAGTTGTGATGCAAAATAATAGACAGCAGTAATGCTTGACCTTAGAAGGTGACAATGTGCAATTGACGAGCATTTAATATTTTAAAGTTGAATTTGCTGCCAGAAAAGCTCCACTGCCATCAAAAAATGTTCAAAGATGTGTTATAATTTGAGATTCATTTAAAATACTCCTCTTGTCAAGCAGCCAGATCACGTTGATAATGTTGCACTTGTTTCATTGCAGAATTAAATCTGATGACCTAGTTTTGTAATAATACCGTATGTAAAGCATGTTCGAGACAAGTTCTGTGCACGATCTATGCATTGCCACAGGGCTGGAGCTGAGTAGGGGTTTAAATGAAACTGCTTACCTTTTAGACAAATTCATATTCATTTTCTTTGGAGGCGTTTTTAACCTGCTAAGCTGCAGGTGGAAGTTTTTATTTCAAAATAACAAAATTGCCAATTGGCACTGTTTATATTGTGTTTATATTATAGTTTGGTCAGAACAATCCAGAATTCACAGTCATTGTGTGAGGTGAGAAACTGATAGGATCTTTGAGAATTGACAGCTTTATCACAGATGTGAGTTTACTCTGTTGAGCTTAGCAGTGCTCCTAAATGGAACCAGATACTTTGAAAGCCACTCAGAATGCAATCTGTGATTATTTGTTACACAGAAGGTACTTACCACAGTTGAGCAAATAATGAATTAAGTAAAATGGGCGTTCTTTTTGTAATGGTTTCCATAACGCAAGTTCTCAATTAGCTGCAACATGTATAAAACTAACTGGATAAAATCTGAATAAAATTGACTTCAGTTTTGTAGATGTTCATTTCAAAGTAGCCATTATGCACATAGTGATTATCTAACTTTTAAGTACACTCAAAGTACCTCTTGAAAATGCTGTTTCTGTGGAATCAATTCCTGAGATTGTTTGCATTGTTTTGTAGGTCCTGTGCTTGGGGAATCATTGCATGAAGTTTTTCCAGTTTTGAAAACTTGCCTTCAGCCCGGCAAAGATCCTGAGATGCGCTTAAAAGTCTTCACAGTGCTGTCAAAATTATTGCTTAATGCCAATGAAACTCTGAATTCTCAAGGGTAGGTGTATTACAGATGCATGTTTAAGTTCAAAATTCCAAATTTCTCCGAGTGAGAATTGTGTCAGTTTGCAACTTTGGATTTCCTTGTATTCTGGTTAAGGAAAAATTTATGTCTGGTTAGTCGTTATTAGATTCATCCCTTTACAATCATTTGATGTTGTTTGAAGGCATGTCTGCTTTATTGAGTAATCAATAAAGGAATGAAAATCTTAAGATGAGTAAATAGTATTCACACTTTGAGATTTTGAGTAACCTGAAAACCATTGTTCCTCTGAAGCCAGGCACAAATCCTTGCTCAGATGTGTATGCATCTCATGCGAGATTTCGATCATTTAGGGAATTCCACCAAGGCACTTTCTTGAAAGATGATGATATGTCATTAAAAAATGGTTGCATTTCTGGAAAAGAAACAACCTTCTAAACTAGGAATTGTCATCTCAAAGAGCAGTTTTACAAGCTCTCAATTCATGGTGTTTGACAGTGCGAAGTTAACTCGTGAAATGCAGGAGAGGTTTAGGGTTATGAGACACTATTCCACTTTGAATGGCTTGCTTCTTCATAGTTGATTTTTATGTATAATTGTTTCATCATGCATGCCAGCTTTGGTTGACCTGAAGGACAGCAAGTTTCTGATGCATTATTTGCAATGACAATATAAAAAGCATTACTGGAGACCAACTATACCCTGGGACAGATTAGACTTGGTCACTGCAGGATGTTTTCAACTTTTCTGTGGAATTTTACAGACTTATGATTCAGATGACAGGTGCACAATTTCTCTGTCATGGCTAAGGGCCACACTGTCTCATTCTTTGTCTCAAATGAATGCTAATGGTGCTGGATATTTCTTGGCCGTGCAGACTGCCAGACTCCAAGTGTTCATCATATGATTTTTGAATGGCCCACCCACTTGTTCTGTTTTTGCTCTCATTTTGTTTTCTCTTTTTCTTGTTTTACATGATTGGCCTTGAATAAAAAGCATTTTTGTTTTTCTTCCTTGTGCAAATCCTATTGGAAAAATGTTTAAAGCCAAACAAATATTGTACTTTGATGTGGACATTTTACCTATCAACGGTTTCTCTGAACAATGCAAACACACAGACAAAACTGGAATTGGGTCATTGAATGTAGACCACCTTGTAGAATTGCATTAGTTAGTTAAGGTTGCATTATTAACCGGATTAAATTCGACATTTCCTTCTCTGGATAATCCAACATCAATCACACATGATGTATTTAATTATGTTCTAAGAAATTACTTTTAATTACATGCTATTTTGGTTGGAACTTGAATGAGTTGTAATTTTGTCAGCAGCTGAGGTCACTTCAACAATTATAATAAGGGAGTGCCATCTTCTGGACAGTGCTGACTATAACACAGGTGAAAATCATTTTTCTCTCGCTTGCCTTGTCAGCCAAAGCTGCTGAGGTTAACAGGCATGTTCCGACTGTACCATCCACTAATGGGAGATTCAAGTTTGGCATCCTAAGTGCATTTTTCTGATGCAAATGTGTACGTTATTGATGAGGTGTAGCAAAATGTAAATTAGCATGTCGCATGATATTGCTGACATCTTAATTTCTTCATATCTATAGTGTCTGCCTTGCTTCACTAAATATGCATGGTACAGAGGGGGAAAAAGTGGTAGAAATGAGCTAGGGAACAAGAGATAAGAAGTACCTCTGGTATCTTATGATACCCTGACAACCACCACTCCCCTAATCTCTCCAATCTGGTCAATAACCTTAAATGACAGGCCCTTCAGTCAGTTCATTTTATCTTTTACAATGATTAGCCTTGCTTTGTTTCATATTATCTCACAGGATACCTGTTATTTTAGCATTGCTATTTATTTTCAAGCATGATTTGCATATATTATACAGGTTTGTATGCTTTAAAGTCAGAATTTGTCATTTTTAACCTCTTGATAATATTGCCAATTATTGTTATGAATGCTCCTTAATAGAAGGAAATTCTTTCTGTGCAGCATTTAATAATCTGACTTTTATGTACACTTCTGTTTAAATTTGAAGTACTTTGTCATAAATTTTGGAAGTTTTCTATTGAACTTTGTTGCATCAACTGCAGCTGTGTCTTCTCTATTGCCTATGGCTAGAAGTGTGTTCTACTCCTTTAAGATGAACTTGCTTTATACTTAATCTGTACACCTTTCCATCAGAGGAGGCTTCGGCTGTTATCTGCCATTCAGGCAGAGTTGGGAAATACCCAAACAAGAGAATCATTCAGGGCAGCCAATAAATCCAGCACTTTGGACCACAATCCTCCAAGTAAACATCAAAGACTCAGTTTTCAATGGCACATTGAAATATAAAAAAATTGAGAACAGTGAAAGTTAAGGTAAATCAAGCTAAGTTAACAAGCACATTTTGAACTACCCAAACCTGATTTTCTGCACCATGCCTATCTTGTTGAAGGCAGCAGAGCAGCAGACGACTGCTAGCTCCTTAATGTTAAAGAAGCTCTTGTATAAGATATCCTGTAAGGTCGAGGTTTATACAGTTTTGTTTTACCTGAATGGTGGGGACCCTCCACGGAAACAACATATCTTGAGACCCTCCACACAACCCATTTTCCTGAAGAAAATGTCAACTGTTAGAAGAAGAACAATTCTACTACTGTACATAAAATTGCTCATTATTATGCAGCTGCAGAAGTTAGCTGTTGATAATTCAGGTGCAGAAATTTGATGTCAGTCAAAAATCACCTACTTTTGCCAGAAAGATCTGCTCTTTAAATCTTCAGCTCAGGAAATCCTCAGATCCGACAGAATTTAGATTTGGCACATATGTTCATGGGTCAATTTGCTTCTTACCTGTCAAATTTCTTGAATGTATTGTCACTTCCCAGGTCTGTTCCCATCTTTCCCAAACTCCATGTTTGAATCCCTGTAAGTGGGTTTCCTCACCGCCCCTGCTGCAGTACCAGACCTTATCAAAGTAACTATTGTCACCCTATGTGACAGTGTGAAACAAGTAAACTTTTCCATCCTTGTCCTTTTTGAGCTCTCTCTACAGCCTTCGACACAGTTGATAAAGCCAAATTCCATCAACTCCTCCCCATGTCTTCAAACTAGATGAAACTGCTCTCATTTGGTTCCATTCATATCTATCAAATTGTTCCTGCTCCTGCAACCTGACCTGTTATACCCCCATCCAATTTCTCATCTATATGCTGTCCCTTCGCAGCACCATCTGAAAGCAGAGTTAGTTTCCACATTCGCTGGCAACAAGCAGCATTATGATGTCACTGCCTTTCTTGACACCGTCATTGTTGTAAAATTCTCAGATTGGTTATCTTGAATCCAGTGCTGAATGAGCAAACATTTCCACCAGTGAAATATTGGAAGGACTGAAACCATTTTTTGTCCCTGTCCAAACTGTGTTCCCTAGCCCCAAAACTGTCCCTCTCCCAAATAGCAGTGAGAGATTCAACAAACCTGTTAACAATTTGTGTCTCAGTGACCTTGAAATGAACTACAGATCACATTCACACCATCATTATGACCACCCATTTCCACCATCTCAACTACCAAAACGTTCGTTCTGGTCTTTGTTGACACTAGAATTGACTGTTCCAATGGTTGGCATCCTACATTCTGTCCCCTACAAATTTGAAGCCATCCAGACCTCTGCTGCTCATGTCACAACTTGCACCAAGTCCGGTTGCAGTTACGTTTGCAGAGTGTGCATCATCTAGCAACAAATTAGTTGCTAGTTATGGATGTCAGAGTTATCAGCATGACAACAGCTCTCTGGCTCCTGGACAGAAGAAGAAGAGAGAGAAGAGTCAGATGGCAGAGAAGACTGGAAGGTATTTGTAATAGTAGTTAGTTGCTGTAAACTGTTGCCCCAAACTAGTAAGTGAAATATGTTACAATTAGTGTGCCATCCACCCTGTGTCTTCCTCAAAGAATCTAGAAATAAGGAGACCGGAGAACCGAAGTCTTGGGAAACTCAACAGATACAGCATCAAGTCTTGAAGACTGGTGCTATCGAACTATTTCTTCAGCATTTTTCCTCTACCCATAAGGCCCATATTTGTCTATCTTTATCTGCCTGTGTGTGTGTGTGCAGGGGATTAATTAGGGCATTAGAGTTTCAACTATAAAGCTATATGTTGATAATTCATGTTTTGTTTCTGTAGTTAGAACTGATTTATTTGTAATATAGAGTACTTCTTGTTAAACACAGAAACCTGGTGAGTGTTTTCCGTTAACCCGAGTCTTTCAAAGAGGTAAATTGGCGACTTCAAGTACTTAGACTGTATCTTTAATATTTTTAAATTGGACTCAAGTAACAGGGCATTTTACAAAATGGCTTATGTCAACCAACATTTGATGACTTTTGCCCATAATTAATCCTATAACTATAAAATCTGTCCATAGATCATCTACTGAGTGAGAGGAAAAACCTGCAATTCTTGCGAATAACAGTCAAAATGTAATCACCGTAGGCTAGCGTATTCTGGCCTGCAGATGCATAGTTCTGAGTGGACCTTTGGATGTGTCTATAAGTAACTTGCAAGACAGTAGGTTGCAGTTGAGGAGGGCTCTGAGTCAAGTACCTAACCTCCGCATGTTGTGCTATCTCAGAATTATTATAGTTGCACAGCTCTTCCCTGGGATTTTTCCCTGACTGCTTGATATTCTGCAGCTACAAAGCTGAAAAAGTACATTTTACAGTTAATGAAGAACTTATAATTTAATTGAGACTTCAGGCCAATTCACGTTCAGTAACCTCCTCTGAAAACTCTGCTCATTTTGACATCTGTGATAAATTGTACCACAATAGCTGAGGTAATCTACATTATTTTAATAAGTCAGTTTGTCCCATTTCCCAGTGCTAATAGATAATTTTTTTTTGAAAGAAACAGGTCCAGATCAACATCTTCAACAAAAATGAAGCTGTTCTTAGGCCGTATTCTACCTGTGGACTACTTGTTTTTTAAACTTTGCCCATTGGTTTTTGAGCTGTGTGTTACAGATTTTAAAAAGTGAGAACATGACCTCTGCTCACCTTCAGTCACAGAGATAATTAGGAAATGTGAAAGTAAAGCAATTATGCTTTGGTTTTTATTATTGGCTAGAAATTTTATTGTTTCACGTAGGTGTGCTGACGAGGCTACGACTTGTTGCCCATTTCCAATTGTCCTTGAACTAAATGGCTTCCTTGGCCATTTCAGGGGCCCATTGAGTTCCCACATTGCTGTGGATCTGGAGTTAGTTAGAGGCTAGACCGCACAAGGATGGCATATTTCCGTCTCTAAATGACATTAGTGAATCAGACAGCTTTTTTTTGGAGAATTGATGGTGGTTGAGATGGCCACCATCACTGCAGTTGTATGATTTTATCCCATGTCTTCAGACTACTCACCTGGATAACTAGTTCAGTGACATTACCACAATGCTACCATCTTCTGTTATCCTAATCACTGAAATTAAACATACCATATCCACTTTCAAATTGGCAAGCTCTTTCCCTTTGTCTAGATTCAGAAATAAACAGCAGGTACTCAGCAAGATATTAAATTATAATTGGTTCAAGAGGAATTACACTCAATAACAATGTACCTATATTCGGGAGAGGTCAGATACTAGGAGGGAAAGAGAAAGAGGAAAAATAAACCTTTGCTTTGAAATTCTAACGGCTACAAGGTTTGCTTTGGTGTTGACAATTATATTAAGTTTTTGGTATAAAGATAGAATATATAATTCCTGATAATTATGCAGTTAAAAAGGCAAACTCTTGACATAGCAGTTAATGGGTAATCTTGACAAGAACTTGTGAACTGTAAGTAATATTGTCCACAAGGCTATACACAGCAGTCATTCTAGTGATTATTCTCTACAGTCACCTTTTGTTAGTTGATTCCTTTGTGAACTTGAAGCATTTTATTAACACCACAACAGTAATCTTTGAGGAGTGGGTTACTCCCCTCCTGGCCTGCTGTTTTTGTTAATGCAAGCTGCTTGCAGCCTGTGGTGTGTTTTAGAAAAAAAATTACAAGGAAAACTGCAGAACCCACAATTGCAAGACATAATTTGATTAATATTCCATCTTTAACGGTCAGTTTATTTGGTGAGATTAATCTGTTTCTTATTGAGCAAAGCCAGTCAGTTCAGCAAAACAAAAACATTGTTCCTGTCTGACTAGACCTTGCCTGCAGAATTATTTGTTCGGAAATTCAGTGACTTCCCACCCACAACATTTTAAAATTAAAAAATTCCACATGTACAAGTTAATAATCCTGCCTGTTTTCCATTGCTAACTGCAGTGTCTTTTGTTTTGCTTCAGGCATTTCAGTAGCTACCTGGAGATACTTGTAAGAGATATTTTGGTGCCTAATCTGCTGTGGCATGCTGGGAGGACAGCAGCTGCAATCCGCACAACTGCTGTATCCTGTCTGTGGGCTCTGCTGCATAGCAAGATGATTACGTTGGAACAGGTATATCCCAGAAGGGTCAAAGATTCAAAGACAAGCTATCTCAAATCCACTCTATTGTTAACTAATCTTGTCAGGGAAAATGGTAGACAGGCCACCTATTAATTTCAGAATGTTCATGTTGCATTAATTTCAAATATGTTAACATTTTTGGAGCCTTAGTCAGGCTTCAGTGTCATGAAATCCAAGTAGAAGAGCAGATAATGATTCCAGTGGAACTTGTCTGTCAAATCTTCTTCCATATTCCTTCATTCTTTAATGACTGTCTGTCTCATTAAGTATCACCAGTGTGTGCTTGTTGTCATTTTTCTGTTGCTGTTTTTCTGTTTCTCTTTGCTTTCTTCCCTTTTGCTCCTCTGGAACAGCTCGTCATTCTTCAGTTTTTGTGTAGCACGTACTTTTTACTTGTTCCCTCCAGACACCTCTTACTAGCAATAACTTAGCAATTCAATATGTCAAAAAAAAACTTGTCCAAACATTTGACACTTGCATCTAAAATAGTGAATAAAAGAACCTCTCTATTTTTCCCCCTGTTAACTTTTGCATCTGAAGAACGATGAATATGCATATGAATAAAGGCAGGTTCTTAAGGCATTACTTGAAGTTTTAAAACATGTTCTCTTACATACCAGTGAAGGGAAGAGAATGTATCATTAGTTCTTTTGTGTGTGGCATTTATTTTCTCAGTCAAAATTGTGAATTCAGATGCTCTTTCCTCATGAGGAAGACATTTTGTAGCTTATTTCTGACTGAGATTCTGACTGTAGGACATTTTGGCAATGACCTTTCTGTTGTTACCTGTATGGCCCAATCTCCTTCTAGTTTCAATCCCTTCACATTGAAACCATGTGCGTACTCTGCCCCTATATCTTGAGGTTCACCTCTGCATATAACTAGGGGCTTTTTTTGCTGTTTCAGCAGCTAGTAATAAAACTGCATTACGTGTTCATTGTGTCTATTAAAATACTGGGGATTTGAAAGCCTTGGATATTGGCATTCAAAGAACATAATTTCAAGACACCAGAGTTTCGTTGACCCCAACCACTTGTAGAACCATTTATTGTGCCATGGCAAGCATTTTGGTCCATAAGGTCCCTCTAGCTATCTGTTGAGCATTACAGTCAGTTCCATTCCCTTGTTCTGTGCCCCTAGGCCTGCAAGTGTTGACACATGTTGCATTTCATGCAGAAACCGTGATATTGCAAACCCATAAGGGCAGATATGCCAGTACATTTGAATGCATTGCACCCTCTACAAGCTTAGGTGCATGGCAAATTCCTATTCTGGGTTATTCAAAGAGCACCCTGGCTTCATGTAAAACGTACATGAATTGTCACTCTCCTTCAAGAATGCAGTTCAGGTAAGGTCTCCATGAGGGGTTGAGATTAACTGCAAAAAGTTGCAAGTAAAGAAGTCATAATTTTCCTGTCTTTGCTTAGTCTTAAGGATCCCCAAAGATCTTCGTTTCACCAAGCAGCCAAGGGGTATGCCACAGTGCCAGAACTCATTTCCAGTGCTGCAACTAGTTTTCATTCCTGCATGTGGTCTCTGCCTACTGAAGGCAGGTTTAGATTCATCCCATCGGGAAAAGTCCTGGAATTTGTTGGATAATAGAAAATGAGAATTCCCAGGGCAAAGATCAGGCAAATAGGCTTTCTAAAGTTGAATGAAGTGATATGTGAGAAATCTGATTGTGAGGCATAAAATCTGTCTAAATTCCTAATCAAACATTTCAACCATAAATGCCCATCTAAAACAGCGTCTTCCTGCTGCCAGTGTCCTCTGCTTGAAGTTTAAGCAGCTGGAGCTTTCTGAGCTGCATGTAAATAATGATCTTTGAAAATGGATCAAACCATTTGGCATAAGAAGAAAATTCCCATTGCAAAGTTGCATTTTAAAGTGGGCCAGCATCAGACCCTAAAACCACTTCACAAGAAATTGGTCAAATTCCTGGCAAAAATTCAGGCTTCACTTTTGGAGAAATAACATTACCTGAAGCCATATGCTTACTGTTTCAACACCCGATGGAAATGTTGGCCGCATTCCCTTCACAGATGAATTTCTACTTCGCATATATCTTGGAAGAGATTTTGCTTTCTTTTAAGTATGCAAATACATAAGCTGAAGAAGGAGCTTCCAGTGTTTCTGCTAATTTGCTTTCATATCACTAAGTAATTTCCTCATCAGTCCTACACAGTCAAAAATAAAGCAGAAGAAAATCTTATAGCACAGATGGTATATGCCAACCTTAATAGTGGTTTGCAAGAGTACAGAGTAGCAATTAATTGTTCTTCAATTCATCAACTAGTTTAACAATGCAATTATCATGTTTAAAATAATAACTATAGCATTGCAGGCAAATGCAAATTAAAGCTTTGTTTCAATCTAATGTGTGTTAAGTGCTTCCCAGGTGGAACAAACCCTTGGCTAGTATGTTACGAAGTATTCAGGGATTGTGTGTAGTTAATACAGTACATGCCAGCTATGGATGAGAAGGGCGATTCAATCCATCTGCGTACATCCAGTTGAAAAATCCTGGATTTCCTCATTTCATGCTGCTCTTTCCTGAATTGATTACAAGCATTTAGCTTCTGCTATATATCCTAAAAAACCTTTCCTTTTGCAAATTGATCACATTGTGTGCCAGATATCTGAAATAACTCCAAAAGTTGACATTGGCAACTTTGAACCTATGTCAGTACCAATACTGAATTTAATCATTTACTGGCCATTCACTTCCTATTTGAGTCTGACTCTAAGATTAGATGTATTGTAATTGATGTATTTCGTTTTTACCTATTTCTGCAGAATATTCAGAATCACAAAATGATAGAGCATATCAGAACACCATTTGGCCCTTGTGCCTGTGCCATTAGTCCCACTTCTCTGCTATTTTTAATTGCATATTGCTTGTTTTTCCTTCTTGATCGTAACTTTCTAAAAGAATATTAGTTAAATATTAAGTTGGTCAAAGAATATTTACTAAATATTAAATTTTACTTCCCATTTTTCAGACAGTGTGTTGTATGTCATTACAAATTGCGGGATAATTTTGTTTTCCTCATTTCACATCTGGTTGTATTGCTCATGAATGTAAATCTGTTTCCACTGGACACTGACCCTCTGCCACTGTAAGCAGAGTTATTAAGATGAAACTGTCAAGACATGATATGATTTGGAACAAATTAATCAAATTGCCCTTTATGTATTTCTCTTGAAATATGAAAATTTCACCTTGATGTTAAAATCATTAGTGATTATCATATAATTTCTAACTCAATGTAGCAGTTCAATGTGCTTATGTACAACAGAGGAGCAGGGATCAGTGAGTCAGGATTTCAGAATCTGATTTTCCCCTAAAGGGCAATTAGAGCTGTGCGGAGTTGTGAGATTTAAATGAAAGAGCTGAGTCCTGTTTACAATTCCGTGTTACATATTTCTGATCAAGCAAGGTTGCAACAACGAACTTAGGATTGTATTTTGGGCTTTCAAATGTTAAAATTTTAGAACTAGACTGAAGTTTAATTGTGGTTTGCAAGAGCTTTGTAAATTTGTACGTAACTCTCCCATTTCACAATATTCAATTCATGTGGGCCGGCAGTATAATACCTTTAGTATCGTAACTTTGTTTCACTTGCAGTTTTGATGATTGTGTGAAAAGTCAGACATGTTTCTTGTAATTGTTTGTTAGGCTCTTGGAGTATATGAAGACTTGATGCCAAAAGTGATCGCTGCATTGGATGAAGATTCCAAAATGACTCGATTATTGGCCTGTCGGATTATCAGTGCTATTTTAAAAGTTTGTGGGAATCAGTTAGATCATGACAAGCTTAATAAATTGTATCCAGGTAATGTATGTACCAGGATTTTTTTTGGAATGCTCTGGTAGTATCACTATAAATTGTTTCTTCCTTACTTTTCATTAATGCTTGCATTTTCAGATATTTTGTTAATCCTTTTTGACAAGTTTGATGTTTGCAATCTCTTTGATCATGAGAATTACAAATGGCAAAAGAAAAGTTGATTGGAAATTTTGTAGATATGACTACTTCCTGAATCCTACTGAATTCAAAGAAACTTGTTTGGGCCTGAGGTTTAGTTGATCTTAGAATCATATTCCAGATTATTACTGCTGGAGGTCTTAGAAATATTCTGTTTGTTTGCTTTCTAATCATTCATGCAGATTCTGTGCGCCACTAATGAGCATTTTCTATCTTTTTAAACTAGAGCTTTTAAAACGTCTGGATGATGGTTTGGATGAAGTGCGTATAGCAGCTGCCAAAGCTTTAAGTGTTTGGTTCCAGTGCACTGGGAATTGTTATGATCAATTACTGTTCAAGAGCCACCTTGAGTTCCTGTATCGTGGACTTTTGGTTCATTTGGACGATCCAGAGAGTCATATCCAAAAACAGCTTCTCGGTAAGAGTGAATAGTACATTTCCTTGATTTTCTAATTTCCTTTTTATTTTAACTGAAGCATCTGTTGCTATTCAATCTATCAATTGTCATAGAATCATACAGCACAGAAACAAACCCTTTGATCCAACTAGTCACACTGACCATGTTCCCAAATTAAACTAGTCCCATTTGCCTGCGTTTGACCCATATCCCTCCAAACCTTTCTTATTCATGAAAATCCAAATGTCTTTCAAATGTTGTAACTGTACCTACATTCACCACTTCCTCTGGTAGTTCTTTCCACATGTGAACCAGTCTCTGTGTAAAAGAAGTTGCCTTCATGGCCTTCTTAAATCCTCCTCTCACCTTAAAAATATGCCCCCTAGTTTTGAATTCTGCCACCCTAGGAAGAGGATCCTTGCTATTCATCTATGTCCCTCACAATTTAATAAACCTCTATAAGGTCGCTCCTCAGCCTCCTACGCTCCAGTGAAAAAAGTCCCAGCCTATCCTTATAACTCAAACCCTACAGTCCCAGCAACATCCTGGTACATCTTTTCTGAACTCTTTCCAATTTAATGATATCCTTCCTCTAGCAGGGCAACCAGAACTGCATACAGTACTCCAGAAGAGGCCTCACTAATGTCCTGTACAACCTCAGCATAATATGCCAACTTGTACACTCAAAGGTCTGAGCAATGGAGGCCAGTGTGTTAAATGCCTTCTTAATCACACTGTCTACCTGTGACACAAACTCCAAACTTTAAAGAATTCTGTACCTGAGCCCCTAGGTCTCTGTTCTACAGCACTACCCAGGGCCCTACCTTTGATTGTATAAGTCTTGCCTTTGTTTGTTTTACCAAAATGTAATATCTCATATTTGTCCAAATTAAACTCCATCTGCTACTCCTCAGCCCATTGGCCCAGTTAATGAGATCTGTTTTTAATCTTAGATAACCTTTTTCACTGTCTTCTAAACAATCAATATTGAGGTCATCCGCAAACTTACTAAACATACCTCCTATATTCTTATCCAAGTAATTCATAAAAATAACAAACAAAAGTGGACCCAGTGCCGATCCCTGTGGAATACCGCTGGTCACAGGTCTCCAGTCCGCAAAACAATCCTCCATTATCACCCTCTGTCTCCTACCATCAAGCCAATTTTGTGTCCAATTCCAAGCTCACCCTGATTCCCACATGATCTAACTTTACTTATTAGTCTACCCTGTGGAACCTTGGCAAAGGCTTGTAGACAATGAGGACTGTAGTAATCTCAAGGACATAGTAGACCCCATGATTAAAAGTTGCATCCAGTGCAGTGGTAATGTTATACATATTTCAGTGTTGATTTGTAGTCTATAGCTCGGTTTTGCTCACCAGGGCTTCCAAAGATAGCAATGGAAAATTTCATCCGAAGCCAGATCATAATAGGACACTGATGTTGCATTGTGAACTTTAATGGGAGAGGGTAGAAAACTCAAAAGAAAGGAGCGTGAAAAATGAGAAACGTAAAAAAGAATATTAGATAAAAACTGTTTTAAAACAAAAGGTGATAGGAGAAAGGATCAAACCAGTTTTAATGATCTGGAAAAGCATTTAACGTGAATAGCCAGACCAACATTTTTCATGGACTCCAATAAATGGTATTAATGGCACACCTGTTCTTGTTTCTTAACAAAATGGCTGGCTTGGCCAAGAATGTTTGAAATCTTACATTGCTAGGATCTTGTTAACCTGTCTTTTAACCTTGCCCCATTTGTTTGCCCAGCCTTCCATATGGCCATAGATTGGTGCAACCAAAATTATAAGCAGACCGATCGAATCTGTGTTGAGAGAGGTAGGCAAAATGAGAGGGGGCCAAGATGAATAAAGATAACACAAAATTAAGACGCATTCGTTTAAAAATTTTTGAATGCTGGATTGTATCTTTCGGACTGAAGATGGCACCACACCCTTGAATTTTAGATCTTAGAAAGTTTAATTCGTTGCTCTTTTGTTTTGATTATCTTTGTTTTCTTTATCTGCTGAAGATTTTGGATTGGGATACATTGTGACAAACATCACATTGCTCTTGGGATTTTCTGAGCATTGTCGTTAGTAACATGTTAATTTTGAAGGCTGAACTGAGCTGTGAAGAAGTGGATGATGGTGCTAATATACTGTGCTAGGATTGTGTAGCATAAAACTCCTGTTGGTAATATGCAATACTCCTCAATTTTTCAGGTTCTAATGTCTATTTGGTTTGAAATAAGTTGCACCAGCATTGCGTTAAGGTTCATTTGTGTGGATATTTTCCCAGTTTTAAATGTATTCAATAATTAACACTTAAAAGATAGTATAGAATATCTTAAGCCATGTTGACAAACCAAGTTTTGGAAAACCCAGCTTTTGTGGCCAAGTAATACATGTTTACACCATAGGTTGAGCTGTTGTAAAGAACCTGATTTGAATCTCTCTGCTCTTTAGTGTTCATGGCTTGACTGCTGAATTAGACTTTTACAAGTAAGTAGTATCCAAATAATGTCAAAGCAGAAAGGCTTGTGCTTATAAATCAGATTTGTATTGCATTTGAGAATGGACATGTCGAGAACTGAACTGTCACCCTCGTCATTTCATGCCTATTTTATCTGCTTCTTTATCACACTGTGAGTGACTTCCTGCCCCCAGGAAGTAATTGGATTTAGCTCTGTTGACAGCAGTTTAATCCCTTGTCAAATTCTAAAGGTTCAGTAGGTATTTGGTAACAGACATTCTTTTCACTTAAAGAATTCTCGTCTGGTTTCAGATTTTTTCTTGTTCAGTGTTGAAACCCCAATGTGGAGTTTGTTTCGAGACATTTTGTTACTGTCATAGATAATTATTTTGTTCCAACCAATGAAAGCCCAAAACAAAGGGGAGGCAAAAGAAGCTTCCATAATGCACAATACCAAAGACAAGACTATGAATCTCTGACAATTAAATTCATTGTGGGAGCTATGTGTTGTCCCTTTTGAGAAAGCATAGAGTGAACCCGAGGTATTTCCTTATTTTGAGGTAGAGAGGACCTAATATGGGCTCAAACCATGGTGACTATTTAATATCAGGAGTAATATTGTCCTGCAGAGCAGGCTGACCCCTTGCCCCATGTCCTAGGGAAACGAATGTTCCCCAAAACCATGTCCTGCAGAATGGTTCGTCCACCTTGACCCATGTCCTGTGGTAGGGGCTGGCCCAGATTTGTTTTTCTGCCCTTGTGCAGTTGGTTGATCTCCACTGGGCTGGCAGTAAAGGGTGCTGCTGTGCCCTTGAGCGAGGAAAGAAATTGAATGACAATTCCAGTTCCAGCAGCCTCTGGGAGATGCTCATCATTGGATGAAGTAAACAGTTTCTACATTATTGATCAGGAGAGTCACTAATATGCCAAATTTAGTGCTTATTGTACATGAAAGCAGTCAGTTTGTTGAGAGTGCTGGCAAAACCATGACTGACTTCAGAAACACAAAATAACTCCTCCAAAAACTTGTATTCTGCATAAACTGTCATTCTGCTCGGTGCTAGAATATATAAAATTCTGGTGGCAGTCCTGATGCTGTGCAAGGGCATTCATGCTAGCATGGTTGACACCTCTGAAAAATCCATTCATTATGGATTTATTCAATGTAGTCATTGAGTGCATTTGCATCAATAAAATAACATGAATTATTTTATAGTGCTTCATCATGTTTTTCTTCATGCAGAACTAGTTCATAGTTAAGGAACTTTAAAAGAAAACTGGTGAATCTATTGAAGAATCCTTTCATAAACTCTTTGCTTTCACAATTGATACTTATACTTTGCTGAAATGTCTCCACATGAGTACTTGTTCCAATAAAAATATAAAAGTTTTGAATGAAGGGTTTTTCAAAACTATTTTTCATGCAGCATGATTAGCTGTAACTTGGCTTTGCCAGGTTTCACTTAAGCAAACTGTAAAATGCAGCCTTGGCCAAAGTGGCAGTAAATGAACAGCAACTGTATTGAATGCAATTTTTGCTGGTAAGTTGGGTTTCCTTACTTCCTTTATTTTTTTTCCATTTAGTATTTATATAACTCCATACAATGTGAATATACACATTTTACCAAGTGTGTGTCCGAAAGGTGTTTAATGTCTTCAGATACCTACTTGGCATTGTGTTATTCGTGGGTGGCATGATAAGAAGGCTGAAGCTACCTGGCACACAAATACATCATTATCACTTCATCTGAATTGTTCTGCTTCATTTGTTCATTTTCAGCCTGCCATTTAAAACTAAGATGTTTTACATAATGCTTTGCTCGAGGAATTATGTTTGAGTTACTCATCTCTGACATTGTTGAGTGAGATTTGAAACATTATGAGTAACCAGTTCAGTTTTAATTTAACTTAAAACCACAGAAGACATTGATTTTTTTTTTTCCTTCCGTCCCCTGAATATTTGCCAGCTCTTCAGTTCTCTTGTTTTGAGCTCTTGCCAGCAATGAGTAGCAGTACTGTCAGGGAAATGGATGGTCTCTTTCTTCTCGATGGTTGGCTGTGGACAATTCTGGGCATGTTCGAGCAAGGTTTCCATTGAATTTGAATGCGACTGGGTCAGTGTTCACAACACTGCAGTCAAAGTTTTATCCGATATTACACTTGTGAAAGCAGATACATGCTAACGCCAGTCTTTATTATGGTTAGCTGCTTAGAACAAATCAATAGCACTGCCAAGTGACCCAGCATGAAAAGGACCTAACATAGCAAGATTTATGGATTTTTGGATCTATTTTCAAGGAACTCTATAGTTTGAAGAAAACATATTTTGAGGGTATAAACTCACTAATGCATTTTAACCAATGTATATTTGTTTTCCATAATTTCATTTTAAGAACAGGCAATATTAATGTAAGCAGTGCAATATTGGCCACAGTTTTGGCCTTTCTTATTTGCTGCCTTCAATCTCAACATCCTTTTTCAAGCTGGAAGCAAATGGTTAGCCCTCGATAGGTTCTGATTGGTTCAAAAAATTGTCTTTCTTTTATTTTTTACCTATTTTTCTAATTGGCCTATTCACAGATGTTCTTACACATCTCTAGTCTTGAACCTGGGCCTCCCAGTCCAGGGGTAGGGACTCCACCACTGTGCCACAAGAGGGCCTAAAACATGTTGGTTGGAATGAAAAGAGAATTGCTTCCACATGCTCATTGATTAATGATTTATTAGCTGTAATCACACACAAGTCGCAACATTTCTAGCCTTTTTGTAGCAAGGAATCATCATCCAATTATTCATTTTGTGTTTTCTATCAATTAACTAAGACCTAATTTTGGATAGCTCCTGTGCAAAATGCTATAGGTTATTGGATTGGGTTGGATTGATCGAAGAGAACTTTTGAGAAAAAAGGAAGTAATGTTCAGATTTAAAGGAGCTCACTAGGCTGCAACTTTTGTGGTCTCATGGCAGATAGAAAGCAGTGCAGCAAAATGATATTTCATACTCTGATTAAAGATAGTTTGTGAGGCTATCGTAGATTAAGCATTTGGAATTCTGAGCTCTTCTTCCTATGTTTATTTAAAGTAAATTGCAGAGGATTTGAATTGTGCATGTGACCTTGAAAGCATCTCCAGTGCCATCTACTGGAAAACTTTATAATTAGAACACATTTAAAAAATTGGCTATTCACAGATTTGGGATGTGAATGTCACGAGCAAGACCAGCATCGTTGTCCATAACTAATTGCACTTGAAATCTTGGTGCATGTGTATTGTTAACCAGGAGTGTAGGATAAATTTCACCTGGTTTTTCTTTGCCAGATCTGGAATGAAAGCAGGAAGTGCTGGAAAAGCTCAGTTGGTCTGGCAGCATCTATGGAGAGAGAAAAGTGAGGGGTCACCATTTAAGACAAATGAAGAATTATTTTTCTGAATAGTGAATCTGTGGAATTCTGTACCAAATGAAGGCTGAGTTTTTTTTTAAATCGGTAAAAGACCGAGGATTATGGGGAAAAGAGAAAAATGTGGTGTGGAGGATTATCAGATCAGCAATGACCTCATTGAATGGCAAGGCAGACTTTACTAGCTGAAAGGCCTACTTCTGCTGTTCTGGACTTTTCCCATAAAAGAGTCTCAGCCGCGGCTTACTAGATAACAGTTACCTCTGAGTCGCAAGGTTCTGGGTTCAAGTCCTCTTCCAGGGTGTGACAACATGAAAGCTGACTTTTTCTGCAGTACTGAGGGCTGTTGCAGTGTTGTGTGTGCTGTCTTTTGAGATGAGATGTTGAACCAAGGTCCCATCTGCCTGCTTACGTGAGATACCATCAGTAGCAATGCCTAGTTTGGAAAGCCGACCCTTATTCCAGTTAATTATTCAAGATTCAAGTTGGATATTTTTCTATCAGATCTTTCGTGCTGCAAATTTTTTGGAAAGAATCTCTAACTGTTTCACTTTTAAAAAATAAAAAAAATTTAATTAAAAGATTTATCATTGTAATGCCAACTCTATGAAAATAGGATTTTATTATCCACTAATGTTCATGCAAATGTTAACCGATAAAACTGCGGATGCTGTAAATCAGGAACAAAAACAGAAGTGGCTGGAAAAGCTCAGCAGGTCTGGCAGCATCTGTGAAGAAAATATCAGAGTTAACATTTTGGGTCCGGTGACCCTTCCTCAGAACTGGAACCCAGACCTGCTGAGCTTTTCCAGTACCTTCTGTTTTTGTTCGTGCAAATGTTCGTTCAGCACAGTTACAATGCCATAAATTAAAATTGTTTATGTTTTTTTATTGATTCATGGGATGAGGGACTGACCAGGCCAGCATTTATTGCCGATCCCTAATTGCCCAGAGGGCAGTTAAGAGTCAACCGCACTGCTGTGTGGGTCTGGAGTCACATGTAGGCCAGATTAGGTAAGGAGAGCATTTACTTCCCTAAAAGACATTAGTGAACCAGATGGGTTTTTCCCTACAGTCAACAATGGATTCATGGTCACATTAGTCTCTCAATTCCAGATATTTATTGAATTCTAATTCTTCCATCTGTCATGGCGAGATTTGAACTTGAATCCCTTGAACAATACCTGGGTCTCTGGAGTAACAGACCAATGATAATGCAACTAAGCCGTCATCTTCCTTATGGCTGATTTGAAACTTGATGGCTTATAATTAATTACAGTAAGTCTGTTTGAACATTGTTTACAAACTAATTTACTAATGGTCTTCAACTAGTCAATATTGGTTTGACTTGGTTAAAATGTAAGTGTTGATCATGGCTTTGCTGAAGAATGGTTCTAATCTCAAAAGACATCCAATGTAATCTACTGAGAAATGGTAGCGCCTGATGCAACTTATTAAACAGTTCACTGTGGGTATTATTCTGAAGAGCAGCAGGGGAATTTTCTCTTATGTTCCAGTCAATATTTATTCGGTGTTGGGCCGAAGGGCCTGTTTCCACACTATAGGAATTCTATGAAGATGAAAAAAAAAACAGAATTACTGAAATGGGTTATCTGGTCATGCTTATATTGCGGTTTGTAGGAGTTTGCTATGTGCAAATTGGCAGCTGTATTCCTGACACCCCAAAAGAATCTACATTTCAAAAGTAATTCATTGGCTGTAAAGCAAATTTGAATGTCTTGTGGGAATCATGAAATGTGTGATATATATGTAAGTGGTCATTTTGTAAAGGCTGTTTTGGTGACTTTGGGATTGACTTTGAGAAGATGTTTGTATGTTTTGGTGTTAAAAATGGTTTTCTCCTGATTTCCTCTCCACAGATGTCCTAAAAATAGGGAGTTTTCTTTCTCCATCGTTACTGACACAAGAGATCGAGGCTGTGAAGCACAAACATCGCAGCCCTCATTACTGTGAACAGCTGCTACAACATATTCAGGCAGTCAGTGGAGATGCCAGCTAAGTCTGGAACCTGATGCTTCAATTGGAGATGCAATACAGATGCCGTGTTGAATCATAGTGGAAAAAATATGCACATGATATTTATAGGATATGAATGAAAGGGGAAAAACTTAAAAGTTAAACATGATATTTAATGGTAGATATTTTAATATCAAAATACTGATGATAGATTGGCATTGACAGCTATCAGAAGTTAGCTGAGAAACATTGGGTTCTAATCCTTCATCTTGCTTAAGTTCTCAGACTTTTCAGAAAGGAGAAAGAACATCTTGTATCAAATTGCTGGTGGCTCAAACATATGCTATCCTAATCTCTAAGCAATTTGAAAGCGCAATACAGTTTTCAAACTTTGTTTTTCCATTGTATAAAATGGCATGTTTGAAAGAACATGTGTGAAGCACAGGAAGGTACTGTTCGTACCATTTTGGAATTTGTTTTGGAGCCTAGAATGTTGCAATGGTGGAAAATTCTAGAATACATAGCAAAACAGTTGGCATTTTATGAAGATATGAGAGCAGTTTCAATCTTGTTTCCAAATGCATCTTTTCTCCCTTGTTAATTGGGCTGCTGTGTACTTTTGCCACTTAAGTACTTTATTTATGATGCCTGGCAATTTCTGTCTTATTTCTCTGTTTCTAAACCTTTTGCCTCTTTTGGAGGGGTGGTTGCGTAAATGAGGAATAAATGTATTCATTTTTGTTTCTCGGAGATTATTGATTTTGTTTATTGAAGATTGCCTGTTTAAATGCTGCTCTGTTTTTAGTGTCTACATTTTTGAAACATTTGTAGTTTTCTTTGCATATTTTCTGGGATTAAATTTTTAGTTTCTGATTATTCCCCATTGAAGATCAGTCAGCAAATATGGTATTTGTTGTTCCTGAATTATATTTTTCTTCATTTTGTGATTTTTGTAATACATTGCTTTTGGCTTGAATATATTTGTGTTTACTACTATATTGTAACAGTTTGCAGTGTTAATATTAAGTCGTATTTACATTTTTACGTTGAGCTTTATAATGTACAGTAACAGACATTTCAATATCTTTAGAATATCCAAAAATTTCATTGACGATTTCAACTAAGGGTTGAGTTTTTTGAGTACCTTTACAATAAAAGTAAAATAACATTTGCTATACTTTATGCAACACGTTTTGCATTGTTGAATTAATAATTGATTGGGAAAAATTCTGTTTGGGAATAATGGTTTAGCATGTGGAACAAACACCAGCATTAAAGGAATTATTCACCTGGTATAAAAATTTCTGCACAAGATTGAAGTTCTAAGCTCCTCACGTGCATATGAAGCTTGAGCACCTTTTATATTTGGATTTCCTTTGGGGAAAACATCTTGGCATGGAAGCTGAATTCTGGCAGTAACATGCACCTGCTTTCAAAAGGTGGATATCTCCAGATAAGGGAGTTTGGGTAGTAAGTAATAAGGTTTCCTGACTCATTTGACATAACCCATACAAATCAGAACGAAGTGTAATAATTTGAGAAAATCAAAGAAAGCTCCATTCTTGACAATTTCAAGCTGGAAAACAAGGACCCTGTACAAAATTACACCATTCACTGCGCTGCTATGTCCTTCTTTTCCTGTTCTACCATTAGTATCAGGTACTTTTACTCAGTAGCCAAGTCATTTCTTGCAACCAGTATTGAACGATGCTGTGTAAAGTGAAAATATTTCCTTCAATTTAATACATGATTTAAAAAAAAAAGTTCTTTGACTCTTCTGTTAAAAATCTTGTTCACAAATTTTAGTTTGAAGGTAGGAATGCTGTTGCCTGTTGATGATCTTTGGTGGTTTTGGTGTTTTCCTCACCATAACTCACTGCCCTGCACTTATGTTTTAATGTTTCCTTCACATTCTGCAGATGGTTCTCATGGAAAGAGTGAAAATTGCAGTACCTCACATTTTCAAGCTTCAGCCATGTGGCTGTGTCAGGAATCAATCAGAAAACAGGCCTTGATCTTCCCTCATCCAAGGGGAGAAAAAAATCATTGGATTTGTCTAGTCCAACCGCAACTATGTGGGAGCTGTAGTTAAGCTTTATAAATTTGGGAGAAACTCCAAACTGTTCTTAACAGCATCACAACAGATGATATGACTTGCCTTATTGTTCACCAAAATATCTAAGGAACTATGTTTCTGTGATCACCCTCATTAATTGACTAGGAAGGCCATAAAAGATAACAGCATAGGCTGTTAACCTGCATCTCTTCACAAGCTTGGTTTTGTATTCTGCTCTCTTACCTGGATTTTGATCTCCAAAAGATTCTTCCGTACTTAAAGCAAGGGAACTGAATGACTTGAACAGAGTTGAATGCCAATGTGAATCCACTGTTTCCATCAATGTTGTGGATGATAATTCTGTTCAGTGTTAACTAAATGAGCTAAATAGTCATTTCTTCTTTTGACCTGCATATTGCCTTTCAAATGTTTTTCTACCCAGAGCCAAGAACAATCTGTGCAAGCTAATGGTTATATATAATGCAGATGGAGTTTAGTTTTGTGCTGTATTGAGAAAAGATGAAAATAATCTGAAAATCTGAACAGTTGTAAGAAAACAGTTGTTTTGCAACCATTTCAAAGCAATACTCATACATTCACACGCCTCTATCTCTACCTCTGTTTCTGCTGCTTACATAAAAATGTAGAAAATAGGAGCAGGAGTAGACCATTCGCCCTCTTTGAGACTGCTCCACCATTCAGTATGATCATAGTGATCATTCAACTCATTACCCTATTCCCACTTTCTCTCCATAACCTTTGATCACTTTAGCCCAAGCACTATATCTAACTGCTCTTGGAAACATTGAATATTGTAGCTTCAACCGCTTTCAATAGCCTACAATTGCGCAGGTCCAGTCCTCTTGGGGTGAAGAAATTTCTCTTCAGTGCAGTATCCTTTAAACTGTGATCCCCTGGAAAGTGGTTTTTGGACAAAAGATTTTGACACCTCAGTACTTGACTATTTCAGTCTCTTGGCAGAAATCCCATCCTGCACCTGCAGTAAATTTCAGCTCATCCAAGACTTTTGTTAGTATCCTGTCCATGCTGAATGTTTCAGTACCTCACTGTCAATACTTCACCATGCTCTTGTCCCTCCCTATCTGTTTTTCCTCCAGCCTGAGAAGTCCCACCATGTACTGTATACTTCCTTTACCATATGTCCACATTGTACTGATCGTTTTCAGACTTGCTTAAAAACCAACATTTTTTCAAGGGTGGTGAGTCTTTGACAGTTATTGAGGCTGTGAAAGAGAGTATTTTCAAGGCAGAGAGAGACAGACTTTAATCAGAGGGAGAAATCAGGGTTATGGTGAAAAGTTAGGAAAGTAGAGTTGACGATTATCAGATCAGCTATGATCTCATTGAATGGCTGAGTAGATTTAATGGGCTGAGTGGCCTACTTTTGCTCCTACATTTTACGGTCTTAGTAATGTCTCATCTATAGTTTCTTGGTATATTAGTGTTACTGACAGCCCAACATTTATTGCTATTTATCAAGTGACTTGAATAACTGTTTTGTTCAGGTTCTGTTTAGTCAACATTAAATAATCAAGCATTTTGTTTACTCTGATTCATTAATTATAGTGGTCCCCCAAACCATTCACTTGTAATACTGATGTTTATCACTTGGTGTCACTAAAGAGTTGAATTTCTGCAAGATACAGATTAGTGCATTTATCTGATTTACATCAAAGGTTCTTTACATTTGACCCCAATCTTCAGCCTGCTCCCCACCAACATAGATTGAAAGTTAGGTTCTGACCTTTGTGTACAGTGCTTTTTGCTGCTTCTCTAGCTTTTCCTCTTATCAAGCTTCTGATATCAGTTTTAGAAAAGGTATAAGGAAGACTTGCATTAACAGCACTTTGCAGCCAGTTGAGTACTTTTACAGTTGTAGGGATTGGTGTAATTAAGGAAACACAGCAGACAGTCTCAAACAGAAATGTGATAATGGTCACATTTTATGTGATGTTGATTGAGTGATAAGTATTGGACAGCCAGGCTTCAGTTTAACATCTTTTCCAATAACTATCATGTCCAACAGCACAGCATTCCATCAGCACTGCATTGTGATTTTTTTTAAGCCTTGGTTATTTTGAGGTTGTAGATAACTGAGCTGGTGGGTTTGGTTACGAATGTTTCATCACCCTGCCAGGTATCGTCGTCAGTGCGCCTCCGGTGAAGCGT
>NC_063352.1:16602060-16609646 GCF_021869965.1 Rhincodon typus | reverse complement strand
TTATCAAGGCTTAGCTTCTCTAATCAAAACATTAAGCAGGTATGGTTGGCATTGGGATAGACTTTTAATGGGAGAAAAAGACTAATTATCTTAACTACAATAGCAGTCTGCCTATACAGGTAACACAAAAAATTCATTCATGGAATGTGGGCATCACTGGCTGGGCTAGCATTTATTGCTTGCCCCAAGTTGTCCTTCAGAGATTGGTGGTGAACTGACTGTTGAACTGCTGAAGTTCATGTACTGTCAGTGGTTAGGAAGACAATTTCAGGATTTTGATCCACCTTCACCGAAGGAATGCCAATTATATATTTCCACTACACAATGATGAGTAGCTTGGAGGTGAACATACAGATGGCGGCAGTGTTCCTAAATGATGCAAAAGAAAGGGAAGATAAATGCATTAAACCAACAAAAGAAGTCAACTAAGTTATCTGTGTAAAACATATAGGACATCCTCATGGCACTATCACGAGTCTCCCTTTAGCAAGATATTTTGATAAAGCTGTAGAAAAGCATTTAAAGGTATGTAATAAGGGAAAATAGGGTTCATCTTGTGCTTCATAGGCATGACAAAAGATTTAGTCAATCTAGTCATATATAATAAAGAGATAGTAGTAATAAGGTAAAGTCACCATCGTCCTAATGGACCATAGGTTGCTCTCCAGAGAGAAATGTTTGGTGGTGGTTTATCCTGAAGGTCACTGCGCCTCAGGCACAGGGTAAGGTTGAGAAAGTGGGACTTTAGTGGTAACCTCAGCTGGTATGGGAGTAAAATCTGTTGTTGCCACTCTGCATTGCAAATCAGTCATCTAGCCAACTTAGCTAACTGTACAGTGGTCAAGTAGTAGAGAAATGGACAAGGACAGGAGTTTGTGGAAGTTATCGTGCGGTAATAGATGAGATGCTTTATAATATCTCCAATGGAACACTTAAGTTCTAAATTAACTGCCCTGCAAGGGCAGTCCATGTGAAGAACTCTATGCAATTGGCTACAGCCCACAATTTTTTTGGAAGAAATCCAAAAACTCCTTCTGTCATGAGCTATCATCTGCCAGACTTGGAGGGAGGACAATTACCTCCATTTTTACTGAGAACTTGAATACCCTAACATCCAAACTATGGGTTGCATTCCTCAAGGTTAGCAGGCATTGATGAGACACAGTTACAGAATCTGAAGAAGTCAGGAAATGATGAGACGCCATGCATTTAATACCCGCGCCAGACACTTGTGAGGACCAGATTATAGCAGATGAAGGGCTGACTGAATATGACAAAAATGACACGGCAATGCAGAACAAGGCTGTTTGCCCCAGAAAACAACAATTGAAAGTTGGTACTGAGACAGCACATCTGCCAGAAAGGGTAAGTGACAGGAAGAATGCCACTATTATAGGGAGATTGGGAAAAGCCATTGGCAAATCCAAATGTTGACTAAATGTGCAATATGAAGGACAGAGGGTAAGATTCTTAGATTGGCAAAATTAGGTAAAGATGTGGAAGGCCAGAAAATGCAGTGTGAGTTCCGAATGTGGACCTGAAAGTGAAAATAGCCCTTAGAAGGATCTCACACTTTCAAAAGGAATTCTACTCACAGGAGAGGAATATCTTTTAGAGGTTGTCTAGAATGAGAAAGAAGAGCAAGTGGAAGTCATAGTTTGACAAGAACAAGGACAATAGACCAGGATTGGAATATTTGAGAAATAGAAGCCTTTATGATTAAAACATGTTAGTGGCTACAAACAAATTAGGGCTCAAAAGGATGCCAGGGAAACAAGAAAGAGTTAGAGAGCTGCAAAGAATTTAATATGTACACTTAAGTACAGATAGGAGACAACCAGCCTCATCAGAATTTGACTGAAATGTGATAGATAAAATAAAAAGGGAATTTAAAACTGGATGTCAGACTTTGAGGTCCTTTCATATAGGACTTAGATATTAACAGAGTAATTCAGGAGTGAATTTGGATCAACAGTCTTTCTCAGAAAGTGTTAATCGCGTCCTGATCAGGTCAGAAAAATTGTTTTGCATTCAGGGAAGAAACAAATTGATTAAGATGCATGACTGAAAAGATAAACCGATGGTGCACTCAGAATGCCTGATGCTAGCAAAACTATGTAGACCTGAGTACTGTGATGAAACATAATACTTTCGAGTAAGCCTTGAGATCACATAAAACATTACAGAAATAAATTCAGAAAAATTTATCCTCCGGTTTCCAGCCTTGGGTAACCCAGAAGTTATGAAACTAGTCTTTTTTTGTGATCCTTCACATGCCAATCTTCCAGATGGTGAGAAAGAATAATAAATGTTGTCCATTTCTTAGGGAACCAAGAAACTAAAAAGATAGTTGAAAGTACCTTAACTGCTAAAATATTGACACTAGTGGAAACTATAGAAACAGGTGTGTATGTATCTAATATTCCAAAGAAAACCTCATAGAAGGGGACAATCTGAAAAAAAGTTTACTGATATGAAGGTTATGTGGTTAACCATTTTCTTTAGGGTAATCTTCATTCGATAAAGGGTGTTGCTGAAATAGAAAGATTTTCAAAATAAAGTAGATTAATGTAAGTTTCCAGTTGTCATACTGTTTGACAAAGGTACTGTTTAAAGAAATGTTTGGAGGTCATTTAGAGGGGATGCCTGGTGGTATGAGGAATTATCAGGACTTTAACAAAATTAAAATTAAATTTTGTTTGGTTGTTTTGTGATTAAAGTGTTATCATTACTTTTTGTTTCAAGAAGGAAAGGGGACTATGGAAGGTTGATAGTGTTTTGTGGAATATATTTTTAAAAATGTTACTGTTTGAATATGGGTGCAATATGGTATATGGAAAGCCAATTATGTTCAGTTAGCATTAGTTCTGAGCAAGGATTAAATGTCTACAAAAGTTTTATTTAAAAAGAAGTGGATCTGTTAAAGTAAGTCGTGAAGAAGGTGTTTAGAGTCCATTGATTAATACCTTGACTGGGTAGATATAAAGGGGGGCAAATAGGACTTGTGTGTGGATGGAATTATAAGACTAATAGCTAATTAACTCCACCCATAAAGATGGCTTATCCGGGTCTTGTGGCACAGTGGTAATATGCCAATCTCAGGGTCAGAAGAGCCAAGTTAAAGTCCCATTAGGCACAGAGCAGTGTCATAGCATGTCTGAGCAGGTATATTTTCTTTTAGAAAAGAAAGCTGCCTCTATTTCTGTCTCACTGGATTGGATCCAAAGTGACACTTTGACTATTAAGTTTGAGGTCCATCTCAGAGGTTTTGGGGACAAATCTTTCTACGTGTTAACTGTAGATTTCAGTTTCAGATGGAAAAAAAAATCTGTTCTTTTAAGCCTGCAAGGAATGGGAATTGTTTTACAGTTAAAAATGGAATGCTAGAATCATCATCTATTATTCTTGAGATTTATTCATGAGAAGCCAAGTTAAAGGTGCAGCGTAACTATATTACCTGTCAGTAAATGACACTAAATGTTAGTGTCTAACAACAGTATGCTTCTAAAATTTAGAAGCCGATCCCTAATTAGTTATCAATTGACTGTTATGGCTTTGTGTTTTGGAGTGAATTGATATCAGTCCAGATATTGACCCAACAAGTGCGTATTGTTATGGCTCTTTGCAACACTCTTCCTGTGAAACAATGTGATAATAGTTTCACTAGATGAACTGCAACTTGTTTTTGATTTGAACCTTGTGATTTTGGTTCAAAATCTGTGTTGCAAAAAATTGTATTTGTCTATTTGGAATTGTTCTTTTTGAAGTGTTTTTTAATCAACCTGTTATGATATGACCACCTCTGTGGCAAGTGGGACTTGAACCTGGACCTCTAGCCCAGAAGTAGGGACATCACCAGTGTACCTCAAGATATTAATTAGTTTTCTTTTATAGTGCAATATATAAATATGTATGGCCTAGTGGTAAACTTATAAGACTATTATTAGACGCAAGTAATATTCTAGGGACCTGGGTTCAAATTCTGCCATGGTAGATGGTGGAATTTGAATTCAATAAACAAAATCTGAGATTAAGAGACAAATGGTGACCATGAAACCATTGTCAGTTGTCAGGGGGAAAGTCCATCTGGTTCACTAATGTCCTTTAGGGAAGGAAACTGCCATCCTTACCTAGTCTGGTCTACATGTGACTCCAGACCTACAGCAATGTGGTTGATTCTTAAGAATAGAGATGGGCAATAAATGTTGGCCTAGCCAGCGATGTCCACATCCCATGAATGAATTGTTAAAAAAAAGGTACTTAATAGGAGAGCATTATAATGTGTGTTATTCAGTGAAGACCCATCTTGAAGTTAAAAGCCTATGTATGTTTTATTTGTGAAACAGTATTTAAAATAATCTTAAAGTGTACAAATTATGAACATTTGGTTGATCTTAATTGGCAGAATTTGTAGTGAAAAATAATAAACAATTGGCCAAATATCACGTGTTGCACTATGTTTTTATGTAAACATTTCCTTTTTCCATTATTTAAACTGTAAACTTTGCCTCAGAAGTTGCTACAGTTTTCACTAATTGCTTCCTGTGTAACTGGACTGCAGTGCTGTATTGATTAAATCATGGGATCATGAGTGACAGTGCCCTGAAGAGAGACTTGTTTTTTTTTATTAAAAGCCACCTCCCTGGAAAGATAAACTCCATACTCAGCAGCAATTTTTAGAGTGCTCTGTGATAGTTCTAAATTATGCGAATAACTAAACCAGAAGTTGCCCATCAAATTCGTTAAAATTCAGCAAGCAGTAATTGATAAAAATGTACAGGTTTATCAGAATTTCCTGTGGTTCCTATTTTAAAGATAATTGTTTAAGGGACTGAATGTGACTGTGTTCTTTGCTTTCAGTATAGCAGTCTCGGGGTTGTGAATAGGTTCTGTTCTGGAGTCCACTCAAAAGTCAATTAGAATGCAAGTTGGAACGCTGTGCAGGACAGTATAAAATAGCTGTTTGTAAGTACAGGAAATGTTCATATGTTGGATTATTAAAATTGCACCCCTAAATGGACTGTCATCCATAAGTATGCATGTTTGTAAGTTGGATGTTCATAAATTGGGGATCCCCTGTACTCCACACCCTTTATCAATATTTCTGCAACATCCTTTGGTTTAGTGCGGTACAAACCCAAATGCATGTACTCACAGATAAGGAGAGGATCTCTGAACCGCATGTGAATTTAAAAAAAACATTAGATTTATTTGACAAGGATGAAATCTTGGCTGTATTAATGAATTTGGTGTTTATCGTAAAATCAGCCAGTGGTTAGTCCTATTTTGGATATGCATTACTGTTTCACTGTGACTGGTGGTGGGATTTTAAAAGTGCAATATTCAGTCTAAATAATGATAGTGGTTGCCATAGTGACGAGACTTCAGAATCTGTTGTGATGCAGTTGCACAGGAGGATAGTCAGTTTTCTGAAGTTGAGCATGTGACAGGGAGTGTTGGAAATATTTTCAGGTCTGTGTAATATTTTTAACTTAATTGTTGTGAACAATCATCAATAGGGACCATGAAAGTTACTTATGAGTGTATAATCAAAGAAAAGTGGTTGATTAGCTCAGCTAACTGACCAACTAGTTTGTATTGCAAGATACTACTAACACTGTGAGTTGAATTCCTGCACCAGCTGAGGTTACCATGAAGGACCTGCCTTCTCAACCTTTCTCTACCCCAGAGGCATGGTGACTCTCGGGTCAAACCACCACCAGTCATCTCTCTAATGAGAGATCAGCCCTATGGTGCATTAGGACAGTGATAACTTTATCTTTTTAGATAGGGGAGAAATGCAAAATATCACGTCTGGTTGCAGTTGTGCCCATTTATACAAAGTTGTGTACAGTTAGCAGTTCACAACTAGAACAAGTCAATTGTTGACCTTTTAGTCTAGATGATTTATCCATTCGTGATCAAATATTTTTGGTTTGAAAGAGTTATGTCATTAAATTATGCAATAATTGTGTTTAATGACTAAATAGTTCATGCAGTATGTAGGAGCGCTGGAAATTGTGTTGGGTCTCAAAACTGAAGGAACACATTATTTTTGTGGCAAGCAATAAACAACTCAATGTGTTCCGAACAGTAATGCAATTCAGTTACTTTGGTGGTGTTTAGAAATCATTGCAGGTGGAGACTCAATCTGCCCTCCCACACATTACTTGATCAGGAAGACTTTGTGTTTCTTTGTCTCAGATCTACTTCATTGCAGTGAGGCTGGGTTGCTTTGGCCACTGATTTATTATTTTCTCAGTGCCTTAAACTTTAAAAAAAATTTATTAAATAATGTGTGTAATTGCTGAGTAGTGTTCGGAGTTTTCTACTTTGTCATAAACTGGTATGCAGTGCTTACTTTGCTTTGCGGTTCATAATAACTATGAAAAGTACCTACAAAAATATGTGACTGGATTAGGAGTATTTGTGACAGGAAAATCATTTTACTGAAGCGTTTAAAATTGGATTACAAATACATCAACAATAATGGTTTTCCGATACTAATTCTTAAAATTACAAAAAATTGTATATTCTTAAAACTGTGATTCAAATAGTAAAAATGTAATTTAAACTTATTTTTGTCACCTTTTAGGGGATCATTTATTTCATTAATTATAGTTCTTTCCAGATCTTTAACTCCCCTGTTTCGGTCCATTTTGTACAGATGCAATTAACCTTTTCTATAAATTGCCAATGAATTAGGAGAAATAATGTCTAATTTTGTTTTTTGTATTTTCTTTGCCTCTGATTTTAACTTATGACTATATCTCTTCAGAGGCTTAGATTTCTTCAAATAAATCTGAAAAAAAAAATGATTTTAACAAAACATGATTGGGATGAGGAATTTATTCACAGCTTTAGCACTCTTGGATTTCTGCCAAACTCCACTTTGCTCAAATAGATGTCTCCTTATTTGGGCTGCACCTCTCTCGCTCTGTCTTTCTGGCAGGCATCATTGTTCATGATCACTGTATCTGCCCTAAAAATCATTCTGCTGTCTCTCTCGCATTTTTCCCATTAGTTGCTTGCAGCTCTACCATAATCTTCCATTGGCTATCAATATGAAAGATATCAGTTATACTCAACATTTCAGGTGCAGCTTCTGTGGAGGAAAACAACTTTAATATTTAAGGCAATATCTTTTTCAGAATAAGGAAGTCATGCAGCTAAGAAGCAAAAGAACTGTGGATGCTGTAAATCAGGAACAAAAACAAAGCTGCTGGAAAAGCTCAGCAGGTCTGGCAGCATCTGTGAAGGAGAAAACAGAGTTAACGTTTCGGGTCCGGTGACCCTTCCTCAGAACTGAACCGCATATCAACTTTTTGTGATTGATAGACAGGACACACATATCCCTCTGTACCTCAGAGTTCTGTAATTACTTTCCATTCAAATAACATACTGCTTTCCTACTTTTTTTGTCAAAGTGATTCATGCTTGCCCACACTATACTGTATTGAGTTTCTGCCCACTCGCTTAACCTATTCATACCTCTTTACAGGATCCTGATGTTATAGAGTCTTAGAGTCATAAAGCTCTACAGCATGGAAATAGACCCTTCGGTCCAACTCATCCATGCTGACCAG
>NC_063352.1:16593233-16601660 GCF_021869965.1 Rhincodon typus | reverse complement strand
TCTGAGGAAGGGTCACCGGACCCGAAACGTTAACTCTGTTTTCTCCTTCACAGATGCTGCCAGACCTGCTGAGCTTTTCCAGCAACTTTGTTTTTGTTCATGCAGATAAGCATCTTTTAAGAAAGTTACACAGTAAAAGAAAATATGTTGTGAAGTAATTCATGGAGAACAGGAAATGGCAAACTTGCTGAACTGAATTGTGTGAGATGAAAGGAGGCATGAAGAGACAAATTGGTAAAGTAAAAGATGTAAATGAGATCTGGTGGAAGGAAATGGCAAATCATTCCCAGGAGTCCAGACCACCTGCTGTCAACTTATCATTGGGCAATCCTTCTCTTGGTTCACTTCACAGATGCTGTGCCTGGCATTTTAAGTGTTTCCGGCATTTTAAGTGTTTCCAGCATTTTCTGTTTCTTCCAGATGTCTTGTATCTTTGTTATTTTAATAACTCCGTGTTGGGGGAGAATGAAGACTTATATTTTTTGCATCCAGTATGAATGTTACGCATATAATCTTTCAAGTTAGAGCTCCCTTTTCAGTACTGTTCGACCTCATCTCTACTTTGCAGTTCCAACTATTTTCCATTCTAGACATCAAAATCTTAAACTTTGCACATGAAGGAATGATATTTTAAGTCATAGTACTATCTGACTCCTCTAATGTGCAATTTTTGATTCTTGTAGATGTAAAATAATATGGCCACCTTTTCTTGGGATATAAAAAAAGGTCATGAAAGTTCAAAATTTCTGATTTTTTTATTTTCGATCTCTCCTGCATAACAAGATTAGAAAAGACCTAAAGCCAGCAGAAAATGGAGATCCCATCATCCTGATTTGTATTGTCCAAATATTCACCAATGGATAAGCCAAATTAAACATAAGCAGTGTCATAGTTTGGTGGTTTCAATCCAGGGAATCGGGACTCCATGCAATAGGCTATTATAGTTCAGTAATTATGAATTGCTTTTTCACACAACAGAGACCATCAGTAAAACTGTTCATATTTATTTTTATCAAATTTAAAGATTTCACATTAATGCAGTCAGTCATACAGCCAACCAGCATTGTTGTTAAAGCTAATAATGAAAAATAATGCACACTTGAACAAGTGGTGTGTGTATTGTGTTAGTGTGAAATGCGTATTACTTTGATTCATTGGTGTCGGATTGCACAATGCAGGCAACTAATGTCCACAAGTGAAAAAGTGCTCTATATCTTATTGCTGATTTCAGACTTCTGCTCAATGCGTTGTGTCACGTATGGTGCTTTTACTTTAACAAATGGATGTGTGATCCAAGTCACAGTGTCCTTTAAAAATGCTTTAAAAAGCTCAGAAGTTTATCATTTTTGTCAACAGTATTGCTATCATATGTAATTGGAAGATAAATTTCAGTAGCTATTTAATATTTATTCCCTGCTAGGGTAAATTTTTTCAGTGCTATGCACATTGAAACTTTCTTTAATTTCGTTTCAAATTGTGATATCTTAAGAATATTTGCTTCTGATGTATTGTATTTCCAGACATCACTAACAAATTCCCATTCCACTTTATTAGTGTGAAGTTTTAGGAGGATCCTTGCTTTGAAATGCCTTATTGTGGAGGTTAGATTTCCTAAAGACCTTTATTTTCTTTTATCTTGTAAAACCGCTCTAGTCTTGTGAAGCATTTCTGATGAAGTTTTTCATGTAAAGTTTCCTCAGACTCAGTGACTTACTTCATTGGGCCGCATAATAAAAACTGGTCTGTGATCTTTAAAATATATGTTTCCCTGGTGATTACATTTCACATAGTTCAGCAAGCTTTGCAATCTGAGAATAAGGACTGTAATATAAAACATATTTTACATTGTTAAATATTTGCAAGAACTCTTTTAGATAGTAAATGTGCCAGCATTGTTGGAGGTGATCTAGGAAAATGTGGGTGGAGTCTTATAGCTGTCTCTGAATTTAAGTAGCATGCTAATGTTTGGAAGATGCGGAATCAAAATTATGCTTGCCTTTTTTCCAGGTATATGTCACAAAGTAAACATGCTGAAGCTAGAGAACTTGTGTATTCTGGGGCGTTGCTGTTCTTCAGTTATAGTCAGGTAACATCAAAAATTGTATAATTTGCAATCTTGCCTGTTTTGACAGGTCATAAAATATTATGCTAATAATTACCTGTTCTTTTGGTTGAAAATTATTAGTTCTTCCTGAGATGCTTTATAAATGTAAACACTTTGTTTGCTCTTCATTTTGTCCCATGCTTTGTTTTAAACTTTGCAAAAGACCAAAAGTATTCAATTATATTGAGTCACCTTAATGCATAGGATATGTAATAAGTTACCCAGGAGATTACTTTACCCATAACTTCTAATTTTTTTTATTCATTCTTGAACTGTGGATGTTACTGGCAATGTCAGCATTTATTACCCATTTTTAATTATCCTCGAGCAGTTGTTTTGAGTACTGCCTTGAACTGCTGCTGTCCATGAGCTGTTAGGTAAGGAGTTCCAGGATTTTGATTTACAGACAGCGCAAGTATGGCAACACATTTTCAAGTCAGATAAGTAATATGACAGAAACTATGCCCATGGTGGTATTGTCATCTCTCTACTGCCCTTGACCTTATAGTTGATGAAGGCTGCAGGTTTGGAAGGTGCTGTTAGAGAAACTTTGGTGAGTTACTGCAGTGCACCTTGTAGGTGGTATACACTGTTGGTAGAGACAGTGGATGGTGTTCCAAACAAGAGGGCTGATTTGTCTTGGGTGGTGTTGAACTTCTCGACTGCTGTTGGAGTTGAGCTCATCCAGGCAAGTGGAGAATATTCCATCACAATCCTGACATGTCTTGCAGCTGATGAACTGGCATGGGGGAGTCTGGGAGTGGGATGCTTGCTGCAGAATTCTCAATCCTTGACCTGCTTTTATGGCCACAGTATCTGTGTGCCTGGTCCAGTTAAGTTTCCGGTCAATGGTAATTTCCAGGATGTGGAATGTCAAGAGGAGATGGTTAGATTCTCTTTTGTTGGTAATGATTATTGCCTGAAAATTGTATACAGTGAATATCTCTTGCCACGTAGCAGCTAAGTTTGAATGTTGTCCATGTTGGTTGCGTGTTGTTACAAAATGCTTTGGCATCTGACAGTTGAAAATGATACTGAACACTGCGAACATCATAAGTGAATATTCCTGTAGATACCAGATGTCTGTTCTGTTGTCCAGTGGTGTTTACTTTCTGCACATGAAAGTTTTCTGTCCAGCTATTAATTTGCTCTTGTTTTTTTTTTGAAACAGCTAAACAGTGCTGCTGATTTATCTATGCTAGTTTTAGAGTCCTTGGAAAAGTCCGAAGCAAAGGTTGCAGATGAACTCTTAGGTACGTGAATTGTCAACATTCTCCCTTTTCTGCACTTCCAACATTTCTGCAAATAAATTCGGTATGCAATCTTTACAATGAGTTATTTATTTTTGATTTTCAGCTTTGGGCGAGTTACTATTTGCTTAGCAGGTTGGGTGAGGAAATGAGCATTATTGTATGAGGAGAGACTGATTTGATCACAAGAAATAATTCAAGTGCAGAGATATTTCAATGCATTATGTAAATATCTTGCTAGTTTCACAGTTAGTCATTCCAGTGATGTGTGTTGTTGAAGTATATAGATCAAGAAGATCCAAGGTTAAGTTATTGACCTAAACTAAACTTGTTTACAGGCACCTTTTCAGTCTGAGACTATGCTGTACAGGGTCGGTAAAGATAACTGAACTTGAGGTCCTTCAGACATGCTGATAGAAAGTGGATTTCAGTTAGAGCAAGTTTGGGATAAACAATGCGGTTCCACCTTTGTTAACAAACTTTCTGTGAAAATTGGAGACAGAGATTTTGACACTTTTTTGTTTATTGTTCTGAAAGTACCAGAAAAGCACCTAAAGGATATAGTAGGAAAGTTCAGATTCGGAAAAAATAGCAGGAAACAGGGAGTGGTGTTGGAGGGTTGCTTTTTAGACTGGAAGCCTGTCACCAACGTGTTCCACAGGGATTGCTTCTGGTTCCTCTTTTGCTTGTCATTTATATAAGCAATTTGGATAAGAATATAGAAGGCATGGTTATTAAGGTTGCAGAGTATGCCAAAATTTGTGGCATGGTAGACAGTGAAGAAGGTTTTCTAAGATTACAAAGGGATCTTGATCAAATGGGTCCATGGGCTGAAAAATGGCAGATGGAGTTCAATCTGGATAAATGCGAGGTATTGCATTTTGGTATAACAAACAGGAACAGAACTTGTACAGTTAATGTTAGGACCTTGAGCAGTGCTGTAGAACAGAGGGACCTAGAGGTTCAGGTACATAATTCTTTAAAGTTTGTGTCACATGTAGACAGGGAAGTTAAAAAGGCGTTTAGCACATTTGCCTTCATTGCTCAGTCCTTACTATAGGAGTTAGGAAGTCATGTTGAGGTGGTACAGGACATTGGTGAGGCTTTTTCTTGAGAACTGCATCCCGCTTATTCATAGGAAGGATATTATTAAGCTGGAAAGGGTTCAGAAGAGATTTACCAGGATGTTACCAGATATGGAAGGTTTGAGTTATAAAGAAAGGCTGGATAGGCTGGGACTTTTTTCACTGGAGCGTAGGAGGTTGAGAGGTGCTGTTAGAGGTTTATAAAATTATAGGGGGGTATAGGTAGGATTAATGGTAGATGTCTTTTCCCTAGGATGAGAGATTTCAAGACTAGGGGACATATTTTTAAGGTGAGAGGAGGAAGTTTTAAAAAAGACACAAGGGGCAATTTTTTTGTACTGGGTGGTTAGCATGTGGAATGAAAGTTCTGTGGACAGTTACAGTGTTTAAAAGACATTTGCACAAGTACATGAATAGGAAAGATTTGGAGAGATATGGGCCAGGAGCAGGCAGGTGGAAGTGGTTTAGGTTGGGATTATGTTCAGCAAGAACTGGTTGGACCAAAGGATTTCTTTCCGTGCTCTATAACTCTATGACTTGCTGGTTGTTGATGAGGTATAATTATTTATTTTTCTTTCCTTTTTGCCGCTACAAAGTTCAACCTGCAAGCTTATTTATTTTGAGAGAAATCTAAATGTGTATGATAAATATGAAAGGATTGCTGTTATGGATTGTAGCTGTGTGGCATGTTTCTGCCCTTATATTGGGCATTGTATGCTGTGCTGTAGTTTTGGTATCTGCTGCTGTTCATGATTTTTATAGGAGACTGACCATTTCTGATTAGACTTTAACTTAGTGTCTTTGTTCTGTTTCAAAGCAAGATGCGCTGTTTTAATAGAGAACCAAACAACAGTCAAATTGGCCAATACCCATTGTACCAACCTGTTGTATTTTTGTGGTTGATTGTGTTTGCAGGTTTGTTGGTATCTGTCAAGGTTCATATCTGTAGTGTGTTGATTTTGGGAGATTTGTGTTCACAGTTACCTAATATAGACACTTGATGACTTGTAGCAGTTTTTGATAGTTTATTGAGCTTGATAAGGAGCAGTTTAGATGCAATACATCAGTTAATTAGACAAAGAAAGTATACCTTCCTATGGAAGCCATAGATATACCATGTGAATTTTACTTGTGTTTAAATACATTTTGGTGCTTATAATTCATCTGTGGCAAGCAATTTTGGACCAAAGTAACTGATACATGCAGGCATGTATTCAAACATCACTTTGATGTACTAACAAGTGACAACAACCCATTGATTCCTAGTAGACTTCAGCCTTTAATACTATTGCCTTTAATAAGACATAATTATGATGCTTAAATTTGATAATTTCATATTTTTCATTATTACCTGACTACTCAAGTGGTGAACAGTTTCAGAACAGGTTTTTTTTAGTTCAGAACTTCATGGTATGATTTCATGAAGTCGCCATGATATTCTGGAGGAACTGTTTATCTGGCTGGGCTAATTACTACTAAAATAATAGTGAACCCCGACTATTTTAAAGCAATCTCAAGTTAACAATCCTCCAGATAGGCCATTCCACACCTTTTATTACATGCCAAACAGCATTTGTTAGTAATTCTAGTCTCATGATCCACATAAAGGATGACTTTTGACTCATATTCATGTAGACCTCTACAGCACAGAAGGAAGCCATTCACCTATCATAGGAACTAGGAGTAGAAGTACACAATTCAGCCCCTCGAGCCTACTCCTCAATTCAATCTGATCAATACTGATCCTCAATCCCAATGCCATGCTCTTTCTTTACCAGTTTCTTTCTTGAATAAACTCCATGACCCTGTTTCCACAGCCTTCTGTGGTAGGGAATTAGAAAGTTTGACCACCCTCATTGAAGAAACGTTTCCTCTATTCAACCCAGTGAGCTAAGACTGTGACTCCTGGTTCTAGACTCCTCAATATGGGAAGTATCCCTCTTGAATCCAGTCTGTCTAGACCTGTTAGAATTTTGTGTTTCAATCAAATTTCCTCACATTCTGCTAAACTCTAGTGAATACAGGTCCAATTGAACCAACTTCTCCTCATACGACAATTCTGCCATCCCCACTATCAGCTAAGTGAACCTTGACAACTACATCCTGCCTGAGGCAGACCAAACTGCTCATGATACTTCAGGTGTTGTCTCAACAAGGCCCTGGATGCTTATCGTCTTGCAATGAAGGCCAACATACCATTTGCCTTTTAATTGCTAACTGCATCTGCCATTATTTTCGTTAACTGGTGTACAAGGACACCCAGATCCCTTTGTACGTTTCCAAATCTATCACCATTTAAATATTACTCTGTCTTTCTGTTTTGACACCAAAGTGTATAACCTCGTTTATCCATGTTATATTGCATCTGCCATGTTCACACGTTCGACTTATCTAGATTGCCTTGAGGACTCCCTGAATCCTCCTCACCATTCTGTCCCACCATCAGCAAACTTGAAAATATTATTTTGGTTCCTGTGTCAAAGTCATGAATAACTGGGACCCGAATAGCTAGGACCCAAATACTGATCCCTGTGGTACACCACTAGTTAACCCCTTGTCACCCTGAAAGGGACCTCCTTGTTCCCACTCTGTTTCGGTTACCAGTTCTCAATGCATGCCAGTATATTATCCCTAGTCACATGTTTTAACTTTGTCCACTAGCTTTTTGTATAAAATCTTATCAACAGCCTTCTTGAATTCCAAATGCACCACATCCTGTGGTTCTCCGTTGTCTCTTCTACTAGGAACATCTTCAAAAAAGCTCCAGTAGATTAGTTAAGCACTCTTTTTTTTTTTACTGCATCTTTTATAGTAGATTCTAGCATTTTCCCCACTACTATTGTTAGGCTAACTGATCTGTAATTCTGCTTTTTTCTCTCTTTCCTTTTTTTAAAAAATAGGGTTCATTATCCACCCTCCAATTTATAGGAATTATGCTAATATCTTTGGAATTTCAGAAGATGACCACTAATGCATTAAATGTTTCCAAATCACTTCCTTTAGTTTTCTGGGATGCATAGTTTGTCAGTCTTTAAACCCATTAATTTCTCTCACATCATTTTTCTGCTAATATAGATTATCTTCCATTCCTATCACTAAACTCTCGGATCCGAAACAAATCTGGGAAATTATTTGTCCTCCTTTGTGAAGACAGAGCCAAAATACGTGTTCATTCTTATGCCACTTCTTTGTTCCCCTTTGAAATTTCTCCCGTTTCCGACTGAGCCACCTACCCTTGTCTTCATTCATCTTTTTATTTTCACATGTTTATAGAAGCTTTTGCTTTCAGTTTTTGTTAACTGCAAGTTTACGCTCATAGTCTATTTTCCCTCTGATCATTTGTTTTTTATCCACCTTTGCTGAATTGTAAATTGCTCGCAGTCCTCAGGTCTGTTGCTGTTTCTGGCCATCATTAGATCTAATACTATTCCCTAATTTCTTTTGTGAGCGATTGCTTAGCCACCTTTGTTTTATTTTTGCACCAAAAAGCAATGGATGGGAATGAATAATTGTTGTAATTTATGCAAATCTTGTCAACAAAGGTCTGACCACAATAATTCTATTTTTCAACTTTTGGTCCATTGGCCTGGAGGCTACAGCAATGCAGCCAATATCTAACTACTGCTGAATGTTTATGAGAGCTTCTGACTCAACCACCCTTTCAGACAGTGAGTTTTAGACTCCCACCATTCATTAGTGAAAAAAAATCTCAACTCTCCTCTTAGCCTTCTATCTCTTAACTTAAATCTATGCCCACTGGTTATTGACCCCTCTACTAACGGAAAAAATACCCATCTATGCTGTCTGTGTCCCTTCAATCTTCTATACCTTTCAACCTTCACTGCTCCAAAGAAGAAAAACAACAACCTATCCAATTTTTCCTCATAGCTCAGATGCTCCATTCTAGGAAGTATCCTGGTAAAACTCCTCTGCACTGTCTCCAGTGCAATCACATCGTTCATATAATGTAGTGACTGAAATTGAAAGC
>NC_063352.1:16568733-16592733 GCF_021869965.1 Rhincodon typus | reverse complement strand
TTGTGGAACTTTGCCTGCTATCAGCCAGCATTAATCATCGTTTTAAATTGAGGAATGCAAGAATGTGTTAAATGAAAGGCACCCGTGTGTCTAAAGATGTAAAGCAGAACAGCGAATGAAGACTGCCTTGGTGGATTTGTAATAGGAGGTTATACAAACCAGTTCCATGAAGGCTGCATGGGCAAGTCATTTTGATGAAAACTGACCTGTCGTTTACTTTGTGTATTAAACAATTTTATGTCCAGTAGTCAATAAATTAATTACAAATGCGATTTGTAATTTGCTTGTGTAGGCCCAAAGTGTTTATGCTTGCTGCTTGTCGTAGACAAATGTACTTGCTATACAAACTTTTGCTCTGCATGAGCACATTTTAATTAATCTTTTCTGTTAATATTTAGCTTCAGTATAGTATTTGTTACACATGGTTTGGTTTTTGACTGTGGATGTACTGTGTTCAGCCTGTTAACCTGCTTTTATTTATTAATATTTCAATTCACTCGATGAATTCAATGAAAATGGGGTTAAACCATATCATTAATTTTGTGTATCTGGCTGTAGAAACATTGAAACACTTCAACGTGTATAAAATAGGAACTGGAATCTTCAGACAATTCATGGAGCTTGACAATATGGTGAAGGATGCTACCTTGGGTTACAGTAGTGAAGACAATTTAAAACTAGTTTAATTCCCCATTTAAGTAGGGTAATTAGATACATTCCAAAAAAATATTAAAAATGTTAATCTCACTTTTTAAGGACAATAGTGCAGCGCTTTTACTGAATTTCAACAAATTTCCTGAAACAGGGTCCAGTAATGGCCTGTTTTATCTCTGTTCCAAATCTTTTTTTTTGCAGTTTGCTTAGCACTAAACATGTTAGCTCATTTTATTGCTTCTCATGTTAATTGACTTGCATTCTGTAAATAATTACCAACAGCCCCAGCTTTCCTGTTCAGTGCTTGTAAATAGTGTTGATTTGATCAAGTGCTAGCATGTTGGTGATTGTTTAAGAGCTTTTTTTTTGCCATCCCTGCTACTGGGGCAGAAATTGAGATACTGGAAGAGTATTGGTATTATCCATTTGAACATCTCAAGCATTAGAGGAGTACTGGAGGTGTTGATATTCATTTTATCAGTAGGACTGTAATGTTGTAAATAACTTCACGACAGTCTTTAAAGAAAATGCAGCTGAATTCTGAATATGACAAACGTAAACATCACTCTTTGAAATGTGCATCACACAGATCAGGTGGTTAAGGCATTTAGCATGCTTACCTTTATTGTTCAAACTTTTGAGTATAATAGTTTGGACATTATGTTGAGGTTGTGCAGTATGTTGGTGAAGCCTCTTCTGGAGTACTGTGCTGAGTTTTGGTCACCTTGCTATAGGTAGGATATGATCAGGCTGGAGGGGGTTCATGATAGATTTATCAGGATGTTGCCAGAAATGGAGAGTTTGAGTTAGAGGCTGAGAGATTGTCACTGGCATGTAGGAGGGTGAGGGGGGAGCTCTTAGAGGTTTATAAGTTGACGAGGGCTATAGATAGGGTTAATGGCAGGTGCCCTTTCCCTAGGTAGGGGCTTTCAAGACCAGGTGATACGTTTTCAAGGTGACATGAGAAAAATTTTACAAAGGACATGAGGGGCAACTTGACTTTCCAGAGGTGGTGGACGCGGGTACAATTATAAAGTTTAAAAGACATTAGGGTAAGAACATGAATAGGAAATGTTAGGAGGGATATGGGCCAAGCGTAGATAGGTGGGATTAGTTTAGTTTAGGATTATGATTCTGTGCTGTATGACTTAATAATTAATTATATAACCGTGCTGTGCACAATGAAACTGTGTGGAATTTTTGCATTTAATTGATAGCAATTGGATATGAGTTTTGGATCACCTACTCAAGTGTCTATCTCCGAGAAAGAGGTGATAGATATCTTAAAAATGTTCATAGTGCAGAGGAGATGATGCTGGATGTCTTAATGCATAAAGGTGGATAAATCCCCAGGATCTGATCATGTAGGAAGCTAGGGTCGTGATGGCTGGGCCCCTTTTTGAGGTATCAATTATTGATGGCCATGGGTGAGGTGCTGGAAGACTGGAGGTTGGCTAACGTCATTATTTAAGATGGTAAGGAAAAAACCAAGGAAATACAGCCCAGTGAACCTGACATCAGTGGGCAAGGGGATTGTGAGGAACAGGATTTACATGTAATTGGAAAGGCAAGGACTGATTGGAATCATTAGAGATGTACAGCATGGAAACAGACCCTTTGGTCCAACTTGTTCATGCTGACCATATATCCTAAATTAATCTAGTCCCATTTGCCAGCATTTGGCCCATAGCCCTCTAAACCCGTTATATTCGTATACCCATCCAGATGCCTGTTAAATGTTGTGATTGTACCAGCCTTAACTACTTCCTCTGGCAGCTCCTTCCATACATGCAACTCTGAAAAAGTTGCTGTTAGGTCGCTTTTAGATCTTTTCCCCTCTCACGTTAAACCTATGCCCTACGCACGTGTGCCCCGGTCTTCTGGAAAAGATGTCTACTTGCGCTATCCAAGCCCCTCATGATTTTATAACCCTCAATAAGGTCACCCCTTAGTATCCAATGCTCCAGGGAAAATAGCCTCAGTCAGTTTAGCCTCTCCTTACGCTCAGTCCCTCCAACCCTGGCCACATCCTTGTAAATCTTTTCTGAACTCTTTCAACTTTAACAACATCCTTCCTGTAGCAGGGAGACAAAAATTGCATGCGGTAGTCCAAAGGGATAGTCAGCATGGCTTTGTGTGTGGGAAATCCTGTTTCTCTAACTTGACTGAGTTTTTTGAAGAAGTGACAAAGACGATTGAAGGCAGAGCAGTGGACGTTGTCTATATGGACTGTAGTAAGGCATTTGTCAAGGTTTTGTATGGTAGACTGGATAAAGGCTAGATCACATGGAATAAAGGGTGAACTAGCCATTTGAGTACAAAATTGGCTGAAAGGTAGGAGGCAGAGGGTTTTGGTGGAGCGTTGCTTTTCAGACTGGAGGCCTGTGACGAGTGTGCTGCAAGGGTCAGTGCTGGGTTTGCTGTTCTGTCATTTATATAAATGATTTGGTTGTGAATGTAGAAGGTATGGTTAATAAGTTTGCAGATGACAATTGATGTATCGTGGACAGCGAAGAAGGTTACCTCCGAGTACAATGGGACTTTGATCAGATGGGCTAATGGGTCGAGGATCGGCAGATCGAGGTTAATCTAGATAAATGTGAGGTGCTATATTTTGGTAGGGCAAATCAGGGCAGTGCTTGTACCGTTAAGCATATGGTCCTGGGGAGTGTTGCTGAACAAAAAGACCTTGGAATGCAGGTTCATAATTCCTTAAAAGTGGAGTCGCAGATGCACAGGGTCATGAAGGTGGTGTTTGGTACACTTGCCTTCATTGGTCAGTGTTTTGAGCGTAGGAGTTGGGAGGCCATGTTGGAATAGGGTGTGCAATTTTGGCCTTCCTGCTATAGGAAGGTTGTTAAACTTGAAAGGGATCAGAAAGTATTTATAAGGATGTTGCCAGGATTGGAGGGTTTGAACTTATAGGAAGATGCTTAATAGGCTGGGGCTATTTTCCCTCAAGCATTGGAGGCTGAGGGGTGACCTTAGAGGTTTATAAAATCAGGAGGGGCACAGGTAGGGTGAATAGCCAAAGTCTTTTCTCCAGGATCAGGGAGTCCAAAACTAGATGGCATAGGTTTTTAAGGTGAGAGAGGGAAGATTTAGAAGAGACTTGATGGGCAACTTTTTCACGCAGAGGGTGGTGTGTGTATGGAATGAGCTGCGAGAGGAAGTGGTGGAGGCTGGTACAACTACAACATTTAACAGGCATCTGGATGGGTATATGATTAGGAATGGTTTAGAGGGATATGGACCAAGTGCTGGCAAATGGGACTGGATTAATTTAGGGTATCTGGTCAGCATGGATGAGTTGGACTGAAGAGTCTGTTTCCGTGCTGTAAATCTGACTCTATCTCCAAATCCGTTTTAAAATGACTCCTGTATCGGCAAACCATTGGTTGTTACTGGGAGTCTGAATCTGCCTATGTCCCATTGTAGCATGATCTGACACTTCATGTTTTACAATGCTCCAGAGTTGCCAGACTTTCCAAGTTGTCCTGCAATCTCATGGAGTCAAACCTCTCAAATTTCAGAAAAATAGGCAAAAAGAAAACAGATTTTTATTTTCCTTCAGGCATTTGATATAAAAATATTTTAGTTGGTGAGAGAGGCTATTTCACAGTGAAGCATCACCTACCTATTAATGTGTGTTGGCGTTCCAATTGACACATAAAGGTGCGTGATATCAGGATGGATATGCTGATCAACCACGGGCAGGTATATTCGGGCTGGTCACTTGGAGGTTGGAGAATGTGTGATGAAACCTCCTGGACTTCATTTCAAGGTTTGATGACCTTACTGTGCTGGAAATGGCCCATTTTTAAAACAATTCCTTCCTTTTTTTTAACATGTGCCTACTTTTAAAGGAAAATAAATGAACAACTGGTGACAAGTTGCACAGTTGACAACGATATATGGCATTATTTGGCTAGATGATAAATTCCTCTCCTATTTGAGTTGCTGTGCACGAGCCTTCTCCTCCTCCCATCCCCCACCCCCCTGCCATTTTGAAGCAAATTAAAGTATCAATATCTGCGTTATTGTTCGGGTTACATGTCCTAATAGTGCATTTTTATCTTATTTCTTCTAATCAGTTCTTCACTGTCGATTACTTAAGTTGGACTGGATAATCTTTGAGGCTGCACCTAATAGGATTTCTGTGCTCCAATGGTAAATCTGAAATGGGGAGGTGGGAGAAACAGGCAAACATTTCAGGATTCTGAATGCAATGCTTAGAAAATGAAGGACCTATTTTTCTGGCTGTATGGTACATGGAGAGCATGACAGTAAAGTGAACTTGTCATGCTATGAACATAAGTTTTCAGCTTTCAACCCTGATGATCTGTACCTAATGTTCCTTAAGCTTAGGTTTATACTGATGTTCAATTTTTTCTTATTGACAAGATGTTTGATTCTTCAGAAATTGGAAAAACTGTTAATTCTAATTAATCCTTGTTGGGTGACATACATTGCTTTTCTTGTAGTGTAAATTGCTTGAAGATGCAAGTTTTGTCTTAATGTTAAGCACAACTTAACATGGTGTTAAACTTGTTAGCCTTAGACTAGGATAAATACAATTATAAATTGGCTTCAATGTATTGAGCTGAACAGAAAACGCTCCTAAATAGGAGGAGTGGATATTTTTGTTGGAATTGCAGGTTGAAAGGCGATTGAAATAGAAGCAGTAACTGACGGTTGGCTTTGTTGTGCAAGTAATGGGGATTCCTTATAGACTTATAATTTGAGCACAAGCAATACTGGCCATTGAAATCACGTGATACCCTGGAGACTTGTGTTACGGCAATGTTTTCTTTGGGTGTGTCTGATTTGAAAGTACGTCCTCAGAGGAGGGCTTTCTGGCAAAGCTTGTACTGCAAAATGGATTCGAGTCTTTGGATTTTATATTGACTGATTAGAATAATACATGTTGCATGAAATAGTGCCTTTCTAAATTGCATTTGTTGTAAAGATCAAATCTTTATTCTATCAATTTCAGTTGGAGGTTTGCCAGTCTGCTCCTAATAGGATTTCTGTCAACTTTACATCAGAATGAATGTTATTTTCCAGGACTTGAAGCAAAATGATTCATATTAGTGGGAGAAGTATTTTCTATCAGCATGCAGTTACATTCTATAAAAGCTGGTAATTTTACACTGTTGGGGATCGACAGAATGTTGCAAGTTATAATCTCGCACTTACTCCTCCAGTTCGATGACTTTTTCTTTGAGGCATGAGAAATTTATTATTTCATAATGCATGACTTTAGAAAATGCAGCATCTAAACTCAGAAGTACAAGAGAACACAGGCAGAAGGTGCTATTCTTCAACAACACAAGGTCAGCTCTACCACGCACCATTTGAATCCAGGGCAGTTCTTGTGCATACAGTGTGGATCTGGAGGAACATAGCAGGTCAGGCAGCATCAAAGGAGTAGTAAAGTTCACATTTTGGGTTTACAGCCTTCGGTCCTGCTGCACATTGTATTGACTGTGACTGCAGCATCTGCATTTCTTGCTGTCTCCCAGTTCTTGTGCATGCTTACCCCTGAGCACCTTGGATCTAATAAGTATTGTTGTTTGTGACTTAAGAAACAGAATCACGACAGTGCAGAAAGAGGCCATTCGACCCATCCAGTTGGCACTGCCCCTCATCCTATCCCCATTTTGCACTGTCAGTATATTGAAGTTTCTCCTTATTTCCTTATCAGATTAAACAATGGCTGTCAGATTAACCAAGGGCAGTATGGTGGCAGTGGTTAGCAGTGCTGCCTCAGTGCTGGGGACCCAGGTTCAATTCCACCCTTGGGCGACTGTGCAAACTGCACACATTGTCCCTGTGTCTGCATAGGTTTCGCTGTGTGCTCAGGTTTCCTCCCACAGTCCAAAAATGTGCAGGTTAGGTGGATTAGCTGTGCTAAATTGCCCATAATGTCTGAGGTGTGTAAGTTAGGTGGTTTAGACATGGGAAATGCAGGGTTATAGGGAAAGGGTAGGGGGTTGGGTCTGGATGGGATGCTCTTGGAGGGGCAGTGTGGACTTGTTGGGCCAAATAGCCTGTTTCCACACAATGACCTATGATCTGTGACGTCTTGTTCATGACTCTGATACTGGGACTCTGACTGAGTAGCGATGGTATTTTCCCTACATTTACCTAATGAACCACTTCCTTAACATTTAAAGACTTCTGTTAGATGATGCCATCCTTTTGTACACAACAAGATCCCACAAATAATGCAGCACTTTATCCGGTAATCTATCTTCAGCTGATTTTGGAGGAGTAAGCACAGACAGGATATTGGGAGGGGGTGGTGGGGAGCGACCCCTGTCTTGGTGTGAGTAATGACAGATCTTGTGTTCGTCCAGTTTAATGCTGCTTCATGTCTGTCCGAAAGGCAACAGCACCAACATTGCAATGCTCCTGTAACACCCACTTAGGAAGCCAGCCTAAACATCTGCTCCCAAGATGGCTCAAAAACTGGAGTGCTACATACTGACCCGCAAAGAAGAAATGCGTATTTTTGTCAAATACAGTTAAGGTCTTATATTAATGTGCACTGGATCCTTCAAATTAATAACTCTCAACATCCTGGAGGTTCAATTTGCTGTAGATAGCAGCCACATTTTATTTAACCTAAATTTCAAACTGCTGTTGTTGTCAGAGCAAATAAAGAAAAGACTGTAGTTTTGACTTGGTCCACCTTCAGCTTTGAAGGTTTTGCTGCCACAGATTTGGATTACTTCTGCTTACAATCATATTAATATTTGCCCTATCATGAAGACTGTCTGTTGCCACATAAATACCATCACCTGATTTTGTACAGATCAGCTCATCTGCTAAAGCTCTCATCTGAGCCTTTTATTGCCTCTAGCCTCAACTATTCTGATGCTTTCCGGGCTGGCCTCCCACGTTTTATCCTTTTGTAAACTTGTCTTCATCTAATACTGTGCATGTGTCTAAGCTCAAACCAAGTCCCATTCATTATCAACCCTAAGCTCACTAACCTAAGTTGGCTCCTAGAATCATAGAATCCCTACAATGTGGAAGCAGGCCATTTGGCCCATCAAGGCCACATCGACTTTACAAAGAGCATACCACCCAGACCCACCAACCCCTCTACCCCCAGCCCCACCTGATCTCTGTAACCCTGCATTCCCCATGGCTAATCCACCTGACCTGCACATCTTTGGACTGTGGTAGGAAACTGGAGCACCTGGAGGAAACCCGTGCGCACAGGGAGAATGTGCAAATTTGACACTGACAGTCACAGGATGGTGGAATCGAACCGGTCCCTGGCACTGAGAGGCAGCAGTGCTAACCTCTGAGCCCCCTGGTCAAGTCAGCTTGATTTTAACATTGAGTCTTGTTTACAAGTACCTCCGTGATTTCTCTCCTATCCATCTCTGCAACCTCATTCAGCCCATAATTCTGTGATCTTTGTGCTCGACCAATTTCAGCCTCGCGTACATTCCTGATTCTGATTGCACCACAATTGGAGGCCAGACTTTCAGTTGCTTAAGCCCTACCTCTGAACTTTTCTCCCAAACATCTCCATCTCCCAATATAACTTTTCCTTAAAGATATTCCTTCAAATATACCTCCCTGTCCAAGCCCCTGGTTATCTGATCCAACATCTACCTTTTTGCCTTGATGCTGTACCTTAACCATTATGCTTCTGTGAAGCACCTTTCAACAGTTGGCTGGATAGCTGGTTTTCCGTGCAGAGTAACACCAACAGAGCAGGTTCAATTCTGGCTTGCGTTTTCATGAAGGTCCCTCCTCAATCTCTCTCCTCACTTGACCTCAAGTAGTGACCCTCTGGTGAACAATCATCAGTTGTCTTTCTCTAATGACAGCAGCCCTACAGTCCTCTGGACCACGAGGGACTTTACTTTACTATATCTGTAACTGTTCACTGTTCAAATGGAGAAACAGTCAGGTTGGTAGTAGCTTATTTTCAGTTTTCATACAAAGTGCCCTTCCCCTGTATAGAGGTCACCGGCTTCAAGATATTTGTCACATTGCTGTTGGTTTAATCGCTAGATGCATGAGAGCAGGATGTCTTGTTGGCAATAAAAATAACATAACGCTCTCAATACTCAGCCCATCATGTAGCTTCTTTGGAGAGGGAGTAGGAGGTTACTGACTTGATATGTTACCTAGCATCAGAATTGGGAAATGTTGGATAAGTTTTTGAGGCATTGAAAGTTGAATTGCCTTAATTGAGGGAAGTGTAAATCAAAGTAATTTCATATTACTCTGGGTTTTTGTCTGGATTTTTAAAATATCAGATGACATATTTACAACCCTCTGTTCATGAAAATGTTCTGCATCATGAAAGAAACATGAGATCTGGAGTTAATGGAATCCATAAGATGATCATCCCTGAATTTTTATCTTTCCTATTTTAAAATGTTGGTTTAGAACATTTTTAGATTCAACACAGTACAAAGCAAAACTTAAGAGTACTTTTGTCAGTGACCATAACTTGTTTGGAATACTGCAAAGCAAGTACTTTATCACTTGCATACTTGTCACTGAAGCAAGCTGAAAATCTATTTTTGACTTTTACCATTGTGTGTAATACTGTATGAAGGAATACATTGTTTCAGTCACTTATGTTAGAATTTGAAAGTCACTTTAGGGATTGCACTTGAAATACATTAATCTAGAGCTGCTTGTCACTTAGTGGAGGAAATGTAAAGGATAAATAAGCTGCTTCATACTCAATACATTGGGGAGCTAGAGGAACAGGAAAGTTGACATTTTGGGTTTACGTTCTTCATCAAGCACTCCTATTAACTCAACTGTAGCATAAATTTGTTTGCACCTCCCTGCAGCAATCGTTGTTTTAATCCTGATTTTGTTCAAGAAACAGACTCTAGAACGAGAGCAATAACTTGCATTTTTTAATTAGCCCGCCCCGCCCCCCCCAACCATTTCCTTGGAGATACACAACCCAGAAAGTCTGATATAGCCGTGCCCATAAAAGCACTAATACAATCAACCTGAAAAGGGGTGGCCCTTTTAAGGAAATAATGTAGTGAAATGTCCCAGATGCATTTGCCACTCATGAGTTTTAAGCCTAACGTGAGATGGGAGTCATGAGATTAAGCCACGATTACTGGAGGCATGATTTTAATCTTCCCAGCAATCATTAGTTTTAAATCTATTTCCTTGTGAATCACATTGTTATCTTTTCAAACTTAGAAATTGAAAAATTGCTGTTTAACTTAGGGTTGACATTACTATATAAATAATAATCAGGCTATCTTTGTATAAATGTTTTTATTTGCATTAGTAAAAACAAATATTGCCCAAGTTGAAAGCAGAACTTTGATGGATGTAAATCTTGAGTTTGGCATTCCCTTTTAGATCCTGTAGACCACAGGCTTCAGTTGAACAAACGCTGATATAGGTCAAATGTGTGCTTTACTGACTATAGGTACTGAACTCAAGTTGTCAGTCAAGATTTCCTGTATCTTTAACATTTTGGGGGGTGTTCTTGCATTAAAAGATGTAAAATGCTTTTAAATCTTTGATTCATCTCAACTCTGTTATATCCATGCAGGTATTCGCAAGAATATTGGCAAAATGTGTACGTGCAATAATTTTAATCAGAGCATTTTAACGTTTTGTGTTCTTGTATCAGGCAAACGGGTTGAACACAGGTGGGGTTTTATTTCTGTAATCCGAACCGTACATGGTCTTGTATTGCTTGGAGGTATTGCATCATATTATTATTCACCTTGCAGTAGAACAGTTGAGCATGGATTTTTCCCGACTGCACACATACGCTCCTCCTCAACATGTGCCAGAGAACACTGGGTATACCTATGCACTCAGGTGAGATTCTCCCAGCTAAAGTGCATGGTGTTGGCTGTAATTAGTCTGGAGTAATGCTTCATCTGCCTGTAATATTTTTGTTACAATTACCACAGATATTGTGATGCAGAGAATGAGAGTGAAACACTGACTTGTTTTTGGTGTTTTCAATTAACAAATGTTCTAAATTCTTAATGGTGGTAAATATTTGGGCAGTTGAAAATTTTGTATAACTTGTATTTTGCAACCTAACGTCTCTTAAGAGAACATGCCTTAATCTTGCTGGCTAGTCAAAGGACAGCTTCCTAAATCAAACTTGGGATTGTATAGTATGATGGTGTTGAAAGTTGGAGTTAATTTGGTGAATAGCTATTCATTGAACTTCACTTAATAGAAAAATGAGTATCTGAATGTGAATTTAGATGCATCTGTTTTGCAGTGTACTTTATGCTTGTATTGCACTGTTAACATTGGCTTTGTGTTTTTCTCTTTTTTTCTTGCCTGTAAGATCTACTTGTGTTCAAGTTTCTGAACAAGTGCAAGAAAATAGACAAATGCTTGATTTTATAACTCGAACTGATCTTGTTCAAACTGGATCTAGCCATTAATCTTGGCTATCATTGTTGCTTCCTGCCTCTGTTGTAAATCCCACTTACCTCTGTCTTATTGATTAATTAATTGAACTTGTAATTTGTCTTCTGTGTAACACAAGCTTGTATATCATTGAATGTGCTGTTTAGGCCAGGTTTCTCTTGATTTTTGTGTTAACTATTTCACATGTGCAGGCTTCTGCAAATTATATCAGTACAAGTATTAACTTGTGATCTGCAGAGCGTGTCAGCAATTTTCTCTTGTTTTGAAATTTTGATTTTAGTGTGTTTGTTTATTTTCATTATCATACTATACTGACCTACTTTAATCCTTTTTCAAGATCACTTGGCTGTCAAGAATTTCAGTAATTGGCATTATATCTGTAAGGATCCTCTACCCTGATTATCATATCTTAAACTTCACCAGTTGTTTGTTCAATCTGTCCAAACTCTGCATTCATTGACTTGAGCAATGCAAGCTACAGAATTTGGGATGGGTAAGCATATTCAGAAACAGATGCCACAAGCCTGTTAAACAAACATAAAGCAGTGTTTATGTTCTTGCTTTTGGTCAAGAATGAAGAGACCTGGCAAGAGTGTCCCAGTTGTCTTGAGAGTGCTTGTGGTGTGCATGTTTGCAAGAAGATTGCAGCTGTCATTACTACTTTGGATTCGTGCTAATGTTGCACCTAACACTGTCAATATTTGTTTAGTGTGAGGAGAATGAAGGCTGGCAGATGCACTTCACAAGTGCATGGAGAGTTAATGTGGAAAGCAGACTGTTGTGTATTCAGAAAAGCCTTTGAGCTGATAATTAGCTTTTGAAATACAGTAATCCTGCAGCGTAAGACCATAGATTCCAACTGGTCAAAGATTTAACAAGGAGCTCTGTCTTGTGTTCAGAATTTGGACAGTGAATTGCCTCTTTCCAATTTGTATTGCCATAATGAACCCAAAACTCTGTTTCTTTAAAAAAAAGCAGACCAACTTTCACTTTCAATTGCTGTTATCCTTTTTAATGAAACTGTTTGAAGTGATATTTTTAATTGGCAAGAGAAAGTACGAACAAATGTGACTTATTGCGGATTGGTGTAGTAGAGAAATTTAATTTTGAACTTAATGCATATTGTCAGTCTCTCGATTTGAAGATTGTCAATGTGGTGTCGTGCTTTTCAGTTGTCTTCATGTGACTAAAGAATCCAAATCTAGATGTGAAATCTTGGGGGGTATGGAACAGGATGCCCAAAAGGGTATTGGGATCTGAAGTGTCTGTTTGCTTTCTTGCCTTCTCTGCCACCACTTTGCCTCATCATGAAGACTTAGACTTGAAGCACGATGTAGCTCAATGGACTAGCTGTTTCCTTCTGTTTTGCTGATTAATAATTGGGTGGAGCTTTTTATAATGTCAGTGTTGCTGGACTTTGAGTGCTACGTCATCTATAGTGTTTTCTTTGTCCACCTCTGGAACATTAGTCATTTGAGAATTGAGAAAGCAGGACCTAACTAGAATGGTACAGTAACGTTTTTTGATTGATGAGACAGTCTTCAATCCATTTTGATTTTGGAGGAGATTTTACTGCAGGCCTGAAGAGCTGGTTTCAACAAAGATACAAGTATTTGTGCCTTCTCAGGCAACACAACGTGTTAGTTTGCCTTGCATTTGGTTTTTCCTGTGAATTGTCCTGATGAATGTAAGATGAAAGGCTTTTTTCCAGCAAACTCAAACATTAGCATTTGTTCAGTCCTCCCATTGAATTTAGTAGATGTGGTGCAGGCATTGCTGGTAGAATTTCTCCTTTTCTTTTGGTCTTCAGTGCACAATATAGGAATGCGGTGTTTTGACACATGGAGGTCTTTGTCTTTGAACATTTGCTGCTGTAGTTTCTATGGTGCAGATGATCCAGTGTTGGAGCTCCTTTTCAATAGTACCTCTTGAGAGTTAGAGGGAGCTCTGCTATAACGCGTGTTTCTTCAATGTGATTGAACAGCAGGTACTGTTCAAATAACGCGAACTTTATGCTGTACAGTTATGGCGATTTTCTATAGCATGAGGTCACATAACGCAACAGTTGCATTCTTATAGGAGAATGACCTGTATTTGCCAAGATATGGAAAGTGCTCAACATGTTCAAGCTTCTCCCTAAGGTATGAGAGGTAGAATATTTGATTGAGTTAATATATGCAGTTTGTTTTGGCAGCAGTCAATGTCTGTGTTTCTTGTATGCATAATTGAAGATTATGCAGATAGTGTCCTGCAAATCTAGTGCAGAATGGACAATGACTGTTGCGGTCACCTGCATGCTAGCGATCATGTATGCATTTTGTTAGGTGGAGCTGAATTGTTAACCTTTCCTATTCGGATGCCTTTTAAATGTTGTAATTGTACCTTCCTCCACCATTTCCTCCAATAGCTGCTTCCATACACCCCAACCTGTACATGAAAAAGTTACTCCTCAGTTCCTTTTTAAATCTTTTCCCTCTGATCTTAAACCTTTGCCCTTAGTTTTGGAATCCAGCCAGTACCCTGGGAAAGAGACCTTTGGCTATTAACCCTGTCCATGCCCCTAATGATTTTATAAACCTCTAAGGTCAACTGTCAGCCTCTGCTTCAGGGGGGAGAAAAGCCCCAGCCTATTCAACCTCTCCCTTAGCAACATCCTTGTAAATATTTTGTGCACCTTCTCAAGTTTAACAACATCTTTCCTGTCGAAAAGTGGCCAGAATTGTACATAGTGAAAGTGGCCTCACCTGTATGTCCTGCACAACCGCAGCATGACCTCCAACTCCTATACTCAATGCACTGACCAGCAAAGGCAAGCATACCAAATGTCACCTTCAGTATTCTGTCTACCTGTGACTCCACTTTCAAGGTACTATGTACCTTCATCCCTCCGTCTCTTTTTTTGTTCAGCAAAACTCCCCAGGGCCTTGCCATTAAGTGTATACGTCCTGCCCTGGTTTGCTTTACCAAATGCAACAATCACATATCTAACTTAAACTCCATCTGCCACTCTTCGGTTGATTGGTCTATCTGATCAAGGTCCCACTGTACTTTGAGATAATCTTCATTGTCCCCAACACCAATTATTTTGGTGTCATCTGCAAACTTACGAACCATGCCTCCTTTATTCACGTCCAAATCATTTATATAAATGACAAAAAAGACAGTGGGTTCAGCACTGGTCCTCGTGACACACCACTAGTCATAGACCTCCAGTCCAGAAACAACCGTCTACCACCAACCTCTGTCTATCCTACCTTCAAGCCAATTTTGTTTCCAATTGGCTAGCTCTGCCTGGATCCAATGTGATCTAACATTAGCAACTAGTCTACCTGTGGAATCTTGTTGAACGCTTTGTAAAGCCCTTATAGACAATATCTACTGCTCTGCCTTCAATATTCTTGGCCACCTCTTCAAAAAACTCAAGTCAATGAAACAAGATTTCCCAGGCACATGTTGACTGTCCCTAATCAGTCCTTGTCTTTCCAAATGCATATAAATCCTATCCCTCAGAATCCCTTCCAACAGACAGACAGGAGTGCATTAATGATGGGCTGAATGACCTTCTATACTGTAATAACTCTGAAGTCAAATTCAATCAACTTGTGTGATGGGATCTGAGCCCCTACCTTCACAGCATTAGCCTTGCCCTCTGAATTACCAGGTTAGTGCTATTACCACTATGCCAACTTGCCTGCTGCTGGTAGGATCTGTATCTGGTGCTTATTATCACGGACCTAATTGCCAATCACTGTGTCGTGATAAAGTTAGTTGCTTGGACATGAGATTGGCATGAGGTTTAACCCTTCCTTTTGAAAGGAATTTGTCATTGTATTTTCTGCTGTCCACTTCACCCAGAAGGTTGAGGAGGTGGGATAAGTGTTGAATTCTTCAAAAAAGATCATTAAGGGATACATTTTGTGGGAGGGAAACAGACTATCCACCCAACCAAAGAGTTTGTTGAGAAACCAAACTGGCCTGAAGTGGTGTAATGCTGGGAGTGGGAATTCGGACAATTGATATTAAATCTTTTCAAAAATTGTGTTGCTTGACAGAATTGAAAGATGCAGGCTACTTCTGTAACAATAAGTTTCTGATTTTTGCATTTTATTACTCAGTACCAAGCAATAAGCCTGAAACACATCTCAATGTCAGGCAAGTCAAAACTCCTTGTCAAGCAAGATCCCACTTTCTGTCCTGAATTTAAACATTATCCTGCTAAAATACACCTGTAGCCTTGCTCTTGCCACCTTCTGATAGCTACAGCATCCTAATTCTCCTCATGATCCAGTGTTTATTCCTCTGACTTCAGCTTCTTGTGTATCTTACAATATTTCTGGAGATTGTAATGATCCCTTAAGTTCAAAATCCTGGTTAACAGCAGGAACAATGATGAGACTTGATGTTTTGTCCTAGTAGATGATTTAAAGGGGAGGTAATAGCCTTGGGATATTACCAGTAGACTATCAATCCAGAGACCCTAGTAATGTTCAGGGGAACCTGTTTGAATCTTGCCATGGTAAATGGTGGAATTTGAAGGTAATAAATACCTGGAATTAGGAGTCTAATGATGACCATGATACCATTGTTGGTGAGGAAAAACCCATCTGGTTCACTATTGTACTTGTAGGGAGCAAAGCTGCCATCCTTTTCTGGTTTGGCCTACATGTGGCTCCAGACCCACAGCAACGTGGTTGACTCTTAACTGCCCTTTGGGCAATTAGGGATGGTTGACAAATGCTGACCTAGTCAATGACACATCCTGTGAGTGAATTTAAAAAAAAGACGAAAGCCACCATAGATTTAAGCATGAAGCATTGTCTTTCAGCAAGGTTTTTTTTCATAGAATCCCTACAGTGTGGAAACAGGCCCTTCGGCCCAACAAGTCCACACCGACCCACAGAGCATCCCATCCAGACCCGTTTCCCCTATAAACCCACCTAATCTACATAATCCTGAACATTATGGTCAATTTAGCATGGCCAGACCACCTAGCCTGCACATCTTTGGACTGTAGGAGGAAACCCACGCAGACATGGGGAGAAAGTGCAGAATACTCTTTTTTTTTTAAAGCACAGCTGGTAAAAGTTACTTCTCAGATTCTTTTCATATATTTGTTCTTTGATTGTGTGTGTCACTGACAAGGCCATTGCTTGTTCGTTCCCAATTGGTTTTGAACTGAGTAACTTGATTGGATTTTTCAAAGGGCGGATCGGAGTCCATCACATTGCTGTTTCTGGAGTCTCACGTAAGTCAGACCAAATAAGGATAGTAAATTTCTAATGTTAGTTAGCCAGAAGGGTTTTTGTGGTGAATAACAACGGTTTCACTGTTGCTATTATGGTGATTAGATTGAGGAGGAGAGAGTGTGGGAGGTGGGGAGGAAGGAGTCGATGGCTGCCAGTATTCTGGTTAAAATGTTCCTGTTACTAAAACAACTTTGGTTTTGATGCAGAGGTAACAAGGTGTGGAGCTGGATGAACACAGCAGCATAGGAGCAGGAAGGCTGACGTTTCGGGCTTAGACCCTTCATCAGAAATGGGGGAGGGGAAGGGGGTTCTGAAATAAATAGGGAGAGAGGGGGAGGCGGATAGAAGATGGATAGAGGAGAAGATAGGTGGAGAGGAAACAGACAGGTCAAAGAGGCGGGGATGGAGCCAGTAAAAGTGAGTGTAGGTAGGGAGGAGACAGGTCAGTCCAGGGAGGACGGACAGGTCAAGGGGGCGGGATGAGGTTAGTAGGTAGGAAATGGGGGTGCGGCTTGAGGTGGGAGGAAGAACAGGTTAGGGAGGCGGGGACGAGCTGGGCTGGTTTGGGATGCGGTAGGGGGAGGGGAGATTTTGAAGCTTGTGAAATCCACATTGATACCATTGGGCTGCAGGGTTCCCAAGCGGAATATGAGTTGCTGTTCCTGCAACCTTTGGGTGGCATCGTGGCACTGCAGGAGGCCCAGGATGGACATGTCGTCTGAGGAATGGGAGGGGGAGTTGAAATGGTTCGCGACTGGGAGGTGCAGTTGTTTATTGCGAACCGAGCGTAGGTGTTCTGCAAAGCGGTCCCTGAGCCTCCGCTTGGTTTCCCCGATGTAGAGGAGGCCACAACGGGTACAGCGGATGCAGTATACCACATTAGCAGATGTGCAGGTGAACATCTGCTTGATGTGGAAAGTCTTCTTGGGGCCTGGGATGGGGGTGAGGGAGGAGGTGTGGGACAGGTGTAGCACTTCCTGTGGTTGCAGGGAAAAGTGCCGGGTGTGGTGGGGCTGGAGGGGAGTGTGGAGCAGACAAGGGAGTCCCGGAGAGAGTGGTCCCTCCGGAAAGCAGATAAGGGTGGGGAGGGAAAGATGTCTTTGGTGGTGGGGTCGGATTGCAGATGGTGGAAGTGTCGGAGGATGATGCGTTGGATCCGGAGGTTGGTGGGGTGGTACGTGAGGATGAGGGGGATTCTTTTTTGGTTGTTGTTGCGGGGACGGGGTGTGAGGGATGAGTTGCGGGAAATGCGGGAGACACGGTGGAGGGCGTTTTCGACCACTGAGGGGGGGTGTTGCGGTCCTTGAAAAACGAGGACAACTGAGATGTACGGGAGTGGAATGCCTCATCCTGGGAGCAGATGCGGCGGAGGCGAAGGAATTGAGAATATGGGAGGCCTTTTTTGCAGGAAGATGGGTGGGAGGAGGTGTATTCTAGGTAGCTGTGGGAGTCGGTGGGCTTGAAATGAATATCGGTTTCTAGGTGGTTGCCCGAGATGGAGACAGGTGTCCAGGAAGGGGAGCGAGGTGTTAGAGATGGTCCAGGTGAACTTAAGGTTGGGGTGGAAAGTGTTGGTGAAGTGGATGAACTGTTTGAGCTCCTCGTGGGAGCATGAGGCGGCGCCGATACAGTCATCAATGTAACGGAGAAAGAGGTGGGGTTTAGGGCATTGTCTGTTATACTCTTGTTCAAAACAAAAGGGGAAAGTATAAGCCCAGCACTGAAAATAAATCATGAACCTTGGTAAGAAATTTTCAGAAATTATAACGTGGTGCCAAAATTAAGTCACTTGGCCAAATGTGCTTCATTTAGGAAAGGCAGCATGAAATTGTTCAGGGCAATTCTCTAACTACATTCACTGGGCTTAAATTTTAGGGGTAAAATCAAGAAGTTTGTGAATGACACAGAAATTGGTCAGATGTGAGGAGGATAGTAATGAACTGTGGGAGGATGTCAACAGATTGCCCAGGTGGGCAGATCAGTGGCAAATGAGATTCAACCCAGAAAATTTGAAGTAATGAATTTGAAGAGATCTAATGAGGTATGGGGTTACCTCATGAGTGGTTGGACTGTGGAACGATGGAAGATCAGAGGGATCTTCATGTATATTTCCACAATCCTTGAAGATAGAAGGGTGTGTAAATATGGTGGTTGAGAAGGCATATAGGATACTTGCATTTATGAGCTGAGGTATATACACGAGCAAGGAGCTATATAAAACACGTGGAGTTGTAGCCGAACTGCAGTTCTGGTCACAAAATTACAGGAAGGATGTGATTGCACTAGGGGGGGCACAGGAAATTTACCAGGGTGTGACTTGAGCTGAAGGGTCTGAGCTAAAGGAAAGATTTGATAGGCTTTCTTCTTTGCAGTTAAAACTCACTCAACATGGGGGGAAAAAAAACTTTGCTGCAACAGTTGCTGTGTGACATCTAATTGATAATTCAGACTTTTTATAAGTGTGCTGACCATCTATGTGTCTCACCAAGCAGTGGAAGCAACCAGAGAAAAATGACTGATGCTAAGTATTGGCCAGCACAACGTATAACTATTTCAACTAGAGTAATTGTGAACAAAGACTTATAAAGGGTACGAGAAAGGCAATTCATTATTTGTCTATGTAAGGGGGTGGGGTTTTATAACAGGAATTAATTAGTATCATATGCTTTACAACAGTTACCTAGTGTTTTAAAGTGGAGGTTGACACCCTCCTGAGAACTAAAACCGAAACACCCAAAGAGGAGCACCTCGCCCCATAATCTGTAAGTGGAGTGTGAAAAGTGGTGCAACCTGCTTTTCAGCAACTTCTAGTGGTTAAATAAAACAAATCCCTGGCACACACTCGATTTTAAAATAACAGTTTATTTATCTAACTCTTAACAGTGAACAAATTAACTAAACTATTAACAAACCAAATAAACCCCTTCTAACTACTAACTATTCCTGAATAAGGCGGGATTCTAATGGTATGCTGTTCCAATAAATACAAGTCCCACTTAAGAGTTTTTTAAAAAAAAGGATTTAGTGTGTGAAAAATACAGCCAGGTTGTCTTTTGGAATGTTCTGTACCTTCTCGGTCAATTCTTCTATTTGGAATATTAATTAGTTGTGCTGTTGGTACCATTGTTATTTAGGTGGTGCTTCCTCTCCGGCATAGAGGAGGCTGAGAGCCAACGGATTCTCTCCTGAGAGGTGAGGGCTGTTAGCTCTGACGGATGGTAGCTAGCTCTGGAGTCTTGTCCAACTGACTCCTTTTTATACTCTTGATAGGACCAAGAGGCTTTTAGTATCTAGATTCTTGGTTCAAATTGGCTAAATTCAAATGTCTGCTGGCTTGTTAATAAAACTGCTGCTTGGTTAACTGTGTTTTCGATACAAATGTTTCAATTCGGATGCTGACTGAGTACTTGCAAACTTTCAAGCTGCTCTCGTAGACATCCATTTTAAATTTCTAAGCACAGAAAAAGCTCATGATCTTTTAGGGGGACCATGCAATGCTTCCTCTCCTAGCACTTTACAAACACTAAACTCTAATTCCCTGCTTCCCAAACCACAAGTACTCTTCCCAACTTCACAACAGTAGCAAGAATCTAATTTCTTTTATAAATGTGATTCCTGTACAGTATAGAAGCCTGGTTTGTGCTCTCTAGCAACCTGGGTCTGTGAGTCTGCTAAATTGGAGAATTCAGTGTACGACTTAAAATCTTTCACTTTTGTAATGACTCCATAACAGCGGGGATTAATTGCCAGTGCACTGTTCCACTAAGTCATATCAATATAAATGCCAGTTTGGCTTCAGCCAGTGTATTGCAACCATTTCTGGGAATCTCACTTTAGGAAATATTTGAAATAATAGAGAGGCTGCAGAAGAAAGAGTGTATTAATCCAGGGATGAGCAACTTCAGTTGTGTGGATATGTTAGAGAAGCTGAGACTGTTGAGCATAGAGAAGAGAAAAGCAAGTGGAGATGCTCAAAATCATGAGGGGTCTTGTGAAAGTAACTCGAAAGAAATTATTACGATTGGTAGAGGATTGAGGATCAGTCAATGATCTGCTAATGAAAGGACAATTAGGGATGGTCAGCAAATCCGGTCATCATCATAGAGTCCCACAGCACCCTTCAGAAACAGACCCTCCATTCCAACCCAACCATGCTGACCAGATATCCCAATCTGACCTAGTTTCATTTGCCAGCATTTGGCTCATAGCCTGCCAAACCCTTCCTATTCATATATTCATCCAGATGCCTTTTAAATCTTGTAATTGTACCAGCCTCCACCACTTCCTTTGGCAGCTCATTCCCTGCACATACATCCCTCCTGCATGAAAAAGTTGCTCATCAGGCCCCTTTAAAATCTTTGCCCTGTCACCTTAAACCTGTGCCCTCTAGTTTTGGACACACCCCTAGGAAAAAGACCTTGCCTATTCACCCTATCCATGTCCCCAATGAGTTTATAAACCTCGAAGGTCACCTCTCGGCCTCCGGTCCAGAGGAAAATAGCCTCATCCTATTCAGCCCCTCTCTATAACTCAAACTCTTCATTCCCAGCAACGTTCTCGTAAATCTTTACAGAACCCTTTCAAGTTTAACAACATCCTGCCTATAGAAGGGTGACCAGAATTGTACGCAGTATTCTAAGTGGTCTCAACACTGTCCTTTACGGCTGCAATATGACATCCCAACCCCTGCACTCTGTTCTGACCAATGAAGGCAAGTGTGCCAAACACTACCTTCTCCACCCTGTCTACCTTCGAATCCACTTCTTGTCAATGCTGCTCATTGTTATGAAAGGCCCATTACGTGAAGCTTTAAGTTATCACTACTAGATTACAGTGTTCCTTTTGTCAGTGCACGGGCCGTTTCTTGTTGCTATCTGGGTTCTTGCTTATTCAATTCATTTTTATAAAAGGATTGTAATTGAAATTTGCAATATTGAAGTGCAGGGCAATAGTTAAATTGTTCCACAATTTGTGGAATTTGTAGCATTATCTCTAAGATTAAAACCTCCAATCTCTTAAATAAAGTGCAATTCGCGTTGCCATTGGTAAAAGCAGTATACAGAGACGAATGGAGATTTTTGAATTTGTTAATGTAGAATTTGGATTAATTTAGGATCAAACATGTTTTACAGTTGTTAACTGCTTGCTGGATAGGATTTCTTCTAATTTAGAGTAATGCATATTCATTAGTACCATGAAGGAAAACTGGAGAGTCGATGGCCTAGTGGTATTATCACCGGACTGTTAATCCAGAGACCCAGATAACATTCTGGGAACCCAGGTTCGAATCCTGCCATGGCAGATGGTGGAATTTGAAATCAATAAATATCTGGAATTAAGAGTTTAATGAAGCCATGAAACCATTGTCGTTTGTCAGAAGAACCTATCTGGTTCACTAAGGTCCTTTAGGGAAGGAAACTGCCATCCTCTCGGAAGAATCAATCACAGTATGGTCGAATTTAAAATACAGATGGAGCGTGAGAAGGTTAAATCCAGTACCTATGTCCTGTGCTTAAGCAAAGGAGACTATGAAGGAATGAGGAAGGAGTTAGCTAAGATAGAATGGGAGCAAAAACTTTATGGTGGGTCAATTGAGGAACAGTGGAGGACTTTCAAAACGATTTTTCACAGTGCTCAGCAGAAGTATATTCCAGTGATAAGGAAGAACTGTAGGAAAAGAGAGAGCCAGCCATGGATGTCTAAGGAAATAAAGGAAAGCATCAGATTGAAAAAACACATACAAAAATGCAAAGAGTAGTGAGAAACTAGTAGACTGGGAAATCTTTAAAGGCCAACAGAAAGCCACAAAAAAAGTTATAAAGAAAAGTAAGATTGAGAGTAAACTAGCTCAGAATATAAAAATAGGCAGCAAAAGTTTCTATAAATATGTAAATCATAAAGTGGCGAAGGTAAACATTGGTCCTTTAGAGGATGAGAAGGCCAATTTAATAATTGGGAATGAGGAAATAGCTGAGACATTAAACAGTTATTTCGTGTCGGTCTTGACAGTGGAAGACACAAATAACATGCCGAAAACTAATAGCAAGAAGGTTATAGCAGGTGAGGACCTAGAAACTATCATTATCACTAAGGAGACAGTGCTGGGCAAGCTAATGGGGCTAAAGGTAGACAAGTCTCCTGGCCCTGATGAAATGCATCCCAGGGTACTAAAAGAGGTGATGGGGGAAATAGCAAATGCACTAGTAATTATTTACCAAAATTCACTGGACTCTGGGGTGGATCCCGCAGATTGGAAAACAGCCAATGTGACGCCACTGTATAAAAAAGGAAGTAGACAAAAAGCAGGTAACTATAGGCCAGTTAGCTTAACTTTAGTGGGGAAAATGCTTGAATCTATCATTAAAGGAAGAAATAGCAAGACATCTGGATATAAATTGTCCCATTGGGAACACCCAGCATGGGTTCATGACGGGTAGGTCATGTTTAACTAATTTGGTGGAATTCTTTGAGGACATTACTTGCATGGTGGACAATGGGGAACCTGTGGATGTGGTGTATCTGGATTTCCAGAAGGCATTTGACAAGGTGCCATATCAAAGGCTGCTACATAAGATAAAGTTGCACGGTATTACAGGTAATTTATTGGCATGGATAGAGGATTGGTTGACCAATAGAAAGCGAAGAGTAGGGGTAAATGGGTGTTTTTCTGGTTGGTGGTCAGTGGCTAGTGGTGTGCCTCAGGGATCAGTGTTGGGACCTCAATTGTTTACAATTTACATAGATGATTTGGAGTTGGGGACTAAATGTGGTGTGTCAAAATTTGCAGATGACACTAAGGTGAGTGGTAGAGAAAAGTGTGCAGAAGACAAAGTCTGCAGAGGGACATAGATAGTCTAAGTGAGTGGGCAAAGGTCTGGCAGATGGAGTACAATGTTGATTAGTGTGAGGTCATCCATTTTGGTAGGAATAACAGCAAACTGGACTGTTTTAAATGGTTAAAAAATTGCAGCACGCTGCTGTGCAAAGGGACTTGGGTGTCCTTGTGCATGAATCGCTAAAGGTGGGATTGCAGGTGCAGCAGGTGTTTAAAAAGGCAAATGGAATTTTGTCTGCCATTGCTAAAGGGATGGAGTTTAAAAACACGGAGGCTATGCTGCAGCTGTATAGGGTCCTGGTGAGGCCACACCTGGAGTACTGTGTGCAGTTTTGGTCTCCTTACTTGAGAAGGGATATACTAGCACTGGAGGGAGTGCAGAGGAGATTTGCTTGGCTGATTCCAGAGTTGAGAGGGTTGGATTATGAGGAGAGACTGAGTAGACTGGGCTTATACTCATTGAAATTCAGAAGAATGAGGGGAGATCTTATAGAAACATAAGATTATGAAGGGAATAGATAAAGTGGAGGCAGGGAGGTTGTTTCTGCTAGCAGGTGAAACTCGGACTAGAGGGCATCGCCTCAAAATAAAGGGAAGCAGATGTAGGACTGAGGTCAGGAGGAACTTCTTCACCCAAAGGGTTATGAATCTGTGGAATTTCCTGCCCAGTGAAGCGGTTGAAGTTACCTCGCTGAATGTTTTTAAGGCAAGGCTAGATAAATTTTTGAACAGTAAAGGAATTAAGAGTTACGGTGAGTGGGCGGGTAAGGGGAGCTGAGTCTCAAAGAACAGCCATGATCTTATTAAATGGCAGGGCAGGCTTGATGGCCTACTCCTGCTCCTAGTTCT